>NC_067232.1:12507500-12827678 GCF_019924925.1 Ctenopharyngodon idella | reverse complement strand
GTCAACTGACATCCTCATCAAGTGACATGAAGTTTAAAAATGGAATTCCACCTGCTAAACGACTAATGGAACCTGCCAAATCAGAGCTCACCTCAAACCTTCAAACCAATACATTGACTGCAGATGCAGAGAAGCTTATAAATAGAGCCTACAAACATAATTCTGGGGACAATTCAGATTCAGAGGCATCATCAGCGGAAAATATGGTCAGAATCAGCTCTGTACCGACCAATAATTCGGCCTCACAAAGAACCCAGGAGCCAGAAACACTAAAACCTTTTAATAATGAAGATGGACAAGCATTAATAATCAAAAACAATACAACAAAGGAAAATGACTTGGCTAAGCAACAAAACAATACTTTGCAGGTGAAGGCTGTGGAAACTACCTCTGCAAACCAAATGGTGGAGAGTCAGTCCAAACCAGAAACAAATAAACAATTACTAACACAATTAGCATCAGCTAAAGCAAAAGAAAGCTGTCAGCAAAAAGAACTCCATCAAGATGATGAAAATACAAAGACTCTGATCTCATTTGACAAGAATGAACTCCCTAGAAGCCATCAGAGTACATCAAGAATAAAAAACAATTCAGAAGCAGTAAATAACAGTCAACATAGAGAAAGGAGAGCAGAAAGTGCAAGCCCAAAACAAAAAGAACAAGGATTTCCCAGACCATTAGAAATATCACATGAGAAAAACAATCACAAATCCACAAATGAGTCTCAAGAAGTGAATCCGAGCAATTCCGAACCCAAAAAAGCAGCCGAAGATAAACTAGAACCAAATGTTTTCTCCCAGCATAAAGTAATAATAGACGAGGGCGCAACTCAAAAGAACAATACAGAGCCTATTTCAACACAGAATGTAGAATCCACGGCAGATATATCAAACATCTTCATTCTTACACCTAGCAAAGAGGAGCCTGCAGAGGAACCCATGATTTACAGTATCTGTGTGTCAAGAAAAACAGAAGCGGCTTCAGATGATGAACCTATGATCTACAGTATTTGTGTGTCAAGTAAGTGTCATACTGATGAGCAACAAAATCCAGTAAAACAAGATGAGAAGAGTTCTGTTGAAACTGAGAGATGTGTGAAGGATGAAAGCTTTAGTATTAAAAATGACAAAGCAGAAAATGAGCATGATGACGTTCACAGCCAGACTGAAATGTCTTCAAACACTGAAGAAAAAGAAGACAAGATTGGAAAATGTGAACCGCCTGCAACTACAGATAAGTCAAGTGTCACAGGAAGAGTCAGTACATCATATGAGGACCTCTTAGTTAAATATGGACTTCCAGCCAGAGATAACGGAGGTCCTCTCACATCAAAACATATGCAGGATGAGAGAGAAAGAAAAGAAAGGGAGGAGACTGAAACTCACCTGTCACACAAACCAATAAAACATGGAATCAACAAAACTCTGGCATCCAAAGAGAAAAGCTTAGATAACACACAAACACATCCAGAAGACACAAAACAAGCACCCATTCAGCAAGCATCCGCTAAAAGTCAATCTTTAAAAGAGGATGAGAGCAAAATCAAACAAGTGCAACACTATGATATCTCTTCAATAACTTGTTCCAACAACATGGCTGAAGAGCAACAGAGTACAGGAAATGATACACTAAAACTTGTTCATTCTACAAGTGATGCCACCCTAATACCAAAAGATATAGAAAAAGTTGAACAACAAGATCGAGATACTCAAGATAATATTGACCCATCAAGGCAAAGTAGGAGAAATGATATTCAGTCAAAGGAAAAGAAAGTTGAAGAGCAAGTGAGAAACACTGAGAAAACACAAAGTCTGAGGATGATAGGGAACAATATTGATGATGTATCTAATTCTAGAAAGTCTCCAAAGAAAACTGAGAATGTATCCCTGACCACTCAACAACCTGCAATAATAAGTGAATCAACAAGAGCAAAGACTGAAGTTGAAAAGGCACTTTTTTCTTCTAATACAGGCATGGCAAAGGATACAGTCAACAACAAACTCGCTGAAAGTACAATTCCTGAATGGACAATACCTAAAAAGAAGCCTCAAATGGTAGAAGGTGAAGACAAAATGTTTAATCATACTGATACATTTATGCCGCAAAAGAAAATAAATGGAAGAGAAACATTCAATTTAAAAGTTCAGAAAACTACACATGAGACAAAAAAAGAAGAGTCTGTCTCAAACAAAGATGCCCAAACTCTGCAAAAGAATGGAAAGGGGGATTTGGGGGAGAAAAAGGCACAAGAGAAGTTACAAGTTGAATTTAACACGGGTAATGAAATTACAAACAGGATGAAGATGGTTTCAAAAGATGGCGCTGACACAGATGTTAATAATTATAAGGATAAAGTTAGCAGTATTGCTGAGGATGTGTGTACTGTTGTAAAACAAGACCAGGCCTCTTTTGAAGTCCCAAAAAATCACTTAGAGAGCATAAACGTGTCTGCAGAGGAAGTATCATCAAACAAAGAATTCATGGCAGGCCACAAAAACCAACATGAAGTGATAAAGAGGGAAAATCTGAAAGGAGCTGTCGTGACTGACCGTGTGGGTGAAAAAGACTTTACAGAGCAAAAGAAGTTACCAGTGAAGACCCTTACAGCCCAAAATGAACCCAAAACTGTGGATAAAATGAAAGGGACCGGGGAAACGACACCCAAACATACATATGATGTTGGAAAAGAAATCATACCACCTAAGAAAGGTGGTCCAAGTGAATCAGAAAAGACAGAAATGAATCCAAGGCAAGGAGCAGTTCAGAAACAAGAGATAAATGTCTATGATAATAAACAACCTACATTGAACAGTGACAAAAGAAAGAAAGAAGACCCTGTATTAAGTCTGAGTGGACAAAATGATGGTGATTTGGAAGTTAATGAAAACAGAAGCAGTCTCAGAGGAGAGAAAGAAAGAAATGTTGAAGCTACGGAGACAAAACAGGCTGAATGGACTAATAGAAACCAGTATCAACCAGGGAGAAGTTTTGTCCCCGAAACAAAAGGAAGCGCAAGTTTCGAACAAAATTCTCAGTTAAGTCAGCAGAACACAAGTAAAGAAGGAATATTATCCAAATCAGAGGCTACACAAAAGAACAAGAAGGGGACTAGACCAGAAATATCAGCTATCGCAGACTATGCTAGATTGAAAGTTATCTCTGCTGAAGATGATTCAAAAGATCTTGATATATTCCCCAAACTGGACTTCTACAACAGTTATGATCAGTCAGTTTTAAGAATTCATAAAGATTCACATGTAAATGTGTCAGATACAGGTGGAGAGTCTAAAAGAGAGATCATTTCAAGGGAGAAAGGTAAAGATCTCAAGCAAACACCATCGCAATTGAAAAAACAAACAGATAAAGAGATCTTATCTCAAAAACACAATCACTCGAATCCCAGCATGAGTACAGCTCAACCAAAACCTGCATCACTAGTATCTTCAGGTTCACAAGATGGAGCCGCATCAATGGGCACCCAACCGAGGGCTCTAACAAATCATAAGGAATTAAACACTAAACCAGCTTTAATGGAGCATCCAAATAGAGGAGAAAGGAATAAATTGTATCAACCCAAGAATCCCCAAGGCGCAAATACTGTACCATTGCAAGCCGAAAGTACAATAAGCAGATCAAGACAACTGACTCATGACAAAACAACTGAAAAAGGCAATATTTCTCATTCTGGAAGACAAGAATCCCTTGCAAACTTGCCTTCGTCTAGCACTGTACAGCTGGCAGACAACCAAATAAATATGGCATCACCACCTGGAGAAGAAATGGAAGAACTACAATATTACACAGTGAATGCTCTTGACACTGAACTAAAGCCAAAGGAAACAAGTGAACCACCCCCTCCAAGTCTCAAAATGTCTCAAAACAAAGACTCAGCTGAAAAACCAGAAGAAGAGAAAAAGGAAGATAGCCTGTTTTTGCAGGGTCTAACGGACTATGGTAAAGTTCAAGCGACAGGACCGCGATCCAACTCTTCTTCCCCAGCGATGGGGAAACCCATCATGTTCAAAGTGAAGGATAATACCATGAGAACATCTTCTGTGACCAAAACCGTCAAGCCACGCTTTCACAGGTCATTCTCTGATGAATTTAGGATTGGCTCACCAAAGGAACACTTGAGCGGTTCAGAGAAAGAAGATGAAATTCACCCCCAACAGTCTGCTAATCCTCCAGTCTTACATGAACCAGCTATTGCTGTCCATCGGCCCCATAAAGTAAAAGAGACGCTTCACAACAACTTGTCCTCAGCAGATTACACAACAAAACAATCAAAGAGCTATCAGAGAAGAAGCCAACTTTTTGATGAAGAAGAAACTCATTCTGTCATCAGCACAATGTCAGAGAATATGGAGAACTGTGCAGCGAGCCTCACGGATGTGGCTGACATAAGTTTGGCCTTCATGCCCAAGAATGAAACCTACAGAAACACCTACCAAAGACCTGCATCTGCCTGCTATGAACGACCAGAGTCAGCCTGCTATGAAAGGCCAGAATCAGCCTGTAGTGATATGAGGCCAATGGGTAAACCTCCAACGGTGCCCCCCAAATCTGAAAAAGCTCTTCGACGAGCACAAAGACTTGCAACGAGGCGTATGAAAAAGGCAGAGACCCCCAAGATGCCGCCTGAAAACCAAGACCAGCTAGAGTCCGAATCAAACAGAGATGCCACCGGCATGCCCTCATCACCTTCGGAAATACTGTCAACACATCTAGCGGTACAAGCCACACCTCCTCTTTCACAGTATGACATTCAGCCAAATTACACTCACCCAACACACAGTACAGTTGCCCAACCTCTCCCCATGACACAGAGAAAGCTTTTGCAAGACCCAAACTCAGGGCAGTACTTTATGGTGGATGTACCATTAACGATTAAGACAAAAACATTTTATGACCCAGAAACTGGTAAATATGTACAGTTGAATGTCCGTCAGAGGTCTCAGGGTGCTCTAACGCAGCCAGCATCGGTGGAGATGTTAAACACTCCCTACATGCTGTATCGTGGGTTTCTGCCAATGGCTGCGTCTTCATTACCACCCATGAGGTCATCGTCCGAAATGTCAACACCGGCTGCGTTAACAGACGAACAGGATATGAATGAGACAGGTAGTGAACTGTGGAGACAGAATGTTTATCCGCAAAATGCGGAAAAGCGCATTAACACCAATGAAAGACACACAGATATTATAACCATGAGTGAATTAGAGGACTTTGCAATGGAGAGCACATGACGAGTAAATACTGTTTGTACACACATCTAAAGTTACACACTGTATATCTAAGCTATTTAACTGTGACTTTAAATAAGTTAAATGAGTTCTTAAAACTGTTTTCAATTTGTATTTAAGGATTGCTGTTTAACTGCATTGTGTTTTGTAGCTGAGGTAACCGTAATCAGGGAGGGCTGGGGCTCTTTATTGTCAGAAAAAGTCAAGGGAAGAACTGTGAAGCATTCCAATTATGTTAAGTTGAAAATAATTTTGCAGTGTACTTGTTTATAATACAACAAAGACCATGCCCACAGAGCACACAGTACATTCAAGGGAAGTACATTTCTAAAGTGACTTTAGCATTTTAGTGCTAAATGCTACAGCCTCATCCTCAAACCCAGCCAGAATCTCCACTGATCATTTCGTCAAAATAAAATTCAAGCTGTTTTATTTTATTTTTTTTAATCAGATTTTCCAAATGGCCCACAATATGCATGAAAACTGTACACTATGAAAGTTTTTCAGTTTAAAAATCGGTACTTGTGCCATAAAGTGCCAACTTTTCTCTTGATGTGCTTTAGCAGATTGCATATTAAAAAGGGGTGGTCTATCTTTACCTTGCCATGGTTGATGATGTATGACTATGAAATGATTGCCTTATAAACAACTACTTGCAATGTACTATTTTTACAGTCTTTCAAAAGCTCATTACATCATCATTAAAGAAAGATTTGAAAACAAAATGTGTTGGCTCGCTGCTGTTTTCTCACACAGAACCCATTAAAACGTTAATGCATTAAAAAATGTAGGTATTATCTGATGTAACAAACTCAAGAACGAGCTTCATTGCTTTCTTTCCCTCATTGCTGTGGTTCTACAGACTAATACATTTGTGGGTTTGAGTGATTTCAGGATCTGCACAATAGACCACTCTAGTGGACATAGGATGCATTGCACTTTGTATGTACAAACTATATTCTCTAGTAAATCAATCAATTATAGATTGCAAAATATCTCTAAACATATCTATTTGTCTACTACTCCTTAAGAAATCTGGCTGATAATTCTTTTAAAAGTACTCTTTTCTTTTATGTTCTGTGAAACTATACTGCAGTAATTCCAGTGAGCAAAACAAATATTCAGCACCGTGTAAGAAAATCCATGAGCGTCATCAGATCAATTAACAATACTTTTGTCTTATCTTTCTCAGATGTATTGATCTCTTTTTACATAAGTGCAGGCAGCTGTGATAACTGCACAAATGTTGACCGTATCTTGACCTATGCAGGAGGCCCATATCTCAAAACAACTGGAGCACCAGAGTTTGGATATGACTTCACTGACAATGTATCATTAATGCAACAAAAGAACTCATTAACTTCATTCAAACAGAATTTGAAACAAATGATTTGTGTCATTATTTAGTTTAGTTTAGGGTTTTTTAGGCTTGCTTGGCCTCTCTCCAGTTAATTTGATGTAACAATGCTTCTCATAATAGAATGAATTACTGCACTGAATAATCAATAATCCACGTGCAATGAATGTTACGAACAATCTTCTAAAAATATTACTACAATAACTCTAGATTACTTAAAAACCATCACAGGCCATTTGTTTTTCTGTTTGCTTGCTGTGCGAGAATTCATTTTGGAAAAGAAAAAAGATTAACAACAGCAACAGTGTCTAAATTGATTTTTCCCCTGAGTTGGGTTTTCTCAAAGTGGAGACATCTTTATCAGCCGATGCAATGTGCACTTGCAATAGTATTTCTATTGGCTGAGAGAAGCATACAGAGGATGACAGGTCATATATGAGCAGCAAACATGATTTAGGTTTAGATACAAGAAAACTGATCGCTATGACCAACATCTTGCCTGGTTTTCACGAGTTCACATTTTCATATAATCATTGCAAGGTTTGTTATTCATGATGGAGATTAAAACCAATTTCTAAATTTTCCATGGACTGCTTAACTAATAAAAAATAAATAATATTTCATCAATTTTTAATAGATTTAATATGACATAATTTGCAATTCAATCGACAGGATTAAATGAACACACTCCTCAACTTCTTCCACAAATGCCCAAATGTAATACAAAAATAATGAATTGCTCAATTGACCAATAAAAAATAGCCTAAGAGTTGAAGATTCATGTCATTTAAAATGTACAGTCTTCCGGGAAAATAGAGTAAAAATATGAATGACTCATCCTGAACGTGCAATCAAAAGCTGTCTAGAATGAGCATGAACCGCCACCTACTTCTGAAGAGCAATAACGAGTAGCTATGTTCATGGCTGCCATGTAAACAAATGGCTACTGGATATTAAAAATAGGGCCAAGCCCTGAAGGAATACAAAAACATAGTAAGGAATACTGAAAAACATAGAATACAATAGTAAATATATCAACACCGCTAAGAAAAACTGTACTCATCAAGTAAATATGTAGGTAAAAAGACTGAACGGTTTTCAGAGCATTTTAAAACATTTCGATTATGTATGCCTACATATTAGCATACATATTACTAAATATCGACATCCTAAACACATTTAGACTTAATATTTTAGGTAAATATTATTTACCTAAAATATTAAGTCTAAATGTAGTCATTAAAACTTATCTAATATGCAGATTGGTGAAAACTTGTCCGTCAGCCATCAGCCCTCTCATCATGCTGTATGATGGGAGAAATGTCGACATTGATCGATCTAGAGGGCGCTGTGAGTGTGAAAACAGAATTCAGCAGCACCTATATTTACCTGTTTAAGACCTCTTGCATAGGCCAGTGTGTTGTGAGCTGGACCAGGTAAACTTTTTGTTTGAGAGACAAAACTAAGAAAAACACATACATTTAAAGAATTAGCCAAATATACAGTGTGTAAATTACTAGAAAAGGTCATAACGTAAGACTTTACAGGTGTCACGTGATCGTAGCCTTTTTGTTCGCCATAAAATACTCTTTGGCTTAACTAAATATTTAGACCGGGCTTCTGATTTAGTATTTAAATTTAGACTTATTATGATATGTAATCTTTATTTAATCATATTTGCTATGTAAATTTGATCTATAATAATATTCTAGATGTAGCCTACCTTAGCCTATTTATCCGAAATTGTTAAAATCATTAAAAATGGCACAACCAATTTTAACTTTTGTTTGATCTAAGTATGGAAAACATGTATTATTTTGTTGTATATTCAGTAAATTCTTCCATCTTTTTATTATGAGCTATGATATGATTGTCACTTAAAGGGATAGTTCACCCAAAAATGAAAATTCTGTCATCATTTACTCACCCTCAAGTTTTACCAAACCTGTATGCATTTCTTTCTTCTGCTGAACACGAAAGAAGATATTTTGAGTTTTCAGAATTTTCATTTTTGGGTGAACTATCCCTTTAATGTCAAGTCTAATAGTAATTTTGCATATTATATGGAAATGCTGTCACCCTAGCTAATTAATAATATTGTGGCCTGTTCATACTAAACCTTATTTGTGTACATTAAAATGTTCTCATTTTCAGTTATTGTCAAACATTTTGAGCAAAGCATAGGCTATATTATTGTGCCACCAAAAACACAAATGCCAAGCTGCACTGTTTCATCAGGCAAGACTTTTGACATTATCTGGCTCTGCTTTGTCACCAGGGTGTCACATCATGAATAATTAAATCACTACTTTGTGATAATACATAATTCAACATCAATTATTAATGCTAATGTGTGTGCAGTTTACTCAATTGTGTTATTGACTATCAAAGTAATTTCCTGAAAATCCTCAAGGACAAGAATTTAATCAGTCCAGCTCCTTTTTAAAGGTACCACTGTTAAGTGTTCTTAATCTAAGCAGCTTTTTTTCAATATCACTGCTATATGTTTCATTGAAAACAGGTACTCACATTTCCTTTTCTACCAATTTGATGGTTTATATGCTCCTAAATGACTATTCCTCATTCACTATCATATAATTGCACTGATGTTCTAAAACAGAGAGGTTTTGTTTGTTTTTTGCATTTTGCAGCATGACTAAGCCTCTTAAAAACATAATGACAACTGAGCCTTGTAGTATGTCCAATGCATAATGTCATAATTAGCACCTATCACATCATTGTCATCATGGGACGCATGTAAAATAGCAATGTGATATGAGAAAGTCATGATGTACTTTAAGGTAAATAAATAATAAGACCAACCGTTGCTTCCATTTTCGCAGCCCTACCGCTTGAGAACTAATTAATAATTGATCATAGCCAGATGGTGAGCAATATGCAACAGGAGATGTACATGATTGCCTACATGTTTAATTGTTTTACAGAACATGTCAAAGCAGGACCAGTGTGTGGACTCTTGCAGTCTATCACGGACGTACAGATGTGACGACAAGAGAGGTGTCAGTTGTCATCACATCAGCATGAATAAGAGTTACCCGGATCATATCATAAAACATGACAAACCACTTAATATACAGTTCTGTCCTTGATATTATCTTACATATATTATTTCACATTAGTACATTTACATTTCAGCATGGCATATATCTTGACACAATGCAGAATGTCTATCATCACCTGACTTCACAATACACAAGTCAAACATCAAAGTGGATTGTGAAAAATTAAAGAAGTTCACATTGACAACCAGGGAGTTTTCTTTTGTCACACAGCATGTTCAAAAGTCATTCCACCACGCAAATTGCAGCGCCAGGTGCCCACGTAGACCCAAACGGGGCAAACCAATGTCAAGAATCATGTGTAAAAGTGAACGAGGAGAGGAAAAATTACAATTGAATAATTAGTTTGACACATACATACACACAAAATACACAATAAGGGATTGCACTTAACACCGTCCTGTCCAGGGTATGTCAGTGCTCTCAAAAAAGAGGCAGCAGGCATTCAATGTTTGATTATAAATCCTTCATCCAAAGTGTGTCCTCCAATTAGGAAAAAAAAAACAATAACCAGGATTCCCTCATTTCTTATCCGGACCCTCCTTTTGGCAGTGCAGATGCTTGTCTGGAGTTCTCCGTAGTGATGTGATCTTAGAGGTACCGGAGTTAGGACTGGAATCGCTTCCTCCTGCAGAAACAGTGCTTTGTCCCAGACCGACCCCTGGACCTGCTCCGGGCCCGGTTGTAGACCCTGCTCCCAGCAGGTTAGCTGATTGAAGAACGGCCTCCGAATGTTCTCTGGCTTTCATCCGCAGGGCTGCGACACTGGCTGTCCGGTTACTCTGGCACCCATATGGTGGCAGGAAGGAGAGGCCCATTGGGTCAGGCACGCAGCAGGAACACAATGGACTTCCTAATGAGGTAGACCGGAATAGTGTGTCATAATGGAGCAGTTAATGTCCTTTATCATTATAAATATGTTTTATTTCACACTGCATAGTATATAAATAACAATATAATGTGACAACACAAATGGTAGATTGCAGTTCTGACTAAATCTATCTATCGATCTATATTTAGAGTCAACAACATACAATAACTGTTGCATTTTCACCCACATCAGTTGCAGTAACAAAAAAGTAATAAAAATAACAGTGTCTATTTCCACTAAGTGCAAATAGCGTCCCTTGTTGGCAAATGCTATTTACACTAGCTCCGCCCACCAATGTCTGGTTGGGACACTCAAGTTTTAAAAAAGACGCACAGAATTCAGTAGTGCAGCAGTAGCGAGTAAAGCTCGCATACCTGGCGTTTAACGCGATCGACATGGGTTCAAATCCGCCTTTTGCCGAGCTTGCATTTATTTTTAATAAAAATGAAAATAATGTTCTAAAAGTAGAAATATACTTCCTAACGAGTGTTTAATAATATTAAAAGTGTTTATTGGGTAGGGTTAGGGAAAGGTGTAGGGAGGGTTTTTATTCTCCCAATTAGGCAGCATCCATTTAATAATTTTAATAAATATAATCATTTACACTCTATGATATTATTGCATCCTGTTAATGTACAAAAATACTGAGGTGCAAATAGTATCTGCCAATATAAAATATAGATAGCATCTAATTACTATTTACTCTTATTGAAAAGAACTGATACTTTTACATGGTGTAAATAGAATCTATCGCTATTTTCACCTAGTGTAAATAGCATATCGCTAAGAAAATGCTGCTATTGTCACTTAATGTAAATAGAATATATTGCTATTTTTACTTCGTGTAAATAACATCTACAGCTATTTGCACTTAGTGTAAATAGCATCTATCGCTAAGAAAATATGCTATTTTCACTTAGTGTAAATAGCATATAATTGCTATTTACACAGTGTAAATAGCATCATTGTAAATATCACCTAAAAATAAATCTATCTGAAACATTTGTGCATGTTTTCATGATGGCATCCAGTAGATTCTGGATCTTACCTTTTAAAGTTGCCACTTGTGACAAGGCTTGTGCATAAGTGGCTGTGTTCAGCAGAGTCCCAGGCAGACAAGATGGGAAAAAAGGTCCACCTGAACCCACCATTCTGTTAATACTGTGCATAAAGGAAAGAATTTGGCATTACATCTCTTTTGTAAAGCAAACAAATATTGAATGTAAAAATCACATTTGATTAGATGATCTACACACTTCTGCTGTAGTTCCATTGGTTCTTTCTTATTTCTGCCATGCTCAACAGGAGACTGGTTGAGGTTTCTTGCAGGAGGGGCGCCTTCACTCATTTGTTCTTTGCCTCCTTCCTGGTCCGAAGTTCCTCTCTCCGTTTTTCTCCACTTTGCTCGTCGGTTTTGAAACCACACCTAAAGAGAAAGCAAAGGATAAAAAAAAAAACAATGAGTAAAATTTTTCGCTTTTTTTCTCTGTTGTCATTTTTACTCTCTTTCATGTAATTTCAAACCTTCCTGTGGAAAAGCAGATGTTAAACATCTCCTTTTGTATTCCAAAGAAGAAAAAAACACACAGCATGAGGGTGGATAAATAAATGACAACATTTTTATTTTTGGGTAAGCTATCCTTTTAATCACCTCTCTTGAAACACATTCATATTAATTGTTAGCTACATACATTATTATTTGCACAATGCGCATTTCTGAAATGTGCTGCAGAATCTAACAAGCCAGTGACTTATGTCAAACTTCACGAACACAACTGCTGAGCATATGCAGCGAAGTTCTTGTATGTTAATTGAATGAAGGTCATTGCCTATAACAACATTTAATTGAGCAATTTTTCATTATCATTTTTTAATGACTTCCTACTGACAGTCTCCCTGCTTCTGAGAGAGAACCATGATGAAGTCGTTTATTTCTCTATTTAGTGATTGTTTGACAACATCAGATTCGATTAAGTCTGTGCTCTCTAACGCATTAATCATATTTGAATGGGAAAGGTTGCATAATGCAGCCATATCTCCACCGCCTGGCCAGCATTGTGCAAAGGTACAATGATGTGAACAAACAAAACGCCACACACATATAGCCGCTCTCTCCACATAATATGACACAACAGTTTACTGGCAGGACAACAATATTCACAATGTAATTGTGGCAACATTATCTCACCCTTGCACCTTCCAGCTAGAAGTCATGATCCCCCAGCACTGAATGCTCTATAATTGCACCATTAATCTCAATTTGCAGTTTGTTCTTAATGCAGCACAAGCCAATTGACACTTTAAAAACGGTGGGCGCCCTCTATACTACAACAAAACAGAAAATTTATTTCCTAATAATAATGTAAGTTTAATATCCCTGCATGCTGCGACCGATTCATGTTCAGATTTAATAATAGGAATCGGGTAATCCGATTAGAGAGAAATAATTTGTTTACAATCCCTAATTTACAGCAGCGAATTCCATTATCGCGTCGCAGTCATTGGTTTTAAGCGATAGTAAGATGACCCTGGGGAACAAAAGGGAAACTATTATATTTCCTACAATTAGATCTGAGCTCAGAAGGAAACCCAAAAGCAAATCTGGAATGCAGGAAATTACATACAGACACATTGAATGCAATTACATGTGGCCAACTTGATATTACCGCGGATGTTTTGCAAGGCCGCAGAATATGAAATCGGAGGTTTCAGGTGCGCGAGCTGTTTATAACCCAGAACATCGTTTTCGGGACGTTTGTCTTGTTCAAAAAGCACTGCACCCTCTCTCCATTTGCTGAAACGCGGAAATGGCAGTGCATCTAAGCAATTTTTATACCTTAGAGACGATGGCAAATTAGTGTAGAACATTACCACTAGTTAATTATGAATGACCGATTAATCAACCTAATCTAATATTCCACATTATGTTGATGTTATTAAAGCGCATCACGGAAATGACAGAGTGGCTTCATTTAGGCTACTTTCTTTGGCCAAACGTGCTCTGAGCGCTTCACGTGATGTATTCGTTATATCTCTGGATCAGGACAGTTGTGGAAAGTGTCTCACCTGAACACGAGCCTCTGTTAAGTTGATTTTCATAGCCAGCTCTTCTCTCGTAAACACGTCTGGATAGTGGGTCTGAGCAAAAACCGCCTCCAAAGCCTCCAGCTGTGAAACATATGTTTATATTTCTTGAATGTATGATTTATAATTCAGAAAGAAATATCTGCTTTTCTTTCTTTGCGTGCGCTGAGAATGCTTTCCATAGTGCACTGTCAAACTCCCTGAAATTGTTAAACCGATGCCTTAACATTTTAAGTAAAATTAAAGTATGCCAAAGTGGCTAAAACTTTGTATTTACTGATTAAAATGACAGGAATTATTGCGACATTTTAAATGGATAAAAACAAAGATGTTGTTCAAATGAAAACATTTCACAGTGTAGCCTATAGGCCTGCTCTTCTTCGGCCTTACATTTTTTCCAATGTCGTGGAACCCATTAATGATAAACATAAATAAGCAAATCCTCTTCTTTTTTGCTTTAGTATTAAAAAATACTTCCAGAAGATGATGTAGACATTTGTCATATTAATGTATGTTTATGAGCATTTACTTTACACACGGAATGCCTAGTAAAAAAACAAGACTTTATAAAACAGTATTATAATGCAAATTATAATGAGAATCAGAATTGGATCGGAAAATTTTGCTCCTCACTAACCTGTTGTAAAGTGAAGGTTGTCCTGTTTCTGCGTTGTTTTCTGCGCAGAAAACCGTCATCAAAGTCTCCAGAGGCGTGATTCCCAAACCCATTTGTGTTCACTATTAAAAACAGTTACGCGACACTTTTAAAATACAACATTTGGAATAAAAAAATGCGTTTTCTTATAGCCCTAAATGAGAAGGGAAATATGATTCCCCTCAGTTGGCTCTCACTTTATCGTGCTCGACCAGGCTAATTCACAGAGAACAGTTGATTCATTGTAATCTTCTAGAGACCTGAATGATCACTTTACACAATGAGAAACCATGACCAACAAAATGCCAGTTGAAAGGCATGACATCTAACATCTGTTCTCAGACAGACTGCAACAAAAAGTCTCAGCTGGGCGGCTGTCAAGCTCTCGATCACATTACCATGTGGCAAAACATTAAACACCATAATAAAGCTATAAAACATACACAAACATGGGGTGATTATTAAGTATATAAATGCATAATATGAAGATATAAATTACAGACGACGAAAAAGAAAGCGTTTAATTATTTTTGTTTCTGTTTTTAATAGTATAGGCCAATATATAAAATTAGTTTTAGATAAAACTCCATTCTTAAGTATAGAAATGAAGCATAGCCTACTTACATGTATTGGTCCTGCAGCACTCTCCTTCTAACTGTGGAGGACAGTGAAAGTAAAACATGTTTCCCGGTGCTTTGCGAGTGGAGAGAATATTTCACTCTGCAAAGAAAAAAATGGCCACACGTCAACAGTGATGTTCTCCAACTATTGCTGCAATAATCTGCGTTTTTAAAAAATAACTTTAAACAATACTTCTACTTCTCTGCAACCGATCTGAAGTAAAAACAAAACAAAAACATCTGTACCAATAGATGGTCTTTATGCAATCGCGATTCTCGAGTCTCCTGCTCAACCTCAGCAGAGCAATCGCACTCCCACCGTCAATCACTGAGCGCTCCAGTTTATCCGCTCTCGCGCACATAAGGAGGGAGTGACCAGATGTCTTTGTGACTGTTTAGAGCATGACAACACTCGCCTTTATAATCTCACACGTAATTGCAATTAATCAGATTTTCGTTTTCAAGTCATTTGGATAGGTTCTCCGCGCACGTGGTGGTAAACGTCAAAATTCTCCAAGGCATTAGGCTACTCCGAAAGTGTAACTTTAACTCGATGCATGCATATTCCCAAATCACAAACACACGCGGGCACAAGCACGATGCACTTTTTTTTTTTTTTTTTTTTTTTTTTTTTAACACAGTTGCTTTTTATATTAAAAATCTAGATGACTGTTTTTGAATTTAAAATTGGCTGTCAGACCAGTAATTGCTCATTATATGGGTTAGGGGTCCACTTTATACGAGAATCCACTGGCTGCGCGCTCGCAGGTCCAAATTTTGATTTTGTTCACAGCAAGGGGTCCGAGGATTTATTTCCCACTCTCGCGTAAATGATATGCAGCGGGACCCTTTCAATTACTTTTAAAACGCACGCGGGACGCCGCGCGCAGACACCGCCGCTCCTCTGCTGCTGGAAATGAGGCTCCGAGTAGCAGCTGAAATTTTGAAGTGCAGGACGGTATTGGATGAAATCACATAAACGGCAAAAAAGCAAGTGTAATGGTGCATAATTGGTTCTCTAATAGCATTACACAAGGATAATAGCCTGTTATGGCCCCCTGCACTATTAAGTGCTTCCCTGGCGTAGAACGTTTATGATATTAAGAGGGGAATATAATGATATTTTAGTTATTAAATGCGTGTAATTAATTTATGCACCGCTGAAAATAAAGTTGGTGTTATGATATCGTCAAAATGCATCGGAAACTGGGGGACGAGCTCTGAATAACTTCCTGACATTTGTATTATTATAGTACTGAACGGAAATATATTTAGATTGAGAAAACCTATAGATCAAGTGATTTCTACGATCCTGAGGCTGAAAGGGAGAGTGTGCCAGCTGAAATGAGTGTCATAAAGCGCTGTCTTTAGAGTGCACGTGCGAGTGAACAATTGCTGTTTTTAATTTTTAACTAACAGAATAATTGTGTGTGTATGAGGGCTCATAAGAAAAGAAAAGAAAAGTAAAAGAAAAAGAAAAACTTTCAGGACCATGGTCAGCGACAGGACTGCTCGCGCACAAACATCCACCATTTTAAAAAAGACAACTTTCGGTTAATAGACTACAAACGAATAAGTAAATTACTATTATTCTGAGCCCATTAACGATTTACATAAACGAAAAAAAAGTTTTAATGAGGTGGGAAACTCGAACAGACCACTGAATAAATTCATAAACTCTATGTTTTGTTTTCTTTTATATGGTTTCAAATAGGGATTATACAGTTAGTTCTTTTAATGATTCATTCGCTCTCGCTTGAAGAGAATGGTATCTACACAAAAGCACTATTTAAAAAACGTTTTACAATTGCATAAGTATTTTTGAAAAGCTTTGTTTTTCATTGCTGGGTTGCTAAATCGCGCTGACAAACAATATAAGACGAACACTCATTTCTGACACATTAACTTACAAGAAATAAAACCCTGTCCCTGAGAGCCCATGGCATTGTGATTAATGTGCAACAACAGAAAAATCATAGTTCTTTTCAAAATGAGCTCCAATAAGCCCCCGTGAGGTGGCTTCATTTAGTGATGCATTAAATTTCCTAGATCATATTAATAAAATGTACTAAGGAGTTGATGTAAAGGATGATGTTTATTGAGTAACTTTTAATGAATACATTTAATTGTTCAAATGTTTAACAGTATTCCCTAAACTCCATCACTGGCTTTACACATTGCAATTACATTAAATCTCATTTGTTCTCAATGAACAAACATTAAGTGGGAGGTAGAGGAAGATACTCTCAAGACATTAAATAATGTCGACTATAACTTTCAAAATCACCTTCATTTACTAAAACGTCATGTAAACAATTTGGCACCAAGCACCTTTAGGGTGGAAGCCCTATTTAAATGTATATTTTCCATTATTGCCAAAAAATTGGCAGCACTGAGTACCAATAATGGAGTATTTACAATAGTATCACAACAATATCATAGTACTGTAATAGTATTATAGTACAGTATATAAAGTACTGGTCTCATCAATGGCTACCTGAATAACACATTTTTCAGGAAATTTCCAAGTTCAAGTGATTTCCAGAAATTTTACAAAAACAAACAAGAGCAGCAAACAATTTTTTTTTTTATACAATAGGAGTGTTTTACAATAATATGTCCAATACAATTATTTTGTACTTTTTACAGGCAACCTGGAAAGCTCTAGAAAGTTTATTGAAATTAATCGCATTTACACATTTCATAATCTAAAAATAATTTATGCATCGAATCACCTGCATTCCCAAGTGTGAGGTACACGTTCCGTTTGGAGCTTCTCAGTTAATAGCTTTTAATATGCTCCGCTCCATTTACCTGTAGTCAGCTTTAAGCTTCCACATCCCTTCCTGCCCAGGAAGTCTGTGGAACTCACAAATATTTCTCAGCAGTTCTCTGAACACTGGTGTTTGTGTGGAAGTGAGTCTCGGGGTGAAGTACTCCAGGATCTCCTTGGTGCTCGCCTGGCCATCCACCTGAGCTTGGAAGGCCACAAAGTTTCTCAGGTCAACCAGAAGCTCATCGTGTTCTGTAGGAGTCGCATGCACGGCGGCAGACTGAGTCTCCCTCTCTTCCTCTTCCTCTTGTCTCTGGGGTTGATTGAGGTGATTCCTGGCCCTCATTCTAGCGAGGAGAGAGGATGAGGAGAGAGAAGCAGATTCCTCCTGTGCTCCTTCACCGCTGAAGTGAGCAGCAGATCCTGGCTTCTTTACCACTGACTTCTTTATAATATCCGCATCCTATATTAAAAAAAAAGAACATGAATGCTTAACAACCTTTATTATTCTATTTGGGGTTCAACAGGATATTGTACCCATATAGACGTACCTTGCATTTCTCTCCTGCTTTTGCCGTTGTCCCAGATGGCTGAGAAAGAAGTGAGTTTTTCTTCTGTCCAAACCTTCTCCTAAGAAAAAAAATGATGTTAAAACAGCCTTATTTTATCATTGACATTTTATAATATTATAGACACGTTATTGTTCATTTTCTGTTCAGTTTTAAAGGGATAGTTTACCCAAAAATGAAAATTCTGTAATCATTTACTCAACCTCATGTCGTTCAAAACCTGTATGAGTTTCTTTTTTCTGTTGAACACAAAAGAAGATATTTTAAACAATGTTGGTAACCAGACAGTTCTTCAAAATATCTTCTTTTGTGCTCAACAGAAGAAAGAAACTCATACGGGTTTGGAACAACCTGAGGGTGAGTAAAAGATGACAGAATTTTCATTTTTGGGTGAACCATCCCTTTAATAAAATTAAAGTAGACGTACTTGACTGGAGGTGGGGTTGTTGTCATAGACCCTCTTGAGAAAGGCAGCCTGCAGTTTTGCCTGGAGACCTTCAGAGCTCTCAGCGCATCTTTCGCAACCCTACTGGCCTCAGCTTCCACAAGTACATAGTCAGGGTTCGATGACTCCATGATGGAGTCATGCTTCATGACACTGTGTATCCCTGATTTTTGAAAGAGTTTGGCTAGAACATAATCATCACTCTTTTTCTCATTTTTTTCCTCTTCCTCTTTTAACTCTTTCTTGTACCTCTTTTTCTTCACCAGGTGAGAAATACGGCAGCCCTCAAACCTGGCGTCCTCAGAGTGCTTGCGCTTTTTATGCTTGCGCTTGTGTCCGTCTGAGGGTAACGTGTCCTTTTCTGGCATTTCACAGTGCTTTTTCTTCTCTCTGTGCTTTTGAGGGCTGTTCGTAGAAGAAAGGTCCTTACTAGTGCTGTTTGTCAAATGGTCAGCAATGGAATGAGGTTCAGTGTTATTGTTTGGTGACCCAGAAGCACTGTTGTTTGAGAGTCCGTTGACTGAGGTAGCGTTTCTGTTTCCTGATAGAGATGTGGAATCTTGATCTTGGTCGCAAAATGCAGATGAATGAGACTGTGATGGTCTCGAGGTCACCTGAGATGGATGAGAGGTCTTGTGTCTTTTCGGAACCTGCACATCTGACCCTGTGCCTATGAAATAATAAAGAACACAACAACTCAGAAGAGTTATGTACTGAATCTACAAAAAATATAGGGGTACAACTGCTTGACACTGGGCCAGTACCCTCAAACGGGTATCTTTGTATCTTATTTACCCCTAAAAGGCGCATTGTAGTACTTTAAGGGTTCATGGGATTACTCCAAAGTAATAATATACACCTTTTAGGGGTATAGTGTACAGTTTTAGCATTTTTTTTCCTGAAAGTGTAACGAAAATTGTTTTAAAATTATATTTACATTCAACACATATTTTCTTTGTGACATCAGCCAAATGAACAGAGCTGTTCTTGAAAAGAAAATATACTCAAACTGTTAACACATCCATGAATTACCTGCAAATATTGCACTGGTTTCTGTTCCCTGGGAGCCGTCAGGACTGCTCAGCGTGAAAAGTTCATAAATGTCGTTAGATTTGAAAAACCGTCTCTGCTTAGGATCTTTTAGCACTCGGTTGGTGAGAAACTGTTTGAAGATTTGTCTATGGAAAGAGACAAGAAATACTGTACTTTTTTTTAATCGTCATTATGATACACTCTAGCCCCACATTTCCTGAATTATTTCCTTTATAGCCTAAACACTGACATGCCACAATCTCACCCTGCTGGACAGTTTATCTGCTTAACAAATGCAGGTTAGTTTGAAATTGCAAAATTAATATGCGAACAATCCCGCTCTTCACGGTGTTTCGAAATTCCCATTGCCTCCCTACAAATAACCCAGTAGTCTACGACAGCCTTTAGCGACCAATTAGCGAATTTGTGTTGATATCTAATTAAAAAAATAATGCATTTCAATTACTGTCTATTGAGCTCCTGCAGACAGAAGTAGGACATTATGGATTGTAATAGTCCTCCTCACCATTACCAGCTCCATTTCAATGCCCAATCCCAAGAAACTAACCTGTGGTAAATCTTCTCCTCAATGGTTCCAGCTGTCAGCAGCCTGTAAACCGTCACCTGCTGTTTCTGCCCAATCCTCCAGGCACGCTCACGAGCCTACAGGAAGAGGTCAACAGTTCAGATCATTACTCCATGCTACAAGCTGAACATTTTGCATCAGGTACAGAAAGAACATGCATTCTGGATGTGAGATATAAGGCTTTGGCTGACCTGAGTGTCTGTGCTGGGGTTCCAGTCTGGGTCGTAGATTACAACCCTATTTGCTCCAGTCAGATTGACTCCCAAACCGCCAACTCTTGTTGTCAGGAGGAAGACGAAGATGTCCTTGTTCTGTAAAAAGGGGAATTAAACAACTGAATGGATTAATAAGTTGGTTCAAAAGCACCAATACCATAAAACACACCCTGCTATCTCATATTTACCTGGTTGTACTGAGCAATGAGAGGCTGTCTAGACGCAATGGTAGTGGTGCCATCCATTTTGAGATAGGAGAAGCCATTCTCCCTCACAAACACCTCCAAGATCTCCAGCATCTGTGTGTGTGGGAGAAAGGGTTTCAGACAGAGCATTAAGAACAGGATTAGTGCTAATAGGATTAAGTGAGATTAATATTACATGTACAGAAGTACCAACTGTGTGGGTTTTAGGTTCTCTCTGAAGCCAAATCTCATTTCTATTGAACAAAGACAGCTGGGTCCTGACAGACACCCTACAATGCAATAAGATCTCCTAATGAATTCTATTAGAGGGCAAAATGACATAATAACTTTATTGGTCCTTTAGTGCTGCTGCTGGAGATAGTGAGAGTGCAGCTTATCCATCAATACTGTGGGTTTATTCGCACTTCTTTACTTCAGCGACGGCCTGATGGATCTACTTATGTGAATTTGGCTGATCTTGTGCATTTTGTCTATCCTTCTTTTCGTCGCTCCTTTCTTACTGACCTGCCTGGATTGGGTGAAAAGCAAAACTCGGTGTCCCTGTTTGAACCACAGGCGCAGCAGTGACTCCACCACAATCATTTTCCCAGAGCGTTTCCAGTAACCAAAGTGCTCCTCCTCGGTCAGCTGCTCATCAGGGATGCCTCGGAGCAAACGCGGCCCGCCTGTGAACAGATCCGGGTGGTTGCATATCTTCCTCAGAGCTATGAGGCCTGAGAAGACCTAGAACCACAGGGTGGGGAGTTGAGATTAATACACCGGATGGATGTTAATACATTTAATGGAGGGAGAAAAACAATTCTCTCTTTCCATGTAAGAAATAGGAAACACAAATCTTAATATTAATAAACTTGGTTAATTTAATGAAGGTAATTGACCAGAGCAAAGTA
The DNA here is from genome assembly GCF_019924925.1 of Ctenopharyngodon idella. Taxonomy (NCBI): domain Eukaryota; kingdom Metazoa; phylum Chordata; class Actinopteri; order Cypriniformes; family Xenocyprididae; genus Ctenopharyngodon; species Ctenopharyngodon idella. Next base: position 12,806,052 of record NC_067232.1, on the reverse strand, counting down.
ACATCTCTTCCTTGAAGTAAATGCAGCAGTCTTTGCATTATATATGTGGCTTAATGGAGTTTGTGACCACATAAGAGGGGTTTGTAAACTCTGCAACCCACAGCTTTTGTCTGCACAAAACACATTTGGAACATTGTGATGAATAGTTTGTATAAAGGAGCTTTTCCTTGCTATGACACTTTGCACATAAAGAGTCAATAGATCACAAGGACTGTTTTGTAAAGCAACAAGCATCTTCATAGGTGTATAAGGCTGACAAATTTGCCAATTAAACAGATTCTGGTTCCTTGTGATAATTCACAGTAAAGAAAACTTATCTGTACATGTATTATAAATAGTTCAAAAATCCAGTTTTACATTTTTCTGACTCCCCCCCCCCCCCCCCCCCACTTCACATTGGTGTCAGCATAACAATTTGTGTGAAAAAAAGTAAAAAAATATTAGCAAGTTTGTATTAGTACAGTTTGACCTACATTTGCTTTTATGAGAGCTGCACTTGAGCTGTGTGAACTACACAAGACTTTGTTTAAAACCTGATGATCATGTTGTCCTGGGTGATTTGACAGAATGATCATTTTTAGTGACCAAGAAATAATGGCAAATCATAGACATTTATATATTTTAAATCCTAAAACTTTATTTTTAGGTTTAAATTAGATTTTGAATCCCAAAGTGGACTTTTGAATCCCACTACTAGGATTGGAGTATTCAAACATCCCACTATACATATATGAGAAACTCTCTAAATGTTTTTCTTTACACTCTTTTTGAACATGTATGTGACATATAATGATAGAGGATGTCAACACTCTCATGTGGACTGAATAAGGATTTTTACATAGTGGGGAACAATAGAAGATCAATTTTATGCAAACACACTGGTGTTTTACACATGTTACCCTTACATGCATATCTCCATTCAGAATTTGATAAACCTCTTTGGAGTCCAAAAAAGTCTGGTAAACCTGCCGCTGATCTTCCGTTAATCTGCAGAACAAGACCTGTTTGGACAATAAAACATTATAGGCTGTAACTGAGTTGATGTTTGGCTTGTAGTCAACATATATTTGATTATTCAACACTATGAAGATTCAATGTTTCAAGCTTGAATCAATGCTTTGGCTTTCTTTGGAACTACTTTTTCAGAAAAAAACCCCAATACGAACTAACTGGTCAAACTGTGCCTGAAATACAAGTGCTGTTGTCATGCAAGGAATATATAGATAACTAGTGGAGCACAGATTCACTTGTTTTAGGTATTGCATGGTCACCTGTTCGTTTTTGTCAGGTAAAGAGAGGTTTGCTTTCACATCAGCCTTCATTCTTCTCAGCAGGTAAGGGTTAATCGTGTCACGAAGAACACAAGCGCATTTATAGGCTGTCTGGACCTGAGGATTATAAATAAAACAAATAAATCCATTTGTGACAAATCAATAACAACATATTACCCCTGCAACATGAAAACAAAGTTGATATATACACTGATCAAGTCTTAAAAAGGGTAGTGACAGTAAAGACATATATAATGTTACAAATGTAAGGTTTCTATTTCAAATAAATGCTGTTTTTTTGAACATTCTATTCATCAAAGAATCCTGAAAAAAGGTCTCCACAAAAAAAGATGTGTTCAATACGGATACTAATAAGCAATGTTTCCTCAACATTAAATCAGTATATCAGAATGATTTCTGAAGGATCATAGTAATGTCTATGAAATTCATAGAGTAATGTCTACTTTGTCATCACAGGAATAAATTACATTTTAAGCTTTAAGCAGCTTTGGTGAGCATAAGAGACTTCTTTCAAAAATATTAAATAATGTTACAGACCCCAAACTTACAGTAGTGTACATGTGATAACTTTTTGCAAGCACACACACCAGCTAAAATATATTTGTGTATTTATGTTTTTGGCTAATTAACAAGCATCCACTTCAATACACTTTATGAAAGCCAAACAAATTACTGTGTCCTGAGGCATGTCAACAGCCGCTTGTTCTCTTTCTCTCCTCCTATCAGCAGATTGACACATTAAAGATTCATAAGAGTGCTGCTGGACTCCAGAGGGGGGCTACACTCTTTTATCAATAATGTTCTCCTGATCCAGCGTTAGGCCAAATGCCATTTAGCTGTAATTTAAAGGGGTTCGCAGATCAAAAGAAAGCCTGCAGTGGAACCACAACACTGCAGGGCATACAACGAGCCCAGATTAGGGCCCATTTGAGAGGACAAAAGAGAGAGAGAGAGAGCAAGAGTAAGACAGAGAAGCAGAGGTTAGATGTGTGTATAAGTCGTCATACAGCATATGCTTCATTAGCTGGCTGCAAAAGAGCTCAAGACTTCACATTTCCAGTTTCAGGACCTGTTAATTTTCATTAATTTCTTCAATAATTTCATTAAAAGTTTTTCACAATTTTTTCCCTAATTCATTTTAAATCCTGCAATGTGACAAAATATTTGTACTTTTAAAAATAAATTGGTCATAAAAGCTGCATGCGTAATTGTAAAAGAATTAGATATGTTTAATAGGCTCTTAAACATCTCTATAATGTCATAATGTTTCTTTTTTTTTTAGCAGAAACACATGTATGTATATATATATGTATGTATGTGTATATATATGAGATTACAACATAATTTGAATTAGTGCAGGACAGACGTTAGTTAATTTTTCATATATTTTTGTGCAAAGAAATACGTACTGCTTAAAATACTATGTAAATTCTAATTGCAAGGCTGTAAAGTCTTCTCTCATTTCTCAAATGAATATCCACTAAAACAAAATTTATGAAAGTATGAGGCTGGTCAGCAGGACTATGCAGACAGCTGGGAAAGGAGAGAGCACCATGAGTCAGGGGTTAGCTATCTACAACCATTTAATAACATTAATAATTAGTAAAGGTTTTTATTATTGGCAAAGGAAACATCAATAGCCTTTTAAAGCAGTTCGGAAATGAAATCCATAAAGTAAGTGTGCTATTAAAAAGGTTTCCTAATAATGGCACATCTAGATTCCATTCACCATGCAGCCATCAGTACGCTGTTAGAAGTTTTTTATATGCCTTTGAATTAATACAGGCACTTCCATCTCTGTGTAATATACAATGTGTTCTGCATTCATTACGCTGTTATATTTGATGTAAATTATAGGTTTATATACGAATAATAAGAGAATTTTAACTGCACTGATCAATAAGCTCTGGGTGATGAGTGGTTCACCTGAACTGGAGACGCATTAGAGTATCCTCCCATGGTAATGGGCACAGAGAACTGCTCCATGAAGACAGGCAGAGTCCCCAGCTTCCCTGGAAACACAAAGTCAAAGAGCGACCACAGCTCTTTGAGGTTGTTCTGCATGGGTGAGCCCGAGAGGATAAAACGATGGGGTGTCCGGAACTGTGTACGAAAAACAAAACAAAAAGAAATCAGTGACAATCCTTCATAATTTACAAGATGTAAGTTGATCAAGTAATCAAAATAGTTTTAGAGCTTACCTGTGCAAGCCCCATTTAAGATGGATTTGGTTTTAAAGCTCCATTAGCTTTAGTTTATTCAATACCAAATCAAAAGGGTTGCGAAATTTCCAATTGATTTTTTTAATATAGCGATCAATAGCTCATATAACTTGATGCAGACTAAACTAAGATCATTTCTAAAAGGTCTTCTAGCTTTACTTGTGCGTTTGTGAGACCCACAAGTTTTTATTTGACAGCTTGATTGTAAAATGAAGGAAAAATCTCTAAAAAGAAATCCACGGTCACCTGCTTGCATGCCATAGTCACCCCAGCGCTGGGGTTCCTAATCTTGTGGCCCTCATCCAGGATGATGTAATGCCAGTCGTACTTCTGTATGTAATCTTGCATAATGCGTATGTATGAGTAGGAAGTGATGAGGATGCCGTGACTGGCCACTATTTCAGGGATGAGCTTCTCCTGAAAATAAGGAATAAATAAAACCAGAAAGTAAACTCACTTGCACAACAATGTCTTTTTTGGCTGGTAATTAAATTGAGGAAATTGCAATAGGCTGCCGGTATCAGGCCCCTGGCGATAGCGTCTTCATCAGAACGACTAGTCTATACGTCTGCTTTGACGTCTCACATGAACGGTCTCAAGTGTGTTCCAATTATAGACGTGCAAAGCGACTAACCTCTGTTCCCAGCCCCCCCTCCACACTTTTTTTTTACTTTGTAGCCAATTAATCAGGTACATCTGCTCTACAGGAGTGTTAGTGTTAGCGTGAAGGCGGTATCATTAGGTGCCAACGCTGCATAAACGTTCCTCTGTCTCTCTCCCACAAGCTCTTGAGACCAACTCTCCACCTAGAGGGCAAAGCACGGACTGCCAGACAACAACCCCCATTAATCACTGTGTCAGGCAGGACGGGGAGGGGGGCAGTGAAGACCACTCACAGTAAACACTTCACAGCCGCCCCACAGCAGCTCCTGCTACCTTAGCTTTAATTAATTTAACATTTCCTTGGAGCCAATTCGACTCCACACACTAGGATATTTGCTGACAAGGGGAAAATCTCACGCTGGCATAAACGTTACAGGCCGAAGCGACACAGTTCATCTTAATCTTGTTGTCATGTTGCTTCTTTGTATGGAAAAGTTAGAGCGTTGAGATTACATACGTTAAGAGTAAAAAAACAGTTTACATTATGGAAGTCTCAAGAATGAACTCCAGCAGAGCGTGTCTCACCTTTTTGCTGGTGAAGGAGCCCGTGTCGTGGAGGACAGCAACACGGAAAGGAGGCCACCATGTGTGGAACTCCTTCACCCACTGATGCATGACTGTCGCCGGACATACAATGACTGTGGGCCCCAGTCCAGCATACCTATATGAGAAGGGAATGTGGTCACAACACTGCAGAAACTATGAAAGTTGGATTACTAGTTCTAGTATGTACTTGGTTATTAATAAGCGATTAGTCATCTGCTTTACATTTGGGGTAAACGATTAAATATCATTATATTTTATATATATAAAAAAGTATATTAATACTTTTATTCAGTAAGGATGCATTAAATTGATAAAAAAAAGTGACAGTAAAGAGTTATAATGTCATAAAATATTTGTTTAATTTATTCAAATAAATGCTGTTCTTTTTACATTTTTTTTTTATTTATAAAATTAGAATGATTTCGGAAGGATCATGTGAGACTGGAGAAATGGCTGCTGAAAATTCAGCTTTGCCATCACAGAAAAAAAATAAAATAATAATAATAATAATAATAATAAAAAAATAAATAAAACAAAAAACAAATATATACATATATCTCCTGAGTTGTGAATGTGAGTTTACAGTTTTTATTGAATGTGCTGCAATAAAAAAAGACAAAATAATGGCCTTTCTATTGAATTGTCATTGCAGGCTACATGTATACACAACATAGAAGTGTGATATGATTCATGAACAAATGAATCTTATGAGTCAGTTCTTTTTAGTGAATTGGAAACAGTGTAGCCCAATCCTTCACTGAATTGAATACATCAAAGTGGTTAGTGAATCATCATCTGCCTCACTTACTGAACAATTTACATTATTTTCAGTGATGTCATCCTTATTGCAAGTTTTGTGTCAATACCATTACTGACTGAATGTCCATATTACTTTTTGGAGAGATCCACCTAAAATGTTTTACTTGCAGTTTCACACATTAAACTTCAATGTGATGAACCCCATGAGCTTAATCCACAGCTGCTCTGGTTTTCCTCTCCATGTGAGTGTTCACTAAAGAAATGAACTGAAAAAATGCACTAAATGGCTTTAGGAGCATTACAGCTTGATATGGTATTCCGGATTGTGAAAGCCATTGATAGCGAGCCATAATTGAGTTTGCAAACAATCAATTTGCGGATGGGCGACGCCAGACAGCTTATTGACCAGCCAGGAGGGCCTCCACCCCGAGAGTGTACGGCAAGAAAAGCAAAAAAAGTAAAAAGGCACTACCTTAAATGCGTTTAATTACATGTTTCATGTTTAATTTTCCACCCTCCCCTCCCAACGAGCAGTCTCTCTTTCATGTCACGTCCTTGTTTCTCCTTTGATGTCGCCACTAAGAGAATTAGAGGAATATCATAATTGAAACGTCTTTAATAATTCACGCCAAACCTCTCTCCACCAGAAATCCAGCTGCTGAAATATTCATCGCAATCGAGACTTTGAGTCTGGGAGGGGTGGGGGAGACAGCTGACGTCTGTGTTTATGTGTGCTTGTGTTTATGAGTGTTTGTACACATGTATGGGTGCATGTGTGACTGGGTGGCTGATGATGATGAGCGTGTTTTGGAAAGGAACAGGCTCAAAGCACAAAGACAGAATGAAGAAAGAGACAATTTATAAAGAGAGAAAAGATATAAAATTCTATCTACGTAATTCTAATATATAATTAATATGCAGTATTTTTTTGTACTCTGAAGCGGAAAAAGATTTTCATAAAATAAAGTAGATATAAACAGTAAAAGTCTACAAGCACGTAGGGTCCCTTGCCTGTATTTGGAGCCACGTGTTTTTAGCTTGCTGTAGCTCAGGCCTGCCAGGAAGGCAATTATCTGTATTGTCTTGCCCAGGCCCATCTCGTCTCCCAGAATGCCTCCTGCTTGCTGGCAGTGCAGTTCCCACATCCACCTGACACCTGTCTGCTGATACCTGGACAACAAAAGCAAACGCTTTGTCACACAAAACGCAGCCACAGCACAAACACAAACACAGTGGCTGATGAATTAATCATAGGGCCATTATCACTATTGATTCTGGATAAATGGGCCATAAGTGTTGCCCAATTGATGTGCTGTAGAACACAACAGCCGAGTACTTATTTCTAGTCCTAAAGCACTTCACAACTAAGCTTTCGGGACTCATAAAGTTAAAATTGTGAGTAATTTTTGTACACATTTAATATTTGCACATTGGCTGTGTCCAAAAATTTAGGCAGCTGACTTGTTGCCTCGCTGCTTTATCAGGCAGCATTTGTGCATGAAGGCACCTTATGAAAATGATTTCGGACAGACTTCTGAGGTTACATAACTGTTTAATGATCTACAGCAAAATAGAGAGAGCTTTGTTTAATGACTACAATAGTAATTTCTCACTAGAAATGACATCAGAAGTGGAAAACAATGGTCAAAAACGTACATTTACACAAACTGACGACCAACCGCAACTTTCAGACGGCATCTTTATTTTTTAGCTTATCTGTCACAGAATGGAAAGCACAGGATTGTGGGATATCAAAGGCAGTGAAGGATACATCTATGCTGCCTTTAAAAATTCAATCAGATGAAGGTATCTCAGGAGACAGGAAGAGAAGCTAACAGTGGATTCGGACATGCCTTGATGCCTTCCTACCTTGGAATGCATCCTCCAAAGGCAGAATTTTTAAGCTTTCAGACGAAGCCATTGTATGTGCATGTGTTTTAAAAATCACAACTTATTGATTGTTTTCTTTCACTATGAGAGTATGTGTGATTTGTGTGAGCCATACTTGAAGAGTTTCTTCCAGAGGAAACCAGGCATTTTAAATCCTTCATCAAACTCCACTTCACTCTCCTCTGACTCCTCTTCTCCTGCTTCTCTCTTTGCCTGTTTTTCCCGAAGTCTTTGTCTTTTCCACTTCCTGCAAGAAGACAAAACCACAACATTACCACTACATTTTTAATGCTCTCTTCACAACCGGCATCAGCTTGAAGTGTCTTGAAGCTGCACATCATTACAGAACATTCACCAACTATCAACTAGGGACTACAGAATCAAGAAGTTGCTATCTCTAAGAATAAATCTGTTTATTTTACAGGGTTTTTTTTTAAACTTAAATTGATTGATTCGTTTCCAAATTATTTTTTTCTAATTTAGTAAATATCATGTAAAATAAATATAAATTTCATTGCAGCATGTGTTATTTACTGTCTTTAAATTAAATGTGATATAAGTGTGATATATATATTATATATATATATATATATATATCGGTTTTATATTGGCCTTCAGCCACCTTGCTATCTAAGATATCTGCATCTGCCATCTAAAGTATAAATCTGCGTATTTTATAGATTAATTTTTTTCATAAAGTTAAAATAAATGAAATGAGAAATTTTGACGTGATATAAGTGTGACATATACAGTACTGTGCAAAAGTCTTAGACCACCATTAGATGTTGATTTAGCAATGGTATAATGACCATATAGAATTATTTCTCAGTCTCTTAATTAGAATATAACCAGAAAATACAGGAAATTTGTATGCAGTATTAGAAGAAAAAAGTCCAGGAGGTCACACTAAATACTGATTTTTGCTTAAAGAAGCCATTTTGTTCTGACTTTTTTTTTTTCATTTTGTGTACATATTTCCTGTATTTTCTGTTTGTATCGTAATAAAGACCAAAAAATAAATATGGATGGTCATTAAAACACTGCTAAAACAACAAAGCTGGTGGTGGCCTAAGACTTTTGCACAGTACTGTATATCAGCTTTATATAAGATCGGAAAAAGGCCGTCAAAAAATCCATATCGGTCCACCACTAAGCACAAGGTTCAGTAACAGTTCAGAAACAAAATGGCTTGAGTAGCCATGCGGCATCATGTCAAAAATAGAAACGGGCCACAAACCGGTGTGGACACAGTGTCACGCTGAACGGCAGACCCCACAGAGACATTTCCCACGCTGAAGACTTCACATAACGTATTTGATTAACAATCTTCTCAAACTAAAACAAGTCTACTGCTGACATTTAAAATTTGACTCCGTTAAAGATGCCTCCTATGGGAAAGTCTGCAAGGTACAGTCAGGTACCAAAAGTCCCCGGCCTCGGTTTTTTAATTTCCTAGCCAACGAACTACAGACAGACAAAGACAGAAACAGAAGAGAAAGAGAGAGAGAGAGCGAGAGACCTTTCCTTTCCTCTGCCCCTCACTCCAGCAGGCCAGATTTAATTGACCCACTTCTGGCTTCAGGGAAAGCTACAGCAGTTAGTGGCAGTGTCGTCAGAAAAGCAAATTAAGATTGATACAGACAATTAGGAGTTTGAGCTCCCCAAGAAAGGTGCAAGAAAGAGGAGTGTAGGGAAAAAAAATCCATCTTCATTTGGGGTTGGTCCTGTCACTCCGCAATGAAACTGTTCCCTTTATCTGGGGCTTCCGAGACTGCACTTGTAATTAAGTCAAGACTAAGCATTGGTTCAGTTAATTATGTTTTTTTCCCCCCTATCCTCCACCACTCAGCATTGCTGCGCTCCACCATTCACATTTAAACCAACCAGAGCAGGGAAACTATGGAGAGAGAGTGCATGCCAACTCAATTTGCTTACTATAAATACAAATGCATAAATCTTGTTAGGTTTGCTTCCATCTATTTGCACGTTAACTCTGGAATAAATACATGCATACCATAATGAGAAAATATGAATAGGCATAGAATTTGCTTAGTCAAGGAACAGCAGCCAATCTCATCAGTGGATTAGGCTATCTGTTCTAGCATACATGCTAGGCAAAGTAACTAAACATATGAATGGCCTTTGACTGTAATGATTGTGACAGTTTAGGAAATGATGGATTCCGACTAAACGTACCTAATCCTTTGCCTGTAACACTCGATATCTCCATCATCTTTACATTTCTTGACTTTTCCGCCTTTCTGAGAGTCTTCATCCTCCGAGCTGCTAGGAAAGTACTCGTCGCTCTCATCCTCCTTTTTGGGTTTTCTGGTTTTGGCCTGGTTCTTCTTCTTGTATGGTTTAAGTTCGTATTCTTCATCTTTATCCACCCAGAACTCATCATCATCATCTCCATCTGGCTCCTCAGGATCTATCAGCTCATCACTCGGGACATACTCCGAACCCTCGCTATCTGACGTCTGTTCCCCATCACCTTTCCTCCTCCTGGCTCGGGACAGCTCCTTCTCCACCTTGGGCCTGGCTTTGGGGTGAGCCCTCAAGGCGGTCCTCTGGAGCTTACGCATTCGCTTTTGGAGCTTCTTATCTTTGCTGGAGAGGGATCCGTTCTTTTGCCCTTTGCCATGCGTTGTCTCTCCTGAATGCTTCTTGGTGATCTTCTTCTTCATTGGTCTCCTCCTGCTATCCGCTAACACGGCTTGGTCAGCGAGGTACTTGTCAAATCCGGAGTTCTCACTGAGCATAACCTTTCGAGGCTCTTTCTTCTCTTGCTTCTGAGGGATCCGTGAACCGAAGGGGGTCATGTGACCTGTGCGGATGAGCTCTTCCCATTCGGACTCCTGAGCTGGCATAAGCATGCTGCCCAGAGTGGATGGGCCTGGTTCTAACAGAGACAAACAGAGCATAGAGTAGTACCACTACTGTCATAAAAGCATATTAAAGCAAACACTTAAAGGAACAAGTCTGAGTCACACTTCCCATGATACAGCCATTCAGTAACATTTTGTTTAAAAGGTGTTTTTCATGAATGCATGAACAAATAAATAACCTCTGAAAACACCGAACATAAAGCCCTCCCAAATATTTAAACTGCATCAGAAAATGTATTGTGTTATTATAAATTGTGCATTATTTACATCCATTTTTAAATTTGACAATATTATGTAATATTTATCAGCCATAATTATCAGTATTAGAATTCAGTTCAACTGATCGAGTCAAAATTGACAAAATGCTGTGCAGTTTTATGTTTAAAAAACTATATATAGTGAAAATAAGGTAAAAAGACAAAATATCTTTAGAAAAAGGCACCAACGTTGCCCCTTAAAAAGTTTCTGGACAGAACCACTACTAAGTACCACTATTGGTCCCATAATAGCATATTAAAACAAACATCCAATATACAGACATTTTGAAAGTGTATAATTTATGACATATACGCAAAGTGATTGTTCAGCAAGATCGAAAGAGTATATGATGTTCTAACACATATCATTGATAAGGCTAATAATGTATGTAAAGCTTCTGCAAAGGACTGTGCTTCAAACTTACCTTCGTCATCCTCAATCAATAATTCTGCCTCAAGCTTCTGGATATCCTCTCCATCAAGAACAGCCTGCAGTCTCTTCTGCTTGGCTCTGATCTTTTTTAACTGCTTCTCCTGTAAAAGATAACAGGCTTCTGAAGTATTGTGTTGTAAGGGTTTCAAAAAAAACAAACAAAAAAAAAACAATGCACTATTGAAATATTACAAGTTCGTTTTTGTTATGAATATAAAGTCAAATTATATAATAATAATAATAATAATAATAATAATAATAAAATGGACTAAGCTTTAAAACTGAAATCTCATATACATTTCCAACAACATAAAATCTCTAGTGATATAAGCTAAACCAAGCAAAAAATGAACAATCCAGCATTTGCTTACCTTGTTCTCTTTTTGCCGTTTGACAGACTCAATTTTCCGACTGATGTCCTTGCTAGAGGCAGCATGAGGGGCTAACTGCTCTAAAATTTTGTTGATGTGCTTCAAAGCACTTGTACATGACCTGAAATACATTACAAACCAATTACAAAAGATGACATCACATTCCAGCATTCACACTGAGATTTCATTCTTTGACTGATATACATAATGTACAATGTTTCAAGATCAATAAAGGAAGCATAAATTCACCTGACATCATCCAGTACGGACTCATATTCTTTCTCAGCCTCTGCTTTGGCCGCAGCCTGGTTGGCCTCCTGAATGGCCCTGTCCACCTGCTGCAACACACCTTGCTCGAGAACATCTTGGTCATACACATCCACTCCCAAACCCTGCAGCTCGGCAGCCTGAGAGTTGTGGTCCACTGATCGGATCTCCTGACGGTTGATGTGGAGTAAGGGCTGCGATTTTCTAGGATTCTGTGACCCAACATTTTCTGGACATGTAGCTGCCGGCTCTTCTTTACTGCTTCCTGGGATGGAAAGGCCATTGTCTTCTTGGACTCCAGGAGTAAGGGCACTGACAGGACTGGACAGGGAAGGCAGGGCCTGGTCCTTGTTACCTTCTACTGGCATTGCTAAGTAACTGTGAATAAGGATGATCTAAGACTGTAATTTTGGATATGTTTCATCTTAGACACCACAGTAAGAATATTATAATAAAAGGGAAACTCTACAGTAATTGATAATGGCTTACATATATAGAATCATAAAGTGTATTTTTGTCGTAATTAGCTCTATAAAATGGTAAAATCATCTGTGTTGAGCAATCACAGTAACTTCACATAACAAAAGACATTCACAATAACGGAATACTATAACAGCCTCGGTTTTCACAGTAATACAATATCAACGCGACAAATGGATTAATTTGAAGAAAAAAATGTGGTTATATCTGATTATATCCTTTCAAAAAAATTTTTTTAAAGAGTGTTTTATGCAATAGTATAGGCTTTTGTGCTAAATGCTAACTGCTAGCATTTTTATTATTGTTTGCTCTCAGCTCAACTCATACTTTAAAAAAGACCAATAACAAACCTTGACAACGACCCGACTCTTTCAAATGATTTATTCGTTTAACGTGAAATCCATTAAGATCTCGGTTTAAGTCGTTTAGCTGTGTACTACTATTTAGCATGTGAACTTGTTATACAATCAATGCATAATAAACTGTGAAGGGAGAGTGTTTAAGGCACAGTAAATGTCACCGGCTGAGGAAACATGTCAAAATAAAAGTCCAGAAAGATCTCAAAGTGAAAGTGGGAGAAACCAAAGAAGACTATAGATATATAGAGTAACCTAATATTTTATGTTGTACAGAAATTAATCATTGCAAAAAGTTCCTCTGCTTAAATTTGTTATTTAAAAAATACATATTCAGTTAATTTTATTAGGCCTGTGGACTAATGAAGGAACACGGAGGTATTTTTCTTTAAAAGTGTAGAAAGTGTTTTTCTTGAATGAATGAATGAATGAATTATGAAAACACTGAACATAAAGCACTTCAGATTATTTAAATTGTATTAGAGCATTTAGTGTGTAATCATATACTGTGCAATATTTACATCTACTTTTGAATTTGACATTAATTTTATTGAATATTAAAAAAAGTTTATTTTATTATAGAATGTATTTAAATTGATCGAGTTAGTTGTCGTAAATTGACAATTTGCTATGAAAACAAATTCCAAGGCGCAAACGTTTCTGATCATACAGCGCCCTCTTGAGATCAGAATTTTTACAATCCCTTCCATGAATTCACCATAGAAACCCTGTTAGAACATTTTGATTTTTACAGTAGCAACATTAAAATTTATTAAGTTTTTGATATCGAAAAACTATTTCTCTCTTTTTAGTGCTGATTCAGATAAGGATGCTTGCTTTAGAATCAATGCATTACTGGTGAATGAACTGTAGATGGCGGAAGCGAACTGCTTGATATTTCAAACTCTCAGAGTTCAGTCACTACCTCTAAACTTCTAGAGCTGAAAAGGCCACAATCATCTCTGAAGTGCAGTGCTGTCATATTAAGATAAAGGAAAAATGGGTACGTGTGAAACCAACCAGCAAAACCCGCAAGTATCATAATTTTATACTGTATTTTCCAGTCGTGTGTTTTCTCTTTCCTCAATGGCCCAATGAAAGAATGAATGACAGTGTTTGTGACACATCAAAGCAAAAGATCAGGAAAACAACCATTCCATAATACCCTATGGTGTGCACAACTTTGATACTTTATTACTTATTTTCCTGATGATATCATGCCAGACAAATCCAATTGTTCTTAGTCCTTGAGTTTGCTGCCAGAGGTTTTCATCCATATGGCAGGTTTTCCCATTTCTTTATGTTTCCTTCCAAAAGGCTGAAGGAAATCATATTATATTTATGGCGTTTTGTCGACCTGGGATTACTGAGGTACTAACTGATATATCCAGTGTTTTATTAATATCCTCTTCTAAGTGTTTTATCATGAAATTGAATTCCTTTCTCTCTGCTTTACTTGCCTTTACTTTGCTATCTGAAGTTGATTTCAACAATGTATCACATGATTTTAATGAAAAGCTCATTGTGTTTCTTTTGAAATTTGTGTTTGATTAGGTAATTGATTGCAACAGTTTGAGGTCTTTTGAAGTGTATGTTTTTGCAATAATGCCTCATAAATTTGCTGAAATGCTACACAAGTTGCCAGTAAAAGACAAGACTTGATTGTAATCACATAGTATTCATTTCATTATTCAATAACTATTCATTAGTTAAATTATTCATTTCAATAATTTTTCTACGAAAATGTAGAACAAGAAATTAATAATAAAAAAAGTAAATAAAACCAACACCAAAAACCAGTGTGTGTGAGTGAACATGTTCGTTCCACTTTGCATTTGTTCCCTAGTACCAAGCCTTTGTTTATGTGTGGACATTTTTGGATTTATGCTGTATTTGTTGATTTAATTTGCCATTTTCTATAAAAATGATCTCTGTTGTAGTCACACAGTAGTGTAGTGTTGTAGTGTATGTATGTGTGTGAGTGATCGATCATGTTCATTCCACATTGCATTTATGCTCAAGTATCAGCTTTTATTTCTCTGTGGAAATTTTCAGATTAATGCTGGATTTTATGGTTTTTTTTTTTTTTTTGACAAATGAAAAATCAAAAACTATTTTCAATGTATGAAAGAACAACCAAATCAAACCCAGATTTTTTTTGTTTGTGTGTATAGATAGATGTCGCAAAAGTTACAAAATCTCATGTCATTGACATGAAGGGTACCCTGTTTTATAAGATTACAAAATAATTACTTTTTTTATCATATATTTTTTTACAAAATAATTAATTTTTTTATCATTTCAATAATTTTTCGTAGAAAAATTATTGAAATGAATAATTTAACCCCAAGGATCATTTAAGGGTTAAAATCCAGGGGCCAGTTGCTCAAAAAGTTTAATCTGGATCAGAATTATCTGGATTTGGAAATCCCATGTTTTGCTATTCAGGATCAGGTAATCCATCTTACTTTTGTGCTGGTTTTTCAAAGCAAAATTGGATTGGATCACCCTGATCCAGATACACACTTTTTCAGATTACCAAATCTGGATTACTTGTGCTCTACGGAGCCCCTAAAGGGACATAGTGATAGAATGAATATGAGATGGGGCGAAAAAAAAACCATTTCAATGCTTTTGCATTCTCTCAGAAAAATTCACCGTAGCGTTCACCCGAGAAACTTTGCGTTTGCCTGCGAAGAACTTTTGACTGGTTCATCTCTTATGATTGTGCCAATGTAGTTTACAAACAATGATTAAAAAAACACTTTGAATTAAATATAATATTTTTGTTAGATATTTACAGCTGTTTGAGGATTATTTTATTGCACCAAATTCTCTTTTTTACTTTACAGTAGGTTACCGAAAGGCTAAATATGTAGCCTAATGTCTACTTCTAAATTATTACTTTAAAAGTTAACTAATCAAGAGCAAAATAAAGAATAAAGAATATGTGTATATGCATATTACATGATACAAATGTTGTATTTTTTGACCAGTTTTAAAGTTATTACATTTTTGTTCTTGAAATCCACCCTTCTGATGGGATCAGTATAATCCATATTTTTTGGACCAAAGGTATCCCAGTCTTACTAAAAAGTTTTGAACAACACAAACTGATGATTTTATCCAGATCAAAACCAAGATTGGATTTTGTGATCTAATCTGATTTCAGAATCCTTTTGTTCCTTTTGAACAACTGATTTTCAAGATTTGATCCAATCTGATAGCCGAAATCCGATCAGATTACTTTAGAACGACTGGCCCAAGACTTCTAAGTAATCTTCATTCAGAATTAACTGAATAGTATATTAATATGATAAAAAAAATCCCTTTCCCACATGTGTAAGAAACATGAATCTATGGCTTTAGTGATGAATGGCATCAAATGCTTTACTTCATATTGTAAAATACTACATATTGTGCACCACCTGGAAGGTTTCAGTGGATCACCCTGAGCGTTTGTGTGTATGAATTTTAGGTTAGCTTGCTTTTAAAGGCCATTCTTCTGATGATGCTATAAATTAAACTGTCACTTCTTTCCCTTACTTTGTAGTTTCTGACCCCTGAAGTTAGATCTTTGTGGAATATGAGGGATAATGTTACTTCTTGGTGGAGCTTCAGATGATTATTAATTGGTGGGCAAGTTTAGTGCATTGGATAAACCTCAAATGAACTTTTTCTTTTTCACCGAATCCATCAGGAACTTGACTTGAAAAGAGATACGGCTACATCAGCTCTGTATGTTTTATAAAATATGTTCCTAATGTCTTGATATAATTTTTCTGTTTATTTTTTGGCCTAGTTTTCTATAATATGAACAGAAACTAATGCAAAGCCGATGGTCTACGCACATACAAAGCGTTTATTTACAGTGCATTTCAAAATAAACAGAGGATTTAATTAAAATCACGTTTCACTCAGCCATTCACAAATGCAGAGGAATCTTAACCAAACATTGAAATTGTTAAAATATACACAGCGTGTTGTGGAGGATTTTTTTTTGTTTGTACGTTGTGAATGGACTTTTTAAAAGTCACGTAGGCCCACTGAGCAGAAACAAAATAACTTTTATTGCATATCCATGAGGAGTTAACGCTAAAACTAAATAAAGTTTAAGCAACAAGTTTAAAATTTTGCTGTTGCTGTAAACACATTTGTTTGTTGCAAAAAAGCAACTTTATGTTCTATTTTAATTATAATTTAATTATATTTTAAACAATATAAACATTTAAAAGGCGTGCTGCTAATACTATTCACTGTTCCTCTCTGGTGAACCTAAAGAATCACTGTGGCTTCATCATTTTGTCAGTGAGTTCAAGTCACAAATTGACTCACAAACGAATCAGACTGGTTTTGTGAACTACATCAATTGATTCATTGAATCAACCTGAAATTGACATTGACAACTTAAATTTCAGTCTGTTCGTCACACCAAATTTGAAATATAGTGCACATGTTGTATGACTACTTTTATGATTCTCTTAATATTTTTTCGTAACTTTTTTTATGTTTATCAGAATTCACTGAAAATGTTTATGGCACTACAATCCTCTGTAAATCTCCTGCCATCATGAACAAATGTGTAAGTATGACGAAATCACTTAATCACTGCTTTACGTCTTTCTGCCCTCTGTGTGAATTCTTTTGAAGGTGGATGGGCAATTAAAATATTTACTCAGCATGTACAGTGCTTGAAAAGGGGAAAGCTCAGAGGAGGGAAATAGAAATTGATGTTTGAATTGCTCCCAGCACAAGTCTGTACATGTTGCTCCGGGGGAGCGTCTCCGTCTAGTGTGTAGGCAGGTGGAGAAAGCTTACTCAAATAAACCATGGAGCCACAAATGAATTACCTCAGCAAGTGATATGCTCTTAATGTTGTTTGGAATCAAAGGCTGACCTGTTAAGAGGAATGTAAACTTGCTCCATACTTGGGGGATTTTCCCTGATCTGACTTGCCTACATATCTTAGCAGTTTATTGAATCTTTCAAGGTCGTTGCCAATGCATTGGGCAACTAACTGAAGATGTTGATGTAATGGCTGTACGTATGTCCTCAGAAACTTGTTGGTGCTGGTAAATTAAAGTGCAGTGTATGTACATTTTGTACAGTTTATGTACTATGCAGCCATGTTAAAAAAGATAAATATTGCTTTATCAACATTTTATTTCTATTTTAAATAAATTATTTTAAATTAATAATATTTTTTATTTTATAATTGCAATATTTAATGCAATTCATTGTAAATATTATTTGCGAATAATATATTATTAACTATATACACTACCTGGTCAGTAAGATTTTTTTTTTAAAAAAAGAAAATAAATTAATGCCTTTATTTAGTAAAAATGGATTGAACTGATCAAAAGTGACACTGTGACAGTGAAGCCATTTATAATGTTACAAAAGATTTCTATTTCAAATAAATTCATGAAATAAGGATGCTGAAAATTAAGCTTTGCCATCACAGGAATAAATGACATAAAATATAATTTTAAAAACATTTTATTTTTTTTAAAGTACTGAACCCACACTTTTGAATGGCAGTTTAAAACCACATTGTAATCAGGATATATACCCCCCCCCCCCGTTTTGTTTGTGTGCGTGCTGTGCATCACTGTTGTTGCATGACATGACGCTAATGTTAGAGCTGGAATTGGCATCTGCTCCCAACACCCTGTCCTCTTAATTCTTAAGTCTTGCCAAAATTCCCACAACAGTAGGGGAGATGGAAGACTAATATGTGATTTCTTTGAAGCAAATGAAGTGAACCTTTTGCTTGCCATTGTCACCATGGGAACATAATGTGTGTGGAGACCCAAATTTTCCTGAAGATCTTTGCCACCACATCACAGATGCATTGAGCAGTTACCCGCAACTGTGCGTACAAAGCAGGCACGTAACTACGGGTGGGCTAGCATGGACCTGCATTCGTGCCCACCCAGCCACAATGCACAATTTTGGAAACCAATCCGAATAGAAAATCCTGCCTACACCCCCGAAACAAGGATCAACTGGGGCTTTTAATCAGATATTTAAATGTAAGATCTTAGTTGCAGTTTCAGTTGTGCAGGAGCAACTTTTAAGATTACACAAGCAGATGGCACCAAAGCTAATAGACATGAAACAAATGCCACAAAACTACTTTTTGATTTTTATTTCATGGGACCATAAAGCTCCTTATACTTGATTGCATGGCTTGTTTGTTGTTTAGTTCATTGTTTTCACTATAGGTTTAAGAGAGTTTTTACTGGTATAAGTTTAAGTGGTCAAAAAGTATCATCAGTAATAATAATTTCGACTTTGGTAGGTCAGTGCAGTGGCATTCTGAAATGAGGAGGCAAACAATGTCCTCACAGTTTATTTATTTTTTATTTTTTAATAAATCAAATGTAAATTCATGTCCGTTACTTTTAACGTTGTTACATTTTCCTCGTTAAATGAACATTACTTTACATTACATCAAAAAAGAAACCAAATACAAGTCTATTTTGTATTTTTACATTAACAGTTCAATTAATGTCAGTCTCATCAAGTTAGTGTTTTAAGCATTTTATCTTTTTAAAAATTCATTTAAAAGTCTCATTTTATTAAAAACAAACTAAAATAGACTGTGTTGCCTAGAGGCAACACTGTAACGAGGGTTAAACAATTTATTTCTGTATTGATTTTCAGCTGTTCTTTTTATTAGTCAACTTATTTCGGATCATCAGTCACGCTCTGTAAACACTCTGTCACAGACACGAAGATGTATCTTTAATTTCACCAAGCTGATTGCTCACTAAAACCCCCGAAGTCATGTTTTCAGGTCTTTTCAAGTTTGATTTTGATGTGACATAAAGCAGTGATATGTAAGTAGGTGAGCTGTTTACTTACTTTTTAATTAGTCTTCCCATTGACGCCATCATTTTGTTAATTCAGACTGACTCGCAGAACGCGCACGTAAACAAGAGGTGGGAGTTATCGCACCCAATCATATCCAATCATAGCGCGATGGAGGCACTGCCCCCTCATGTCACTTTCCCCTATTCATTCTCTATTACCCCCCACAAAAACCCACCGCACGCTTTAGGGGGTCTATTGATTTTCTATGAAGAGGAAGGGGGGCATGGACTCCCGCTGTAATTTCACCTGTGGGTGTCGCTGTTGGTCAGTGTTCCTTTAGAAAAACGAGTGATTTGTACACTTTTTATTGTCACATTTTGCAATATTTGCGTTGTTTTGTTTTTGTTATATGGATTATTTTCTCATCCTAATTTTTGAGGAGGCACTGCCTCCCTTGCCTCCTCGGAGGAAACGCCCCTGGGTACAGTGTCAAAGTACAAAGTGAAAGGGGGCATTTTTTAGGATTTAGGGGCTGTTTACACAACACAGTTTTCAACAAAAAAGGTAAAACTTTTAATGCATTTTGGCTGTTCATTTTGTTTTAGGTGCCTGAAAATGCAGGCTTTTGAAAACGGGTTTCAAAGTGCAAGTTTTTGAAAACGATCTCCGTGTAACCAACAAAAACGCGAATCTGTGGAAACGATGGCGTCATGCACATGCGTATTACATGTTCAGTCTATAGTGTTTCATCGCCATCTAATGCCCTGGCAGGCAGCAGAATACAGCGTTTTTAGTAGTTTTCACGGATTGTTTAGACCAGTGGTTCCCAAAATTTTTAGAGTGTGGAGTACCCCCCTGAGGCATTCACCATCCATCTGCGTAATCCCTCTCTTCCGCTTAGACTGCACCTTTTCCATTAAAGGATAATATTTGCCCCCTAAATTGACTTTCCAGTGCATGTTTTATCTTTATAAATACCCTTACAACAATAATGATGTTTTAAATAAAAAAGTTCAATAAAAAATGTTTTAAATAACAAAACACCAGTAGGTGGCGGTAAGTCACTGTCTTAATGCGTGAGACAGTTGCTGTGTTCGAAATCGCCCCCTATACCCTCATTCACTATTCCCTACATTAGTCCACTAATATAGTCCACTTGAAGGAGTGAATGAAACGAGTGAGTGAATTCGGACACTGAGTGCACCGGAAGGGCTGCCGATTTCGCATAGTTTGTGCTGCTGTTTAATAATCTTTTGAAATGTAGCAAACTGGGAGCTCCAGAAGTAATGAATATTTATATTGAAATAGCATGTTCAAACCTTTTAAACGATTTAATGATTAATTAAAAAGGAATTTATACCTGTATGATAATGCTGGACCAGCGCGGTTTGGAAAATGAATGGATGATTGATTCAGCTACGGGCGTCATCTCCTGGCAAGACGCGGGAATTCATTCAGCGCGCGACTCTCACGGTGCATTATGGGTATTCTCTAGCCGTTGAGCGTGCATCGGTTGTACACTCTTTATTGCGGTGCATTGTGGGATTGAATGAGTGCACTCAACATCGTCCACTATGGTTTCGGACACCACTATAAATGGCTGTCCCCTCAAATAGTGCCCTATTTAAGGGTATAGGGGGCGATTTCGGACACAGCCATTGAGTCATTTATTCATTCAGTAATGAACAATGAAGCAAGTGGCTATATTTATGAATGAATCATTGAATCAATGACTTTCACGAACGATTCGTTCAAAGACACAGATTCGTTCATGAAACACTGCTGTGCGTTTTAGTTCTGCTGTGGCTGTTATTTCGTTGCAAAATAGAGCAAATACTGGCATTGTGCCTGTTAGAAATACATGCACTTTTTTTTTTAACCATATCGTTGTGGTGTAACTGTAAACGTACCCTTAAAAATGTGAAGCTTATAATTTTACAAATGCACTTACATCTTATGTATTTGAGCTGTTTAAATTATTTCTTGGGGCTGTTTACACGACACCATTTTCAACTAAAACGGAAAACTTTTTATGCGTTTTGACCGATACACGATCACGGCGTTTTAAGGGCCTGAAGATGCAAACTTTTGAAAACAATACCGTTATTATTACCGTGTAAACTACAAAATATATATATATATATATATATATATATATATATATATATATATATATATATATATATATATATATATATATATTGCGTATGTGCGCAGGCGCGTCGCCTTTCTTTACAAAATGACATCGCTAACTACTGGCTTGGCAGCATTTTTAGTCATAGAAGATGTAGAAGATGTATATTATGATGTACCTATACACACAAAAGGTTAGTAAGGGATTTGTTGACACTGACATCATGTTAACATGCATATTATTTACCTCATGTGCATATAATGTTGAAACGGTGAGTATTTTAATATTTATGAATTAGTCCCATTCAATTTTCAATGTAAACTTAGTTTTTGCTTTTTGAAAGAAAAGGAAGGGCAAGTCAAAAATGATTTTTCTTTTTGTGGTAATAGACGTTATATCTAACCACAGGTGCTGTCGAGCTTAACTTGTACTGAACCTTCAGACTCTTGATTGAGGCACTAGGCACTTTTTTTTAGACTCTAATGAGAAGCCAGCTGTGTTAGTGCTTCTGCCATATCATGTACAGATAATAATTTATGAAATCAGAGCTGGGGAACTGTCCAGTGAGATTTATGTAGTTTGTAAAATGTCATTATATGGATCCGTAGCACCCTGACAGTATAAAGATTAGTTTTAGGGAAGGAAATGAGACTCATACATCTGTAGGCATGCAGCAAAACATTTCTATTTCAATCACATTCTTCATGAACTCCAGTTCAGACAGGTGGAGTGTAAGAAGATCACTGTGATAATTCACCCTCTCATATCCCTAAACAACACTGTCGGGATCTAATATTTCTGGTTTATATTTGAGTTACAAATGCACTCAAATGCACAAATTGTTTATGTGACCAAATGGATGGGCTTCCTGTAAAATAATTTAGCTTTCTATTTCATATTAAGGTCTTGATTCAGAGGAATTAATTGTTTATACACTGGGGATAATCACTTGTTCCTGATTGCACAATTACATTTACTGATTGGACATTTATCAACAGCTGACTCTGCTGTTCTCTGTACTTGTATTAACATAATTTACTCAGAAATTGCATCATAACATGTCTTCTCTAAGGCTCATGTCCTTTTTTCTTGTATGCTAGTAATTAAAGTCTTCAGTCTTTGTAGGGAATGGCTGCAGAGAACAATTTGATGATGATAAATGACTTCAGCCTTTGCTTCATATTTAGCTTGGATGAGTTGGTAGCATCACATACATTAGCTAAGCGGTATTGAGTTAAAACACATCTGTAAGTGATTTAGCAATTGAAAGGACCATTATATCCTCTTCTGAACTGATGCTTGCATCAAATGTGTTGACAGGGCATGAAGGTGTGGAGACCGCTGGTGTTGAGGTGCCGGTGTCAGACAGCAATTCACTCTCTCTGGAGTCAATCTCACAGGGCTGTAATCATCCACTGCATCTGTGTCAGTTTGCTGGAACCGATTTCTAGAGCCACTATCAAATCATAGCCTCAGTCATGTAACCCAAAAGTATGTTCACTGTAAAAGCATTTGTGAAGCATGAGAAAAAGCAGCTGTAGTCAAAATAATGATTAACCAGATGAGTAGACATGTGGTCAGGCTGGTGAATGTGTGCCTGGAATCCCATTTGTGTGTGTGTGTTCAAGGGGGTGATGTATGTTGTATCTTTTCAGCAATGGCATCGGGGACCCCATTCACCGGCAGAGCTCCGGGGGGTTGCAGTTTCCAGTTTGGAGAAGTCGAAGGCCTGAGATTAATAACCACAGAAATGAGCGTACAACCGAAACACAACATGTCCGTCCAATCTGCTGTCTGAGTTCGCGCTGACACTGAACAGGTACAGATGCATAATTCAGTGAAGGCAATGGCTAACATGTTAGAAGAAGAACAAAGGAACTGCTGCATTCTAAAGCAATAGTTACAGAAGAAATAATGTCATATGTGTTAGAACAACTAGAGTTTGAGTAAATGATGATAGAATGTTTATTTTTTTGGAGTTAAATACACTCAGAAAAAAGGTTACAAAAGTTGGACCATTTCAAAAGGTACACCTTTGTAACTTATTTACCCCTAAACTGTGAATTATTACTGAATTATTTTTATCCCCGGTGGGGATAAAGTGCCCCCCCCGACAGTGATCAATGCTACTTCACCAATAGACCATATAAAATATCTAAAATAATGTTTTTTTTTTGTTGTTTTTGTTTTTTAAATCTAATTAAAACACGTCAACAAGCACGTTTAAACAACAATACAATCAGAAATGGACTTTCACAGTCTGCGCTCAATCCCACTCGTGTGGTGAGATGACACTGAGCGTTTAAGTTACGATCCTGGTTCCAGTGGCCTTAATCTATGCATGGCTTTTCAAAACGTCACAAAACACAATAGTCAAAAAATAGTATATTTCAACATGAAAACTACAGCTAGCCAGATTAAAGAAAAGTGGAAATGTTTCAGAGCAGCATATCATCGTATTTTATAGGACCCTTACAAAAAATCCTGAGAGTGAGACTTACAGGAGCCACTGTTTTATGATGGAGGTGAATTCCCATGCTGACTCAAGCGATGTAAGGCATAGTCTTTTTTTTGTTGTTGTTGTTGACCGCACATTGTGCTATTGCGTTTTGTGATTATTTTGTATGAAAAATTGAAGTTTATAAATAAATGTTTTTGCACACCTGGCCGAGTGGCGCTATACATTATTCTAAAATCGGGTTTTAATTATGGCATGTTTAATTACTGTTTGACGAAAGTGCTGGGATTTTTTGTTTATCAGTAGAAAGAACTTAAAATAAAATAATATAGTCATTTTTGGTCATACAGATAAGAGTAAGACATCATTTGAAACTTCTAGACTTCAAGATAAGAAATATGTCTATAGAAAGCTTAAATTGTGAAATTTAAATGAACCAATTCAAATCGAAAACAAATATTCTCTGACTTTGTAATCCATATGAAACCAACGAGAGGTACAGAGTTAATCTGCTCAAATGTAGGTGTTTGTAATATGAGTGCTTATCCTATGTGGAAAGGACAAGACATAAGAATGAAAATCTTGCTCTACTTGATGAATTAAAATGTAAAAATGGATTAAAATATTTTTTTTTGTCAAAATGTTTTGATATTGTTTCATTAAAGTTCATAATTATTCTATATATGTAATTTAACAGCTGCACAAAATTTTCATAAATAATAATAAAAAAAAAATTTCACTGCTTGCTTTTTTCACAAATCGCACCCTGCACGTTAGTACCTAAATGGTACATATTAGTGCCTTTTTAAATGGGCTACCGTCCCAGTGAGAGCTTTTGTACCTTTTTTTCTGAGAGTGTAGCATTTGTATATAGGTGTTGCATCTTCATCATTCTCATCTAACAGATCAGTGTGTTAAATACAGCTCTGGCACTTTTATAGTCTTGTAGACAGGCCTTATGGGCTTATAGGCTTTTCCTGTGGTAGGAAACATGCTTTCACTGAGTTTCCCTCTTCTCCTGTGTGCCACCTCCCCTTTGTGTTCATGTCTCCCTTTATGAGAAAGAATTCACTGTGTCAACACTATTAATGAGCCATCACGCCTTCCTGAGCCGGCAGACATACTGCATTACTCTTTGAGTGTTAAAGAATCAAATGAATCATGAATAAGCCATACTTGATAGATAGATAGATAGATAGATAGATAGATAGATAGATAGATAGATCTTTTTATTGTTATTAGTTATTTTGTTCTATTTATTTATTTTCATTAATTAATTAAATCACTGGTCAGCTTGTGACCTGGAAAGGTAAATCATACTGAGTCACTTTTTGTCCCCCTCAGAATCATTGTTTTTGGCACAATATTTAGTATCTAAAAACAAATGCATGCAATCCCAGGATATCTGTATGTTTGCATTAATTTAAAAGGCTAAATCTGTTACAATAGGCTAAATCTTAAAATAAGTCTGCAGTGTTTTCCTTTTAAGTTTAAATTAAAATGTAATCAAGTTAATTCAACTCTGAATCAAACTTACGTAATCAGAAAGCATTACTAAAGATGCGCTGCTGACAATTTCTTTAAAGCTGATTTTTTTTTTTTTCCCTAATTTTTTTTTAATTTCATCTATAGGTAAAAGGTTTTAGACTATACATAATTCTCTAATGTTCTCTGTCCGTGACTGATTATTAATACTTCTATTAGTTCTCCTTCATAAACACAAGCATGTAGTACTATTGGGGAAAAAATCTTCTTGACAGTATGTAGGCTACTTGATGCATTACAGCAAGCCCAAGTAATTACAGGCTATGCTATTACATTTATGGGGATAATTAGCATTTTACAGTAAGCAGGAGAACTGGGTCTTCATCATTTAGATGTGCTGATGCTCGAGCAGCAGTGAAAGACTTGAGGAGTTCAGTGCCCTGATATTACCTTGCCCCTCTATTATCTCTAATGAGACAAACAGATGTGTGTGGCATTGTTTTTTACAGCAGTGAAGTGACTTATTCAGCAAAAATAAAGCGTCCCAATGGAGATCCCATGCATAGAGTACAGGAAATGTAACTGTGGTAGGTTGCAACACAGAAGTAGCCCGGATCTGATGCTCACATCCTTTTTCTAAAAAGTTCTTTTGTTGAGGAAAACAAACTGATGCGGTGTCTTTGCAGTTTGAAGAGGTCAGTGTTTCTTTTCTTGGCTGTTTTCTCAAGCGTTGACCTTGGGTTTGGACAATTAGTCTGTGCAATTGAACAGGGACAGACCTGAGCTTCCAATCAAGACTTGGGCTTTTTGTTTTCCCAGAAGTCAGTGAGAGACTAAGGTCTCAGGTCAAAAGAACTGTCCCCCGTATCATTCTGTCTTTTGCCCATGTCAGCTGGTGGAGCCACTGATATTTTCTAAAGTCTGGAATAGACTGAAGGTTCACTGATTGACTGTCTGGCCCAGGGCAGAGCACATACGTGGGTCCTGAGGTTGATGTTATTTAACTCAGGGGGGAAAATCAGAAAATGAGCAGTCACAGATCATTTACAAGAGACCCTGAAGTAAAGCTGTGCACCAATCCAAAGTTCTGTCCTCACTTCCAACATTAGTGAATTTGCAGTGCCCCGCTTGGATGCTAGGAAACAGATGCTGCTTTTGTCAAGCACAAGAAAAACCCTGGTAGACTGACATTTTATGATATTAATCATGATAAATAGGGGAAAAAAACGTTCTTTTGGACGCATAAAAGAGGACATTATGTCTTAGATCTTGTTCATGCTTCTGCATGTTCAGGACTGGCACGTCCACAAGGGTGGATATGCTATATTAAATTATTTCATTTAATTGAACACACACAATTTAACTTTGTCTAAATATTTAAGACGCTGCATTTTTTCAAGCATGCAGATGTAGACTGTTGTCAGTTAAGCAACTAGATAGACCAGACCTCAAGCTAGACCTCAAGGGTTCAAACTTCATTTGTTTCAACATAGTAAAGTCATGTTCTACAAGTTTTGTAATGTCATATAAAATCAAGGTTGAAGCTGTGCAACCTTCTTGTAGCAGCCCAGGGGGAAGACCTGTTTAACACTTAAACAAGTTCAACCAGCTACAAATCCCACCTGAGTCACAGCCTGTGAAACATGTCCAATTGCTTTTGTTTTTTATCATTTCATTTATTGTGTGTGAAACCTGGAGCTTTCAGAAATCAACTGCAGGTCATGTAGGACATATTGTGATCGATACTGCATCTTACTTAAATTTGTATCAGTTGCACAATCCCCTCTGGGAGAAACATAATGCTCTTCATCATTTTTTTTTTTTTTGAAGGGAGGGACATTGTGCAATGTGAAATATCAGGAATTGGAGTGATAAAAAAGTCAAGAATCAGCTGGCCAAATCTAATAATAGTTTAAAAACGTGAACAGAATGTGCTGAAATCTTTGAAAGGTACGGGTCTTTTGCCTTTGACATCTTAGAGGTTCACTGCACCCGAGGACTATAAAGAAATTAGTTGGCGTAAACAAAAATAAACAGTAAATTGACATTTGGAGGGAATGATTAATGGTTCTTTGGAGGGTTGAGCATACATTCTATTTATTCAATGTTCATTTACTGTTACAGGATGTCCAAAACTGACCGCTAAGTATTTTGGGAATGGATTCCGTTGGACAGATTTGAAACAAACACAGTGTGAGAAAGTCCCAAAGCTTTACCTGCTCTGTGTGTCACATGACTGTCAGCACCTTTGTAGCTTTATTTCAATAAAACGTAACTAAGAGAAGTACAACTACGTGTACTTTGTTTTCTGGCAGTCAGGAAGGAAATCATGTTGACATGGGTTGGATTGGCATTACAAACAGAGCATGTTCTTGGCTTCATTCTTTGTTTTTCTTGCTCGGCACCCAACGTTGCTGCTGTCAGCACCTGGTCAAGGTGCCAGTTAGGGGCAAATAGATCATTGTAAATTCCAGGCTGTGCCTTTGTTCATTCACAAAAAAAATCTTTGCAGGCAAAACCACTTGAGGGGTTTCCTCTTCCCAGGACCCTTGTTATCATGCTCTAGGCCTGGTGACATTACATTTGTATAATGTCAGCTTACGCCGCACTTCCTAATTTACTTTTAGCAGCGAGAGTTTGTTTCTTGCAGTATGTCCTTTTTGGCAGACTATCATTTAAACCTATTGGGATTTTCTTTTTACTTAGTCTTGCTGGTTGAATCTAATCAAGTGAAGGTTATGTGAACTCTGGGTTTTTCTGTGACTTGGCAAACCTTTCAGAGAAAATTGATTTTGTGACGAATCGGATCATATGTCAAATTCAGTGCACTAATAATTTGACTGAACTCACAACAAGTGTGGAGGGAATAGCAGCTCTATTCTGGATAACTAAATGGTCCAGAGTAGAACAGCAGACATAGACCACTCCTTAATATATTATTTATGTACAGGGAAAAGGTTATTACAAAGAGACTCGCAGTTGTAGGATCACTTCATAAATATGTCCACTTGCTGCTATTCGTTTTGATAAAAGAAAGAAATTATTTTTGCACATTATCTTTCAAAAAAATGGAGAATTTGTACATAGCAGTGAGAACAAAGGTCAAGCAGACTGCCTATAACACTTTTTATGAAATTTCTTTGAGTTTTTTGCATGTAAAAAGTGTGATGAGTATTTTTTTTTTTTCTCTGTGAGCTGCATTTTCTGAATTTAATTTTTTCTGAATCTAAGTTAAAGGGATAGTTCACCCAAAAATGAAAATGATCCCATGATTTACTCACCTTCAATCCTAGGTGTATATGATTATCTTCTTTCAGACAAACACAATCAGAGATATATTTAAATATATCCTTAGTCCTCCAAGATTTATAATGGTTGTGAATGGGGGGCTGCGTTTTAAAGTAAAAATTAATGCATCCATCCATAAAAAAAGTTATCCATACGACTCTAGGGCATGAATAAAGGCCTTCTGAAGTGAAGCAATGTGTTTTTGTAAGAAAAATATCCATATTTAAAACTTTATAAATTCGAAAAACTAGCTTCCGGCGGACGACCGTACGAAAAATGCGCAAGTCAATTTGCGGCGGAAGAGTGTCCTTGACCTGATGCACAACGTAATGACGAATGCGGAGGCACAGAGGATCGAGCAAAACAAATCACCGGTCACGGATTATAAGTCTAAAAGGATCAGAAAAGAGAAGAGGAGCTTAAATTTGTTACACAGCCCTATTTGTTTGAACCGCGAGAGGCGTCTAAACTTACAATACTCCTACATCCTGCGTCATACATCGTGTCAGAGGATTACTCATTTGGCGCAAGTCGACTTGCGCATTCTGCGGACGGTCGTCCGCCGGATATTTTTAAATATATCTCGGATTGTGTTTGTCTGAAAGAAGACAGTCATATACACCTAGGATGGCTTGAGGGTGAGTAAATCATGGGAAAGAAGATAGGGGCTCTTCACTTGGTATCATTATGGTCTTTTTCTGACTTCATCGTTTAGCCAGTGATAGGTGTCATTTCATTGCCTTTAGACAAGTTTGATGTTCAGTTTGTTAAATATTTTCAACCTGTAAATAAAATGAACCCAACTACACTCGACCAGTTTTCCACTGGTACATTTGATGATTAGGGTGACAACAGGTCAGGATGTGACATGTTATATTGGGAAAAAATTGAAAATGGAAACCACTGTATAATGCTGTATATAGTAGTCCATTGACTGATCTAAGGCCTTCAGGGCACTGAAGTCTTCATACTATACTGTATATATCATGTAAACTGTTCAGAATATAGTCACCACCCTTCATTCTCCCTATTGACAGCAGTCAGGCCTCCAGGGCACTGGCTAGTAAAGAGATTCTCAGAGACAAAATTTAAAGCTATAGAGTCTGTGTAGCTGAATCTGATAAAATAGATCTTGTTCATGTCAATGAGAGGTGAGAAGTTGGGGACAAATGTTCTATTAGGTTTCCAAACACTACAGATTACAACTCATATGTGAGGACCAGATGTTTTGCCACAGGGATAGAGTACATTTAGAGAACTGCACAGGAACATACGCATTTCTTTGGGAACGTGCCAGAAAGGGCTTAAGTTCTATTGTAAGCATGTCTACCTCTGCTCATATTCACAAAACACATTTTCCTTTTAGATAAATGAGAGAAGGTGAATTTTATTTTTCCTGTAAGTAGGTGAAATATAGCAATTGACTGTGTCTTTGCTTTATTTGTGCAATCATTTTATTCCTGTATTAATTTCTTCAAAGGGTCCGAGTTTGGGTTTGCTGCTCACAGCTAGTTAATCAAGTGAAATCATTCAAACGATTCCTAGAAGCTGAGTATTTCAAGACATTTCTGTAAAAAATGCAAACCTAGTCATTTTTATTGTAAGCTTTCAGACAATTCTACATTTTGTTTTTGCATATTCAGTAATGTGTTCATCTATTTTATCCTTCCACAAAGAAAAAAATGCTGAACATGGAATTTGCAAGTAAAACTTGACCGAGAACCAAATCCATCAGTCTCTATCAGATAAGACCAAACATTGACTACAATCTTTATAATCCTACGGGGCCAGAGAAAAATATATGTGGCACACTGTTACCCCTTCCAACATTAGATTTACTTTTGCTTGCTTAAGGTATGTGTATACAATGTGTGGGGCCCTTTATTATTCTGTCAGCTGGTCTTTTTTTTCCATGATCTACTCAGGTTTAGAGTATCAGGAAATCAATAGAGTGAGAACACATTGATCAGTTTAGTCTAACATTATTATAATTTTCTTTGTAAATTGTTAAATATATAATATATATTTTTAATCTCTTGCTATGAAAATCAAACTTGCTTCCCTCTTGATGAATTTGACCTTCTGTACTCTGGTGAAGGAGTTTGGATAAATAAATGTACCTTTAGTATGCCCTGATGGTCATCTCTGCAGTACTTCCTGTCTGACCTCTATCAGGTAGCTGGATTTCCCGCCCTGACGCTGTTGACTCAGCTGGGCTTAGTGAAGTGTTTCTATTTGAACACCCTGAGTAATGCAGGTCCAATTTGTAATGCTGCTAAAAAGGTTGCAGCCTTACTAAACAAGCTTTAAGCCCTGCTTTATTATCCTTCACACCTTCAGACCAGCACAAAGCTCTTTAAAGAGAATCTCACTCAGGAAAACAAGCTTCTGCTCTGAGGCCCTCTTATGAGCGTGTGAAATCCCTGAGCATTGGTGTTTTTAGAAACCCAGGCGTACAGAGGCAAAGGTCAGGAGAGCTTGGAGGTCTGATACACGAGGTTGCCCCTCAGATATTTTGGTGGGGCTTGAAAGGCGTCTAAACTTCCTCCCAATTTCACATATGGGATAAAGAGAGGTGTTTTACTGGGAGGCATCAATTTTTTATGGAAAACCTAATTGATTTTGCGCTTTGTATTAATACACTTTGGGTTAGTTTTGTTGTTTATGCTAAAGTAACACACGGGTCTAAATCTGGTTGAGGAGATTCATCAATTGCTGTACTACTACAACATTTCCCACCTGAATTTGTTTAAACTTTAAATGTAATCTGTGCTTAAACTCTTGAAGTGGTTCATTTTTTTTCAAGATTAAACAAAATAAATCTCCAAAACTGAAGGTACTAATATGTTTTCCTTCACTTCTGTTGAAATAACAAGAGTTGTAAAGGGGTTTCATTCCTCTTCCGATGGCCGCTTTCTGAATTAATCACTCTCAACAGGTAACTTTCAGTGGGCGATCATGATGAATAGCACCAACTCCATTAAAGTAAAACACTGGTGATTAATAACATCCACAGACTTTGCATACAGAGCAAGACAAATACACATCTCTTCTGACCTCTTGCCGTTCAGGGTGAAATCATAACCTTCCTCTCCTCTGCACACACACAGCAATCAAAACAAACTAAGCCTTAAGCCGAGGAACATTGCAGATCTGAAGCGCACACTCCAAGAGTGAAACTTATTACCCTTTGAATGTTTCAAGTGATTGGATCACTCTCTTAAATACTGTCAAAGTGAATGGTGACTAGGGGCTGTGAAGGACACCGTAAAAGCTGCATAAACAGTTGCAGACTTTATGTATTATTGATTTTATTATTTTAATGTGATATTTTGTTTTGTTAAATACGTGGTTACACTTTATTTTAAGGTGTCCCTGTTTCAGTGTACATATGCAATTAAGTACTGAGAAATATACTTTTTCAATTTATGACAAGTTACTTTTCAAATAAGTAACGCAAGTTACTTTTTCACATTTAATGACTAACAGCGCTCCTGTCCCCATGTTGAGAGAAATAAAGTGCAGAGATGTGTGCGTTGTGTAAACATGAAGGTTATTGTAGTTCTACACTAAATGTGAACATGCATTTACTCATCTCACTGGCACAAAAACATTAAGTATTCCTCAAAATGAATAAAAACAGTGAAATACAATCTCAGAATTTTATGCACACCTGTAATAATTAACTATATGAAATTACAGAGATACACTTTGTATTTAATCTCACTTTATTATCCAATGTCTTTGCTGCTGACCTTCAATGATCTAATTCAACCATACTAACAAGCAAAAATTACTTGAAAGTCTTTCTTCTGTATCCTATTCTTCTTTAATCCAGAATGGCAGCACAGCTGTAAGGTTTGTTTGAGCTTCCCTCTACTGTACAGGCGTAAATATGCATTTCCTTCAGCCTGAGCTTTATTAATTTCACTTTTAGTGTGAAAGGGCCTTAACATTTGCCAAAAATAGAACTTTTTTGTTGTTATTAAAAAAATAAACAAGCAAGCCCAGCCCAGGTGAGAAAAGGTAATGCAAAAGTAATGTAACACATTACTTTTCATAAAAAGTAACTAAGTAACACAATTAGTTCCTTTTTTTTGGAGTAATGCAATGTTGTAATCCATTACTTTTCAAAGTAACTTTCACTGGTTAGGAGTATGGTTTGGTTTAGGGTTAGCTGCGTGTAATTATGTATATAATTTACTGTTATTACTGTAGTAAGTACATGTAACATGTAACAGACACTAAAATAAAGTGTTACCATATTTAATTTTTTACTTTTTCTTTGAAAGTTAAATTTTTTTCCTGTGCTTGTAACTCCATTAGCTACTTTAAATTTCCCTATGTATACAGGATTGATTTTTAAATTTGAATTATGTATGAGATGAAATAACAGTTTTCTTGCCATCAGTTGGTTGGTCATAATTTCACTGTTTTAATCTGTAAGAAACAAAGAAAATGAACCAGAGTTTTACTTTAGTGGTTTGGAAGTATGGCTACAACCTTTGTGTATTTTTTGTAATTTTGTGTGGCAAGATAAATGTTGGTCGTATTGTAACCATTAAGAAGCTTCTACAAAGAACAGTGAAAAGCTTTAGTCTTGTCTTGTAGTGTGCACTTGGCTTTTAATCTGCACAGCTGCTCTCTTTTCAATTCTGCTAAATTCCCTTGAATGACCGGTTCCCTTTTGAGAAATTAGTAGTCAGTTGTGTTTTCCACATCTCATTCTGGTTGCTAGCAGTCTAGAAGTGTTCTTTCCACAATTATTGTAAACATTTGATGTGTTTTGCTTACAGAACCATTCCAATGCATTCCATATGGCTTTCTTGATGCAGTTTATCGGTAGCCACATGATCGCCTTTGAACCGATTAAGCAGGTCACGCAGGAAGAATGTATTTCAGAACACATCTATCATAAAGTATCTGATCTCTGTGGTCTCATCCGGTTTTAGTGTCAAGAGCACAAATGAGCTCAAGGCCCAGAACAACAAGCAACATAAACAACTTTCAGTGTTCTCAGTGGGATGGCTGCTCGTTTATCTCTCTCAGTGAAGCAATCGCTCTGTGAAATATTTTCACAACTGTTTGTTCAGTGTGGGGCATTAATGGGTCATTTGGTCATTATCTGTTCTCTGCATTTCTAGTTGAGATTTGTTGTTGATGTCAGATTCATACAATTTGTGAAAAATGGTTACTAGTTGTGGATGACTTGATGTCAGACCTCAGGCTGATTACTAATCTCTGCTTTAGCTCAGCACTAAGGGAGCTGCTTGAATGAAACTGACATTCAGGAATTCAATGGAATCCTTACGGTCTTGTTATAAACAGTCTAGCAAAAACTGAACTTTTTCACTCTGTACAATCAGCTATAGTGTACTTACTGCAATATTATATTATTGCACTATTGAATTTGACATTTAAATTCTTTTATTTCTTTTATCTTTTCAGATTGATCTGTCCTGAAATATCATTGATCATTCAGCATTACATATATTCATCCATATGCTCTGTTATTATAAATATTTAGAAAATACCTAAATATTTTTAAAAAAAGCAAACAAAATTAAGTTTTATTATTTGAAATATTTTATTGTTAAAAGATAATGTTATTGAATAAAAATGTAAATATAATAACTTAATACATTGTATTTTTAATTATATTCATTTTATTAATATTTTATAATAATTTAACAATATGACAAATAAGGTAGAACTATTTAAAATAATAACTTATATGTGTGTTCTTTATAAATATATTTTTTAGATATCCGCAGATATAGATAAACGATTATTCAAAATGTTATCTGCTGATGCCAATACCGATAGTTTGATTTTCTTAAGGAAAAATATCGCTCCCAAGTCTCAACTAATGCTGTAAACTATACTGGGATCTAGGGCTGCACAATTAATCAAATTTCTCATCGCAATTACGATTACGCTCCTCTCTAGCATTTT
This sequence comes from Ctenopharyngodon idella, assembly GCF_019924925.1. NCBI lineage: Eukaryota > Metazoa > Chordata > Actinopteri > Cypriniformes > Xenocyprididae > Ctenopharyngodon > Ctenopharyngodon idella. Next base: position 12,771,486 of record NC_067232.1, on the reverse strand, counting down.
TATTTATAGCTAACTAACAAACTGTGAACATTGGATAACTTTCCTGAGGTAAATGCAACGTTAGTATTGTTCACAAGCTGTTTTATTGATATCTTTCCATGGTTGAAACATGAGAGATGATACATTTTGGCAAGTTGTACTGTATCTTTCAACATACCTTTTGATGTTCATGCATGTTTTTTCATGTTATAACTTGTAATGAAGTGAAAGAAAAGAGTCATACTCTATGCTGCCGCTTGAACTGAGACGCTGCAGCGATCTGTCACGTCACATTTAAGAGCGGCATAACGCCATTTCATGATAAAATTGACAGAATTTGAAAGCTGAGACTTTTTTTTATCAGAAGTATAAAGCATAAAGCTCTTTGTGACTATTGGATGGGAGGCATACAAATAATGTTTGGAGTGGGAAAAACCACGGACCTGGCAACCCTGGATTGAATTGCAGGTGATTCATAGGGTCAAATAGTGCCTGTTTTAATGTCGCTATTTTGCGTTATTGTCGCATAGACAGCCCTAAATTCAACACGAAACTATTTATTTACACATGAGTTGTAGACATGTTTTTCCACCCCCTTTTTATTGACAGTATATAATCAGCTCTGATCATTGTCTGTTTTTAAACAATCAGCCAATGGTCAATAGTGAAAATAATCGCTTTTATCGGCGATACCGATAGCGATACCTTTTATTGGCTGAAACATCTGTGCATCCCTGGTATTTTTATCATATAAATGTCTACATTAAGACAACGAGCTTGTGCTAAGCATATGTCTCTCTAATTATATGAAGAACATTTCCTTTTATGGTATAATACTATTCAAAGAGTTCATTTATTGGGCTGTTATTCATTGACCATAATAATAACCAACTGTGTGTTAGAAGTTTATTCAGAAATTTTATTCTGAAGCAGGTTCTCACATTCAACTAATTATCCTGTGTTTCACTAAAACAGGTGTGAATGTGACTATCGCACACACTGTTCTGTCAGTTTCCTTGAACATCAATAAAACCTGTGTAACTAATATCCTCATGCTCTCTCAGGATCAAATTAAAGTACATACTTCTCACCTTTGGAATAATAAAGCAGCAATGGTGTGAACTGTTTTCTCACCTCAGGAAATTATACCCTTTGCACAGGCTTTTTTATTTTTTGTATGTATGCCAACAGCAAGTGAGAGTACAACATTTATATAGGCAATTAAAAGTATTTCCACCTGCGTAGGGGATTCTTTATACATTCAGCTTATTTTTATAAAAGTTAATGCAAATAATAGTCTCAAAACAAGATGAAGAAATCACATAATGCATAGGGTTAATATTTAAATCTAAAATATTAAAAGATTAATGTTATATAATGTTATATCTTTTATATGTATCCTAATCTATAAAGAATTATAATGAATTACATAATGTTTTTATGCTGAATTTAAGTAATTTAAAGCGCTGCAGTGAAGTTATGACAACATCACAGACAGCTTCTTACATCTGGGACTAAAGAACAGCAGGTGTTTCAACACGAGAGCATTTTAGGGGGAAATTTAAACTGGTCATTAATTATTTTTAAATGGCTGTCTAGCATGAAAGGGTATGAATTATTTGACCCTTGTGAGTGTGCTTTGAGTTTAATGTGCAAGTCTGAAAATATGAAAATCTTTAAATAGGGATCTTGTGTAGATTTACTGCTGGAGAATATCAGAGGATGAATGTTCTTGGAATTTATTCCTCTTGTTGGGGTGAAACTGCAAATGTTGGCAACTGGTCATTTGTTTCTCACCCCTCAAAAGTGTCTGTATTACACTCTTGAACCTTTTTTGACTTCTTCCAGTCTTTATAGTTTCACTATTCTTTCCCCTAATTCTCAAGATTCTTTGCCAAGTTGTCTTTGCTTTCCATTTTGATTTAATGTTACTCACACACTCTCTCTCTCTCTCTCTCTCTCTGTCTCTCTCTCTCTCTCTCTCTCTCTCTCTCTTCTAAATCTTATCTGCTTCTTTCTTGTTCTGTCCTTTCAGTTATTTCTTTCATTTCTCTTTTTTTCCCCCCACTCTTTCATTTCATTTTCTTTTTATTATTAATTTCTCAATGTAGAGAAGTCTTTTGTTTGCTCTAAACAGTTGACTCATGGTGCATTTTCTCTCAGTCCAAGTTTGGAAATAGTGTTTATGTTCTTCTGTGAGACATTTTGTAGAATGTTGTATTGAGAATCCATAATTCAAATGTCCTCAATACAAGGTTGACGTAACTTTCCAGTTCCACTTTGGACAAAGCCTTGAACTGGGGAGTGTTTAAGTCCGCATCCACCAGAACCCCTGAGGGTTTGAGTCAGAAGATTTTTAGTGGTGAATAATATGACTCCTACCATTATATTAAGTGTTTTCAGATGTGATTTATGGTTAATGTGGCCAAAACATTCCTTGCAATTGCTTAAATTAAAAATTTCAAAAATTATTTTGAGCACTTTCAAACTGCATCCTTCACGCTGTGAAATTCAAGGTTAATAATTTTGGACTTGTCTTCAATAACTAAATGTTGTTGTTTGTCAAAGTAATCCCACTCAAGACAAAACAGCACGCCTCTAAATATCAAAGTTTTTTTTTTGTTGTTTCTTCAAGAGGTGAAACATTCCATGTCTGGAATGTGCGCTCAGTGGTTAGGTAGATCTTAACCGGTCCAACTCAATTACCTTTTAATTAGACCTGGAAACCTGGTGGCGTCTCATTGGGGCAGGAAATGATGAAGGACTAAAATATCTGCAGGCTGTTTCTTCAGACACTCATGTTTTTGCATGAGTATGTGCATGCTTTCAATTGAGCAAACAAAAAGTGTTAAAGCATGTTAGTGATTCTAGATCCAAATCCCTAATGGTTTTACCAATATATTTGTGCATGAGAAACATAATACACATTTTTACTGATGGTGCCATGTTGAAACAGCACTATGCTCTGCCTTGTATTTGTAGGACTAATGAAAATGGATTTGATTGGCCCTTTTTGGGATGTTCCACTTCAAAATATTGCTCATCTGGACAATTGTTTCTGTCTGTTTCTCATTCAAACAAACTGTTTGGTTGTGTGGTTTGGCTTTTCCATTGATTTGTGATAACAAATAGGACCGTTCATAAGGCAAAGTTTGGTTCTCATTGACTTGCTATAGTCCTCATGTTTTTTTAACAATCAGAATGTGATGAAAAATAACCTTTTCTGCAGCCTTATAACACATTTCCACTGAAGTATGTTGGTGAAACAAAAGGAGTGCAGTTCTTTAAAGCAGTATTGCCAGTGTATTCTGTTTGAACCTATGCCATTAGTCCACATTGTCAGCTTCAATGTGAAAATGTCAGTTTTTTTTCATTGAAAGAATGACATGCATAGGGGTTCCATTATATGAACAGCCATCTGGGGGATTTTCATGTGCCCAATGACCCCACATCTTTTTGCTATGTAGATCCGATCATGGAGAGTCTTAAAGCCACAAACTCAGAAAAAATAACAACAGTTAATATACAACTGACTAAGTAATTGGTATAGCAAATTGCAACTTACAGCAATGGCGAACATTAAACTTAGACCCATTGTAGTATGTAGTGCATGTAATTATGAGTATGAGGTCATACAAAACAATTTACACTACTCATTAAAAATATAGAAACAAAGAAAGCAGACTTTGGAAAAGGTACTAAATCAAAATAGTTTAAATTACAACCTTACAAACCGTTAAAAGCATGCAAAAGCAGACACATGACGAACCATCGTGGCAGATCATTTCAGTCTTGTGACAGAAAAATAAACAATATTCCCTGAGAATATGCAAACTTGCAAAGTACTCAGCAGAAAGCCAAAAATGTGTTCCTATCTGTCCGATCACAATAACACATGCTGTTATGTACCTCAAATACTGTTTCATTACGCAGTTCTGCACCTTGTTGAGGAATCATTTTTATTGTCTTTGGCTTCAACATGAAAAAGACACTTGCATCTTTGAAAGCGGCCCATCACATTAAAGTGCTTGATTGCGTAACCTATTTGGCTTGTGTCTGTGTGTAATGAATACATTGTGAATCTGGATGGTAATCAGTACGTCTGTTAAAATGCTGAATGCACAGTAGAGCATGAATGATACCAAAAAGTAAATGACGTAAAAGGTGTACCAGTAGCTTGTCTCTGCTTATTAGTTATACAATGGACTCAGGTCATATTAATCTGAGGGATCCGGGTAGTGTTTTGTTGAAAACTCCCCATACGGAACCATTTTATTTTCTCAACAGTACAACTTCTGTTCTGTGAAAGGACAGCTTAATTGTAAAAGATTAGAGATTAGACTTGTTCAGATTTACAAAGGTAGTACAGTACCAAGTATACCAAGGTGGGAAGAGTGCATGCAATGGTTTAATTTGTTTAATAGGTTTAGATTTGGCTCTTTTTTATTTATTTATTTATTTATTTATTTATTTTTCCACTTTGGCTTGTTAGCATGATACAGTTGCAAGATGGCGGTGTACCTTCTCTTAAAATATAGCAAGGTTCTACTTATAGAAAATGAAAACAGTATAAAAAAGTTAGAACAGTTTTCTCTTAGTCTTGTTAAGTGCAAACAATAAGTGCAAGCATAATCAAAGTATTCTCTCAATATTCAAAGTGCAAATAGAGACAAAATTTTTCTTCAAGCATGATACAGAGCTAAGAGATTGTTATAACTACACAACCCAGCCTAAGATAGCTTTCTTATTAGGAGATATTTACATGCATCAGGGCGCCGCTTCCAAAATGCTGGGTATTGAAATCTCGTTTGAATGCATGCTCGCATTTTACTTTTGCTTTCGATTATACGATTGCACATACTCTGTGAATAAGGTGGTGCAGAGCGTGCATTCTACAAGATAAGACATTTGTCAGACGCTTAGGCTCTGTTGTGCAATGAATCCTCCGCCATGGTCTTGTCAGTCATCTCGTCACGTCATCAGTGAACTCTGATTCCTTCTGCATTAAAGGGTTAGTTCACCCAAAAATGAAAATTCTGTCATTAATTACTCACCCTCGCGCCGTTTTACACCCGTAAGACCTTCGTTGATATTCGGAACACAAATTAAGATACTTTTGTTTAAAGCCGATGGCTCCGTGAGGCCTACATTGGGAGCAATGACATTTCCTCTCTCAAGATCCATAAAGGTACTAAAAATATATTTATATCAGTTCTTGTGAGTACAGTGGTTCAATATTAATATTATAAAGCGACAAGAATATTTTTGGTGTGCCAAAAAAAACAAAATAAAGACTTATTTAGTGATGGCCGATTTCAAAACACTGCTTCAGGAAGATTCGGAGCGTTATGAATCAGCGTGTCGAATCATGATTAAACAAAAATATCTCAATTTGCGTTCCGAAGATTAACGAAGGTCTAACGGGTGTAAAACAGCATGAGGGTGAGTAATAAATGACAGAATTTTCATTTTTGGGTGAACTAACCCTTTAAGTAGGACTCTGCAGCTTGTGTTGGATGAGCTGAGTGGGATTAAAGCGATCGTTGCCCAACTGAATTAAAAATGACAGTGGAGGCCTTATGTAAATGTAGTGCTAGCATATTTTATCCTAATTTCACCCTCAAACTCCGTCATGGCAATATTGCGAGACAACTTTTCACCTCGATGAGAAATCTCGTTACATTTTAATCTTGCGTATATTAGTTTAGTTTAGTTATAAATCAGCTTGGAAAATGTAGTCCTGTATTGATTAGATCTTTTTACTCTTCGTCCAATACATCTCACTTTACTTCCCTCTCTCTTAAAATCTTTTACATGTGTAAAGCAAGACTATGTACAGCACCTCATTACCAATTTGTCCCAGAATAGCTCACTTCAATAAAACTACAAATAATCACTGGCCCTGCACTCTCTCTTTTCCAGCTGTCTGGCATTCAGATATTTCCCAGCCGTGTCAGCGCTTTTTATTAGTGTAAAGTTCCTTTTGGAATAAACCGTTTTGTTGGTTTTGTTGATCCAGAGGAATTTCATGAGGATCAGCACAAAGTTATTCTTTCACAACTGATACCTGTATAGATAAACTGATCAACAGCCATACACATGATTACATAAGTATGTTTGTGCCAGTACAGCTCTGACCCGACTTGGCTTCTCATATGTCTTTTGATTAATGTCAGTCCAAAATAAAGAAACTCAACACCATTTGGTCATTCCAGTTTGAAAAACAAAAACACACATCTCTTCAGCTGCAGCCTTGTTATAAAGACTGAAAAATGTAAAAATGAAGCTAATGAAATATATTTAATGAACTCTTTTATGAAACTAATGTCCCAGTCCGTCATGTTCCTATGTTCTACATCTGACATCTTTATTTAATTTGTCTGCAGTAATTACCATTCATTTTGAATGGGCTGAACATCACATTCTGTGTTGTGATGTCCACACTTTCACAGCTAGCTTTCAAAACCTGAGGGAATCCGAAAATTTGAGTTTGGCTGGTCATGCATAAGTTTGTTTAACTTGGATAAGACCGATAATATCCTCTAGCCTTTGTGTTTATTGTGCTGTCCCGTTGTCTGCAGCACAGATTTAGAAAAGCTTGATTATAAACTAATGCAAATATTTGTAAGGACAATAAGTCTTCAGGCTATTGCCATTTTGGGCCATTGACTATTAAAAATACATAGGTAAATGTTAATTTCTACATATACATTTTAACATTTCAAATGGAATAAATTAACATTAGCTAATTTATTATAAACAAACATAAATTAATCCTGAACAATAATATATTAACATTAATCCACACTACTGTTCAAACGTTTGGGGTCAGTAAGATTTTCTTTTTTGAAAACAATCAATACTTTTATTCATCAGGGTTGCATTAAATTGATCAAAATTGACAATTATAAAACGGATAGTTCCGACCCTTGTTTCTGATTGGTTGAGCTGCGTTTGAAGCCGTTGTAAAATTCCCAAAAACATACAGCTGACCGCATTACATAAGTATCGCTGCGCCACTGAGTGTGTATGTTGCTGTGTCTGTCTTAGCAACATCTCTTAGCAACGTAAACATGTTTGTTCTTTATTGATTAAGTCCATTTGAATATCCGCTGCGATCTTGTCCTTTTAACATTTAATGGGTTTTCTTGTGCCCTGCTGACTCTGACAGCGCTAGTCAAAGCATTTGTCATTTGCGTCTTGTTCCGTGTTCACAACAAGTTTCAGTATAAAAGTCTTTGCGACTGAGTGACTCGCTCATAAAGACTGAGGAAAGTGATCTTTGTACCTTTTTTTGTCCTTTTTACAGCTAAGGGATTTTTCCATAACATACAGCAAACAACTTCCTTTGCAAAAGTTCCTTTCAATTTAAAAGTCTCTTGCGACTTATTAAATCTCATTAATTTGTAAAGTTTTCCTCCATCTAATGGCGTAATAATGTAACTTTCACTCAATCCATATTACGCACTATTTATTGAACATCAAAAAAACAACAATAGCCATTATAAATGACAGTAGGAACACAATTGTACGGTTCAGTCAAACGTACAAAAGCACTATAGTGTTCCTGTGACAGGTTGTCAAATGTGCTGTGGATAATTACCAAATGCCAAAAAATAAATAAATAAAATAAAAACTACACAGTTAAGAAAATATTGTCGGTTTTCAGGCGGAAACCGGCTTGTATCTCTATATTTAATATACCTTATGAATTAATGAATGTTAACAAATTTAAACTTTTTGTAAAGTCTTACCATGGTAATTTTATGACCAGGCATCATACAGTTCCAGGCAAACACAACTTAGGAATAGAATCTTTGCCTGTTTCTGATTCTAATTAGTTAAAACTTCATAATGTTTCAAAAATTACAAAAGACCACCAGTACTTAGTCTAGACAGCAAATAAGTGGTTTAGTCACCTAGGGCCTCACTATCCTCACTGTTCTCATCCTCTTGAGATTTTGAGTCATGATATCCCATAGCACAAGAATGTGTTCTACTATTACCGCTAGTTATGAAGTACAGTGAAATAAATGAATGAATAATAGAGAATTATTTCAGTGTGGACTCCTTAACATTTTTTTCTAGGTGTGTAGGGGAGCAAAAACAGGACCCCTCACCCCTTGTTAGGCCCCAGAGAAATAATTTTCTATTGGTCGCTTCACCACATGAAATAGAGTGTATTGTTTTGTGAATATCTGTGATCAAAAAGAACACCAGCCATCTGAAAGAGGGATTTCACATGGTTGGAGGATGGGGAGCCTCCATCAGAGCCTGAGTCACTCCAAAAGAATCTGGCTGTGCATTGCTTTGTCTGCAGTTCAGATCTCTCGCCAACCTCTGTGTTCACCCTTGTTGAAGCCTACAAGAGACCCTTTTCACAGACTGTGATGACGTGTTTTAACGGTCATCAATATCGTAAATCCTGCAAAGTTTTTTATATTTTCATTTAAAAAAAAAAAAAAAATGTATGTACATTTATAACGCTATACTTAGTATTATCTTACCTTTGCATCAAATTACAAAAATCTAATTAACGCTGCTGTGAGCGTTTCTAATACAGCAGCTATGGGAGTGACGGTAAAAATAACATCTTTCTCTCTTCTGACTGCCGTTATCTATCGCTCTCTATTTTTTTTCTCTTTTTGAAAGTTGTGAAAACACTATTGTGGAGTTTTTCCTTTGTTATTTGAGCAAATGGAAACAAAAAATATACTTAATGTATTCTCTCATTCACCGCTATAGAATTTTACCCAACTATGACGACTTCCGCTTCTGAGAGACCCGGAAATGTGAAAAGGGTCTAGTGTATAATCCCTTGGACTCTTAGCTATACTATGGAAATGTGTTTCATTAAATCTAATAACCTCCATTAACACATAAAAGATACAGCTAAATCAACCATTGGGGGCTGTTTTATCATATCTTGAAGGGACTCTGCAGATGTTATTATGTACAAGAACATTGTTCAGTTGTTGCTCTTCCCTTGAGAAATTCAGCAGAATTGTTTCCTTCTAGAATTGATTTATGTCTCTGTATGTTCTATCCAATGTCCAATTAAAGGCATTAAATGGGCTTTCAGCTATGTACAATCAGGAAAAGTTTCAAACGGAGCCATTCTGGAATCATTATTGCCCTTTTCAGGAGAGCGTTTGCATGCTGTATCATAAAAGGTCATCAGATACAGAAACAATAAGTGCTTGCCAATGCGCCGCAATTCCCTGTTGGATTGTGACTTAGTGGTTGTCACACAACCTTGTGTAAGTATGAGCACATGCTTGCAATAAGGCAAGGATATGGAGTAAGTTAAATGGCCATAGGCCACATCATACAGCTTCAGAGAGATTGTGATGAGAAAGTGCAGTAGCCCTTGCTGGTTGTCCTCTGGGGAGCGAATTAGAAGGGTTTTCAAGCAATTTGAAAGATTAGACAAAATGTAACACAGGGATTGATGCAGAAACTAAATGAGAATTAAGCACAGTGAACTATTCACTGATCTGAATGAGGGTAATGTAAGGTAGGAATCATTTTTACCATGATGATTTTTTTTTTTTTTTTATAATTCCAGCGCATAATCAAAAAAACTTTATCATTACTTTCAGTAATAATACTGACAAAACATATTATTGATTGTTACATGTTACTGTAGAGCCTTTACTGCTTATTTTGTGAGGTCATAAAGTTACAGGAACTGGAAATTAGCAAAGCTAAAAGCTTGATGGTGATGACTATGTAAAACAGACACACTTCTTTGTTTCTTTGAACTTGTATAACGCATTTCCTTCCTCTAAATAGAGTACAAATGTTTAGATGGCAGTAAAAGCTTTTTAATGAATATTTCAGACATGATGCATGTTAGTATTTGTGCTGTCGCCTTTTCTCCAGAAAAAGATTATAAAATGTTGACGTAAATTTTGACAAACTGTTGTTGACTCCTAATGCCATGTAGAATTATTATACAGTTTTTATGTTTCATAGTGTACATTTGATACTTTCTTTTCCATTTTTAAAATATTTTTGACAGCTTTTTGTTATTGTTTCACAGAACTTTGTTTTGTGTGTTCAAATATTCATTTATGTTCAGAGTGACTTATTATTTTGTGCTCTCTTGGGACTTAATCAGTGTTTTTGCTATCCTAAATTGGCCAATCTTTTGACTGGTGTGTTAAACAAGTATTGAAGTAAGTGCAGTGGAAAAACAGCAGTTTTAAATAGGTAAACTGAAGTTTTATCTTTTATCTTTATATTTTATCAGTCAAAAGATTTAATTGGAAAGAAAAGTTAAATGGTTATTACTGGCTAAACAATGATTAAACACAATATTGACACTGAACAATATTTATTTTTTGTTAAAGCGTTAGTTTACACAAAAAATGAAAATTCTGTCATTAAGTACTCACCCTCATGTCATTCCAAACCCATAAGACTTTCGTTCATCTTTGAAACACAAATGAAGATCTTTTTGATGAAATCTGAGAGTTTCCTGTTCCTCCATTGACAGCTACGGGACTACCACATTGACGTTTCAAAAAGAGATCGTAAAATGAATCCATTATGAATTGAGTGGTTTAGTCCAAATTTCTGAAGAGACACGGATCGCTTTATATGATGAACAGATTGAATTTAGGCTTTTATTCATATAAACATTCATCAACACACATCAGTGGTAAACAGAAGCTCAAGTATGTTTGCTTGATGCGTGTGAGAACCATGAGGTTCATTCTGTGTTACGCAGCACGTTTGAGCTTCTGGAAGAGTTTTGTTCTCACGAGTGAGGCAGGTTCGGTTAAGCTTTTGTTTAGGTTCGCTGATCAATGTTTATATGCGAATAAAAGCCTAAATTAAATCTGTTCATTATATAAAGTGATCAAGTCTCTTCAGAAAATTTGGACTAAACCAATTCATATTGATAAATTCAATTCATATAGATTAGTTTTACGATCGCTTTATGAACTTTTTGAAGCATCAAAGCGTCAGTTGCGTAGCTATGGAGGGACCGAAAGCTCTCAGATTTCATCAAAAACATCTTCATTTGTGTTCCGAAAATGAATGAAAGTCTCATGGGTTTGGAAGAACATGAAGGTGAATACATGATGACAGAATTTTTTAACTTTAACAGAAAACCCTTTAACTTTTTCTTTACTTAAGGCAACCATATTTGTATCACATTTTAAAGTACATTCTTTATACCCTCCAGTGTTAAACTGACACTCATAATTCACTTCATCTTATCTGTCTTCACAGCAACACACAAACCCCTTATCTGGTTGATGATATCTTTTTAGCTTCCTCTTTAAATACTGTAACTCATTCCATGTAGTTGATGATAGGCTGTAAAATGAGGCATCCTCAAACAGATTAACACAATAATTTTAGACTGTGGATCTGGCATAAACATATCAAAGTTCACCACACACTGACCACTCGATTAATAAACCTAAATTATACACTTTCACTGTACATGGGTTTTCAAGTTTTGGGAAAGTACTTGTTTACGTAATGCACACAGAATGACATTCCAGTTAATTCCTTTGGCTTCTGTGAAGGATTTCTGTGTATTTTTGCAAGTGCACAGAGAAGCCTGAGAAAGCAATTTAACTGTAAGTGTCCTAATTTTCATGCTCATTCAAAGTAGCTTGGCATATTCTTCTTACATGCAGTTGCTCAGGCAAACTTGAGTTTCTGTATTTTCAATTTAAAACCTTTCCTTTAATTCAACCTCTGCTAAATCTATCAGCCAGACTTCTTACAAATATGACCTTTTAGAAGCATCAAATTAGCCTTTAAATGGCTGCTTGTGGCCTTTGTAAAATTGGTGTCAGAAGTTGCGTTTAACTAAAACTTCTAATTGTCTACTTAACTCTGAAACTTTTATTTGCTATAATGATGATTAAAAAAAAGTGTGTTTCTCATTCTGGATTATATTAAACATCTTTCACTTACATGAACGCTTTTCATCTCTCGTCTTTTTTGGTCATTTATCATCTTGCAGTTTTCATACCATATCACACATATATTGTTTAGTCTCTCATCCCTTTTGTCTTTTTAAAATTATTGTGTGTGGTAAGTATTAGAAACATTAAACAAATTTGATCTTATATGAGCTAAACATTTTATACCATTCTATTAGTATCAGTTCTATTTCTGTTTTGAATCAGTACCTCAAATAAAAATTTTATTTAATCTCTTTTGCACCTTATCAGAGCATACGTGTTTCATAACAGCTCTGTACCAGATTTTATGACTGGCAATATTATTAATTTATTTTGCCCCTATTGTGAATATTGATTTTGACAGCTATATGAAGCTGTAATATGACTGAATTTCCCCTGCTGTGCAAGAGATTATTTCTTCTGAGTGTAAGAGCACAGTTGGGTTTTTATTGGGTTTCTTTTTCCATTTTAAGGGAAATTGAATATGACAGCTTATAAAATGTACAATGCAAATATTTTATTTTACACTAAAACTCATTGGATGATTGGACAGGTGAAAAGGCGTTCAGTGATGTAAATCTAAAAAGTGCTGCCAGGATTATTTATAATAGCTTTGTGAAATCAAGGTGTGAATTTTGAGTCTGCCTGCAATTCGTGACCCCCATTTTTAAATCTTAATTTCCCTTTTCCTCATTTAACATGTAGATTCTAATTGTTGGAGACATATAGGTGGCAGGTGACCCCTTTTCTCTTGGTGTGAACCAAATCACAGGTGACATGACTGATTTTCATACACATCCATTAGTAAAACGTCATACAGAATTCTTCATAATGATTTATTTCAAAATAAACACTTTAGGGACTAAATCAAACCAATGTACAGACTCACAAAAGAAGGAACAATGTGCTTTATGCTGTCACAAGCTGCCATATACATAGAAGTAATCTTCACATTAAGTGGGAAAAAGGAATGGAAGGACAGTATATATATATGCTACAATTAACTATGTTACAGTGTTGAAAATATTGACAATTTGATGGAATGTCTATAAAAAAAGCTACCCTTACTTTTTACATTAAATCATGGTAATGTTTAATTTAATGGCATTCACCACACTGTGACAATTTCAGAGAGTAATGTTTTGTGTCAGTTTGAAAAAATGTAACCACATTCTGAAATGTCTTTTTTCCAAAGAAGTGCATGATATTTTTTGCAAGATATAATTTTTTTCCCCCCCATGTTAATGGGAATGCAGCTGTACTAGCGGGGGGCTATCTAGTACACAGAGTAGACATTATGTTTCCTTATAGATTTTGTGCCTGAGGGATGGGTTTGTAAATGAGGCCTGGTGCTTTAACAGCTCAACATTGTGAAATTGGCAGTAGTAACAGACAAATTCCATACGATAATTTTCTTTGGAGGGGCACAGGGCATTGGCATTCTTTGCTATGTGTGTGGTGTTCACATATGTATATTCCTAAAACAGTTGTCCAAGGCCATATTGGGTGTTCCAAATTAGTTTTGATTAGGGGGATTTTGAGATGTCTTTTCTGGTTAAATATTTTTGTGCCTGTTTCAAAAGTCAGATATTTGTAAATCATGCTAGCTCGATTTTTTATTTTATTTTATTTGCATGTATTTATTATTGAAAAGTGGGATGTACATGTCAGTTACTCAGCTATTGTTGATGTTTAAATGAATAATCTGACTGTTCTTAAATATAGATGTGAAATAATCCACAATTTAAACAATAAACCCACTCAAAATAATAAAATCTGATGCTGAAGATACAAATGTTTAATAAATTTGGCAATACAGTCATAACTACGTCTAAACACAGAAAACTTTAGGCTCTAGAACTATTCACTATGTAGAGGACATCATCCAGAATCTTTTTTCTGTAAATGTCACAAGGGTTATAAAGTGCATTGTTTATATATATATATATATATATATATATATATATATATATATATATATATATATATATAGGTAGTCGTTACTTCAGTTAGTTCTGTCTCAAGGTCTACCTCAGATGTTCCACTAACACTGCTTTTTTTTTATATTGTCTACAATGCTAAAAATTCAGCTTTCATTATTGAATGAATGAATCAGCCCATTAGTACTTCCAGAACTTGGTTGTAAATTCTCTAACCTCTACTTTTTTTCTTTGTTAGCTGACGAAGTTTTGAAGCACAACTGTTTCTAATGACATAATTCCGCTGAACGTGAAGCAACATTTAGCATGATGTGATGCCGAGTCTCTTACGCACACTCAGATCGGTCAATTAACAAAACAGATGTTTTGGTATCTACAGAACATTGCAAAGACTCTCTATTGGCCCACGAATGCCTTCCAGTAAAGCCAATTACATTCCCCAAAGTCATTCAAAAACCATTTGGGTTTATGCAAGGTCTAAATAGTTCATGTTTGTTTGGCAAAGTAACCCTGCCTTTCCAAGAATAAAACAAGTGAATCTTTTCCGTATATGCCATATAACTTTTACATGCAGTTTATGCTGTTACAGATAATTAAATGATGAACTAGGTAAATACATAAGAAATAACAAGGTAAAAATCAATGCCCTTCTTTTTGTGCCAAAGCACTTGCATGCATATGAATTGTCAGAACTAATGTTTTTAATGTTTGCTCCAACATACCTCATTATCTCAACGCTGTTCTGCCTAACCCAACATAACACAACAAACAAGGAGCAAACACGACTCCAAAAATATCTCTTTACTGTTTTTAAGACGATATAAAAAAACATTGTATATACATATCATACGTAAAAAAAAAACACAGTCATACATATATAATTGCACTTGGCGCTAACAGAGGAGACTACATGGGTGGCGATGATGGTCTGGTGGTCTTTTGCTGAGTCATTTACAGGGGATACATATTTGGCAGGTTAAGTGCTGGGTCAGCAAGCATGCCAGAGGACTATATGGTACATATCTGTGACGGTGGGCTGTCAGATTCTCTTGTCATCTGGCAGACTTCTTAGTTCGACTGTTGCTGGGCTTTTTTCATTCTGAAATGAAGAGAAGCAAAATGTTACAATGAGATAAGTCACACACCATCATTGAATTTAATTAACTAAATTTATTTGAACTAAAAGTGTTCATGGCTTGTAAATAGAAGCAGGACATTTTTAAATAGCCTGTATCTCCACAGTGATTAAAATAATAAACCTAAATTATGCTTTTGGCAAGAATGTAACAGACATGTCTGTATTTTTATAGGCAATTTATATTAGTAACTGCATGCTGTTAGCTTTAATTGTGCTGAAGCTGCGACTATGGAAAATCATCTAATTTCAAGCTGAAGTGAATTTTTGAGCTACTCATGTCAACAAACTGATTAATAACAAAAATAAATGATTTTCAAATAGTTTTTTTCCTGAACACTCCCTAGTCTGCTTTTGGTCGGACAAATGGATAGTTGCGCCATTGGTTGAGCCAATGTTGCTGTTAATAGCCAAGTGGAAGCTCAAACAACCAGATTAATACTACAGCAAATTTGGCCTAAAGAAGGCTTCCAGTACTTACAGTTGTCTCAATATATTAGGTTTGATAGGTGTTTGAAAGTATTTTTTTAATTACACATTTCAGCCTTTTAAAGTAAGTCACATGACCAAAATGTCTGGGCTGTTTTGTAGCTCATTGACCAGAGGTGTTGCAGATGGCAGAAACCTCCCTCACTACCTGCAGATGTACAACTTCCTTTTTCACTTATTGAGCTGTACTAATGACCGCACAGTATGTGCTCATTATAGCGTCCAGAGACCATTCATGGGTGTTCAGCCTCAAGGAGCCATCGTTCATCTCTAGCCATGAGTGTTTTGTTGTGCAGACCGGACAGTTCACACTTTTCTACCCCTTTAGACAATGATTATTGTTTAGCGGGTACAAACACACCAATGAAGGCAGGGCCTACTGGTTTGCCATACATCCATAAGCTTTATATTCACCCACCCCCTCTTAAATTCAACAAGGGTGCACAGCTAGCAGTGAAATGAAAGACGATGGCAACCAGTCCCATGCTCTGATACATCGAGCTCATGATCAGATGTGGGAAAATGTCTTTCTTCTCATGATTCAGTACAACAAAAGCTTGTTTTACTTTGTTTGGACATTCATGATAACAATCAGCGGAGGAACTATTAAGGCAAGGCCGCAAAGCCCGAACATGTTTTACATTAGCTAGGCAGTAGCAGCTAATCTTGCACATCAACTTTAGATAAATATTCAGAGCATTATAAGCGTACAAAAACATTCAAAAGAAATCTGAGAAACAAACCGGTAATGGCTTTTGTGAGCATTCAGAGATATGAGAGAAACAAGTAAGACCAGTATTTTAAAGTGCGGGTGACTTTTTGTCAACAGAGACTACTACATAAACTATTACACTGAGACTTTGATATTTGATGCGATGCATAATCTTGTCTGGTAAAACGACGTCTAATTTGGTTCATTGGAATTGACTCTGTGAGGCCAATTATTTTGCATTTGTGAACAATGCTATAAAACACATTAGACATTGTGCATGGCCCTGTATTTCCTCTCCCGTTTCTCCCATTTCTCAGCTCCTATTTGTCAAGAAGGTTTCCTTACTTGTTCAGGGCGTTCTTCAGGTACTGTTGCAGCCACTTGGTCTCTGGGTTAATGCACACCTCCTTGTTGTTCTTCAGTTTGGCACTGCAAGTGAAAAATGTAAGTTTTCAATATATCTTGTTTGAATATGTAAATACGATATCATGGTGCTGAAATTTGAACTTTTTAGACATTCAAATTGCAGTATAAGCAAGCAATCATTACTAAGTATAAAGCTGCAAGAGCCCATTGTGAGTAGATTTTGAATGCCATACAATAGAAACCCCATAGTCAGCATCAGCCATACAATAGCAGAACAGTTGTGCATTCAAGCTCAGCCAAGCAGTTGGTTCTCAGTCACTCCTCTTTTTAGTAAGTGATATTACACTACACTCTCTCATCTTTTCCTGCGTCTGCGTTCCCACTTTCCCTACAGGTCTTAACAGATTGTCAGATTGTTATCACACTCTTCCTTGTAGCTCTCGGTAAAAATATTAGATTATATGTCTTGTCAGCACAGGTGAACCATTTGTTTTCAATTGTCTACAACTGACACAAACAAATCATTAAAATCTTTCCTATGAAAAGTAAAAATTAATCAAGTTAAAATATCATTTTTAACAAAAAACTAACATTTTAACAGTATAATATTATGTTTGTATTTAATTTAAATAAATTTATTACATAACTAATTGAAACTTTTTTTAGAACATCGATTTGGATGAGTGTAATAATAATAATAATAATAGTAATAATTAATATTATTTTCATCTTGTTTTAATTCAAATGTTTACTTTTTTTTTAATACATTTTTTTGTCTGCTTTGGATGAGTGTATTGATGCTATAAATGCTTACTATGAAAAGTTCTTTAAACCCAGGGTTTCTGGCATACATTATAGTTCATGTGATGATTTGGTTGTGACACACAAACGGTCTGCTGAAATTCGCAGCTGTGAGTTGTTGTCCTTCTCATAATCCTGTAAGTAACGCATTCCTAAATGGGGCCACAATGAATGGCACTACATAATATAAAGTACAAAAAAGGTGTGCACATCCCAAACCTTAATTGGGCTCAGGTGCAGGACAAAAAGATGACAATCATATAAGTAAGAAGAGTAATGTTCGCACACCAAGGTTACAGCTCCAAAAACATTTATTAATAAAAAGCAGGTTTCGACGATCAGGTCTTCATCAGGCACCAGATGAACCAATCGAAACATTGCGCTTTTTATTAATATATGTTTTTGGCGCTCTAAACTCAATGTGCGGACATTACTTTCTTTACTATGTAATATAAATCCTTGAAAAGTTCGTGAGGATGAGAACATTCTTCGGAGACAAGATTAGCCTTAAAGTATGTGTCCACTATCATCATATCTGTATCATTAAAGTAATCAGTTCTTATCTTCAATTCACAGATCCCCTCTAATTTAGTTAGCTCACTCTTTTGAAGTAGCAGCGGTTTATCAGGGCCTGGCATTTGTTGGTCTATCTCGATCTAGTCAGCAGGAGCTGGAGAGGGTCTGGACTGCGAACAGCAGGTAGTAATTACTTCACAGCAAGCCAAGGCCAACAGCAAACACCGGTAGATAGTGTTACCAGCATCACTCATCAATGCAGATCTGAAGTATCAAGGGCTCTTGAGCTTTGGGATTCAGGTTCTGATCTGCTCTCCAGGGCTTTGCCTATGGCTTTTGTGGCAATCGTTAGTCGGCTTGTGATTTTTGAGTCTAGCCAGCTGTTTTTATCTCGCTGACCCTTTGACACGGTTTAAGTCTTTGTTTACGCCTTGGTAAGCATTTATGGTATGGAAAATTAGTGACATTCGTAATGGAGTTTGACACGCCACCGCCATTAATCTTTGTTAAAAATCCAAAAAAAGCAGCTGTTTTGAACACTTCACTCAACAGAGGTGAAAACATACAGGGAGGAGAGTTCTCATCAGCATGCAAGGCTATGGTGTGTGACTAAGCACATCATTCAAGCCCTTTACATGTGTGAGAAAGAGCTTGAAGAGGAACTCTTTCGGACCCCTATGATGCTGTTTTCCTGTACAAAATACAAATGCATCCATGCTTAAAGGTCCTACCCCCTCCTATAGCATTTCCCCCTGGATGTGTGCAATTGTGAGAGCCTGTCCAACGGTATAATGCCAGACAGGGGAGGCCAATTCCTGCCCCATTCAGTGTCCCTTCAGTATTTGGAGATTGATGGGGTGAAGTGATGTGTTTCTGGGTCAGCCAGACACCTCATCAGAGGCAGAGCTGCTGAGCGTGTAGGAAAGAGAGTGTTTAGAGTAGATACTCACATGACTTGGAAGGGGCAGTTAGGTGTGTGGAGGAACTTGAGCTCGCGAATGCTTCTCTGTGGGACAGTGTTGACTGTGGAACGGCACCAGCATCTCTCTACCAGGCTGATGGGCTTGGCTGAAGAAGAATTAAGAGAAAAAGAGAAGAGAAACTCAAATCAGCTGTTGCTGTGATTCTTGTAATTCGGAGCATGTGAGCGTTAGACTAAATCATGATGAATGATGATGTTTGATGAGAAAGTAAACTTTCACTTTCTGCCCTGCATGTTAATACTGAGTCCACACAACAGATGTGTTTTGTAAAAGAAAACAGCATCCTTGACTAAAAACGAAACTTAAAAGATTTGGTTTAATTTTCAAACTCCATTGTATAATCATGCTCTGGCCTCCAAACTCACTATTGCAACACTCTCTAATTATAACCAGCACAATTTTCAGACACACTGAGGATGCATGTTCCTCTATTGGCTTTTCTATGAAAAGTTAAAGTTATTAAGAAGAGATTAATTTTATATTCTTTAGCAATGTGTATTTATATTATTTAATAGGGCTAGTTATGCACTCTATACATTCTTATGAATTAATATGCTCTCGAAATTCAGTGTATAATATTATAGGGTATATACTGAGGTAACTGCCATTTTAGGTGCATTTATAAAGCAGTTCAAGTGAATATATTTGATGAGAAATGTTTAGTGCACTCATACGTTAACCTACATATTAGTTAATAAAACAACAACAACAAGAACAAAGTATTAAAGTGGGCATTGCTAGGCTGTATGAATTGGAGCGCGCGTGCACGCATATACTTGGACGCTATTTTAATAGCCTTCAAGTTCTTGCACATTAAAGCCAGTGAATTGTATGGCAGCGCTAGGATTATTGTTCCATTTGGCTCAGACCTGTTACACGTTCAAGGAAGCAGAGACTTAACAGCTCGAGCAGCTTTACATTGTAAGTGAAGACGGGACGGCGCACGTACGCAAATACTTTAACGGACATCGCCCACTCACAAGAGTGCAGAGGTGTGAATTACCTGCGACTTAACGGAGCTCTATCCACGTTAGTCCACTTGTAAAATGCTAATGACATCTCTAGTAATCTATTTTATTGTTATGTAAACGCGCGAGCCATAGTTAGAGCCGCGCGCTCTAGCTCGATTGAAGTAAAGACTGGCGCTATCTCTGCGGTTCTGTTTTATCCTCTAATTTGTGGGTAATTAAGAGAAAACAAAGAGGGCGACAAATACACACGTTAATCAACGCTGTGCCAGTGCCTTTTCTGCTCTCCTGACCGTCATTCTGTTAATATCTGGAAAAATCACGTGCGTTTATGAAGTTAAAACGGGTGTAAATAACTCATGTGGGTTTTTTCTGATTAAGTAAAAAAAAAAAAAAAATGCGCATGACATTACTAATAAAAACGTTTTACGTTTAAGTAACAATGTAAATGCAAATGCGTAAAAGCACTAAAATATGCGCTGTTTCTTACACAGGTGCACGTTATAAACCGTAAAAACCTGAAATATTTTTACTTGCAGTAGTTGCATAGACTGTTTTTAATGAACGGAATTGCACTGTCGACCAATGATGTGCCAAAACATGCATCTATGCTATGCACAATGCAAAAATAAGGTAAACATTTGCAAAGTATCTAGTGAACAATAACTCACCATTTGAAACCGGTGCATGAATGACGACCGCCATCAGAGCGAATATTACGATCACTTTCACATCCATGTTTGTAGTGTAAAGAAGAGATCCGCACAATGTAGAATCCGGGAGCAACTGTGACAGCAGCAACTGCGTCTCTGGGTTAAATTTGCGCACAGGCTCTAGCCCAGACACCCCCTACGATCCCCCCACCTTCAAAAGGAGAAAGTGGGTGTTCCCACGATGATTTGTCAGCTATTGGCACCAAAGATATCCTCTATTACATTTTTTTGGAACCAAATTAGAGTAATGTGGAACAGATATTTTTTTTATTCATGATTTATTTAATATTTGTAGTTTGGTGATGAATATTGTGAATATAAATACCGTGGCTCAAGATGTGAGCATGCGTTTATAAAAAATATAGTTCAAAACATGCCAAGTTCTTATAAATGTAACATTTTTTTATTTTTTTTTTTTCCAGCAAATTTTTGATTTAACAACAAAATGCAAAACATCTTGGTTACACATTGAGTTAGATTTATTTTTATTTTCTTTTAATTAATACTATTTTAAAACAGTACTGCTTTGCTGCTTTTTTATTAATAATAAGCCATTGTCAAAGTAGTTATGCCAAACTTTTTCAAGAATTTCAGCCTTTTAATAGACTTTTTTTTTTTTTTTTTTTTTACAGCCTCTGCTTAGTTACACCATCTAGACATTTTTGGCCCCACAAAAAAAATTATTCAGAAATGGAAAATATATTCACCATAGAAGGGGTGAAATTAAGTCATTTGTATGCATTGTATTTCTTAATGTATTTTTGAATAACATACATGATTAGTGATGTCATTGACCTTTACATTTCTCAAGTCTCTATCTATTTACATTATGCTTTCAGTGTTTCATTATTGTGTATTTCTTTATTTTCCCAAATTCAGCCAGAACCCACCAAATTATTCCCAGAGAAGCCAGAGATCTGCATCTGTTTGCCTTTAGTCATGGTAAACTATGAGTTCTATAGACTGAAATAGCCCAATTTACATGAATACTGATTCATTATGGCTGTTTTGGGAATTAATAAATTGCATTCCTTGTATTAGCAAAGTAAACAAATAATCAGGCAAAACGTAATTTAAATAAATAAATATGTTTTTGTTCTAGAGAAAAAAGAAACCGATAGAAAGTGAGAGCAAACAATTAGTTTTATATTGGGCCAGAATTTTCCACCAAGCCTTCCAGTTAAATCAAAGTGGGGTGATGTGGGTGGGGAGGGGGTGTATTAGTTTGTATAACAGGACACAGATGTGTTCTCAGTTTCCAGGGATATAGCTGTGCCGCGCTTGACTTTTGTCCCGTAATGAAGCTCCAGAGGAGAGGGGTGAGTTTTTGTGTAATAGGACTCTAAACCGACCCAGCTCGCCGGGTCAAACCTGCTGCTCAGTGGCCCGTGTGTGCCAGGGCAGTGAGGGGTACAAGTGTTGGCACGCATTTAATCACTCTCACAGTCAGTTACTTTAGTAAGTGATGGGGCAGTTCAGATTTTAAGCCAGACTATTTTTAAGTTCAATCTTGAGACCTTTTAGCTTGTATATATAATTTGAGAAAATGCGGAAAGGATGTTAGATGGGAATAAACAATGTTGGACATTGCTTTCCATTGTTTGTCTCTATTAGCTTGCTGTCATTCTAAGTTTCAGTTACTGTGTTTAAACAAACTTTTTAATGCCTTTAAAGTCTTTGAGTGCTCAGCTTTCCTCTCTTCAAAAGCCCGGAGGTGAATGCAGATGTCATTTTACAAGGTGCCACTGGTGGGAGAGTTCACACCCACTCTGAGATTATGCAGGCACATTCCCAGTTGGCCAGTGGATAACAAGAGATGGAAGTACAAAGTTCCATAGTTTTCACTTAATTCGAAAATCTCATCAGTTCAGCAGTCCTATATTTATATTTATCTACAACACTCAGTATATCTAAACTCTTGGGCAGCATCTGAAAGGAAGATCCAATAGAAAACAAAGTGTGTTGTAATTACGAATTAGCTTACTTTTTTCTTAGTCTCGTTTTTTAACAACATATTCAACCTTTTGCCCAACTGTAGGTTATTTGTATGCTTTTAGTACATTTAGTATTATAGTAAATCAATCTAAATTGTCTCATAAACAGTTTGGGCCATAACATCCAGTGTGATATTTGCAGTTTGATAAAGATAATATGTATATATGTAATGTGAGATAATATGTATATATGTATATGTTTATATAAACTAATTATACATTATAATAAACTAATTATATTTTATTTGTAATTAACTAGTCCAGTCAAAAATATTGTATTCTCAACAATTCAAAACATATTTGCAAGTTTATATTCCATATTTTAAGGAAGCTGTCAGAGAAGTTTAAGGCATTAGTGAGTTCAGTTCTATGGTTTATAGACCAGCCGTGTGTTTTTGAATAATAGCAGATGGATTTGCTTTGCAATGGTAATATGCTGGTTTAGTTTGCATAGAAACAGTATAACATTTTACAGTGCAGATCTCATTGAGGAATGTACTGAAGTGGGTCTGTAGAATGAACTCTCAAACTTCTTTTTCTGAATGTGATAATAACAAGCATCGTCTCTTTAAGAATTCATTTGTTAAAAAAAGATGTTAAAGTCATCTTAAATGATTAGAACCTCATTACTCACAATAGAGCATTTAAAAGCCACAGAATAGGAATATTCATTAAGTAATTTTGGATTAAAGCTCATTAACCCTTTTGAATTATCATCTGACTGTAATGAGGGAAGTTCCATTTACAAGAGGTGTCAGGTCATCCTCAGATCTTGCCCCGTCCTAGTCACCCCCCACATGGAGCGTTGGGGCTCTTGCTGTGGAGCACCCCTGAGTTAAGTAAACAGGCAGCCAACAGGGGAAACCAGAAGTGTTATCATTGACACGAGAAGAGCCTTCTAGGGTATAAATCTAGCCCTGCAGACTCCATGCCCCCCATACGCCTGCAGAGTGATGGAGTCCCACCCAGACATACCAGTCACAAGGGCGATCATATCTATGTCAGTGTTGTGATTGAATTGAATCAATTGACTCAATTTAGGTTGTTTAGGTATTCAATTCAGCTCCATAGTAGTGTTTTGCCTAAAATACGTTCTGTTTTAAAAGCTTTTCTTTACATTTCATGTTGTTAAATAATTAAAAATAGTTCCACTGTAGAATTTCTGATAGTAGATCTCAGGCAGGGGTAGCCAACCCTGTTCCTGGAGGGCTAACTTCCTGCATTCTTCAGTTTTAACTTTGCTCAAACACACTTACCTGTTATGCCTTGAACACCTGAAAGCTGGTTCAGGTGTATTTGATTAGGGTTAGTAGACCTTGAGGAGCAGGGTTGGAGATCCCTGATCTAGGGGCTAGTTGTCACACTTTTTACATTATGTGAACCATTTATTTTTTTTTTTTTTACATTTTATGTGAATATTTCTCATATTTTTGAAAGGTACAGAAAAAAAAGTTACATACACAGTCACTTGCTATTTATAGCCTATAGTGTAATGGACATTTCAGCTAAGTTTAAATAGTAGATTATGACAAATTCATGAAATTCGTGAAAAAACAACAACAAAAAATTGTTTTGACCAAGAAAAATTATTTACATTTTTTTTTTTTTTTTTTTTACAACATTTGTAAACTTGCCTAAATGAAAATGTAACATCCTGTCCGACATGACATTTGTGAAAAATGTCCTTGTTCTGAAAATGCAGTTCTCCTTCTGTAAACCCTAACTCTCAAAATACTTATTTGGTTTGAGTAGGACAAACTTAAATTGAACAAATTAGTTCAGTTAAATTAACTGTTATGAGTATTTACAATTTTCTTTTTCGTTTGACTTTACAGCACTGACATATTTCAAGTAAACTGAACTATCTCATCATTTTGAGTTGTATGAACTCATTTCTTTTAATTTAGACTAACTGAAGTTTAACTGAAACTGGGCTGGGATTTCTATTTCCCAGCATGCTTTGCCCATGGCAAGTAAATGCTAAAATTAAGTATTATATAATGTTTTTGTGTGCAAGATTAATAGTAAAGGAGATTTAGTAGTGATTATTGATTTGTTATGCTAATTTAGAAGAGTTTCTGTTAATGTGGGTTTTTGGAGAGCTGCCATCATGATGACAAGTGGCGCATGCTGCTTGGTTTGAGAGCAGGTAAGTTACATGTTTTAATTTGCTGTACTCATTCAGTAAGTGTTATACCGTGCTATTGTTAACATTTTAGCAAATTAGCAAGTTAGCATTTTTTAAATTTACAGTGAAGTAAATAACTCATTTGATTTGCTAGAACTCAAAATAAAAAAAAGTTAATTAACAAAATATTTTATGTTAATTGCTATCAAAATGTATGAGTTCGCTAACTCAGTACTTCAAGTTAGGAGTAAATACCATGCATGAGTACTACAAACTCAAAGCTTGATAGTTCTGCTTACTTAAAATTGGGAACTTCATAACTCAAAAAATTTGATGTACGGATTACCTCTTTTTTTTTTAGTTAGCCCAACTTATTCAGGTTTACAGGTTGAAATCTGTCTTTGTTATATAACTGTCTTTTTCCTGAATTTTAGTTTTTGTGTTCACTTGATTTTTTTTTTTTTTTCTTTTTTTTTGCTAAAATATGATGACATTGGAATTTTAGATTGGTGAAATTGTTCAGATTTAACACTGGTAGCTGTTTGAAACAACATACAAAACTGTATTTTTATTCAAAACCTTATAGTTACTGAGATACAACCCTAGTGACATCAACTCCATGTGACAACTAACCCCGGTCTTCCCTCTATGGGAGACAGATTGTAAATGTGCCCCATGATTTTCTTCCTTTATGTTGGTAATGAGTCACAGGGCAGTCTCATGAATAGATTCTCGGCAGGATGTCTCTGCGCTGTTTGTCCTGTACACCTCGCACAGATCTCTGCCTGTTAGACTGAGATGGAAATGAGGGGGCTAGCTACACATATGCACCTCCGAGTGGGACTAGACGACCAGAAACATTGATGGCTGATAATTAAACAAGAGGATTGTTCACAGCCTACAACAGGAATCACATAAGAGCAGTTTTAAAAAATAAGATAATATTCTTGTTCAAGCTGTCCCTTTTTCACTTTTGTCATTTTATAGGATTAGGTCGTTCCTTTTATGTTTTTCATTGTATTACGGCTATGAATAGTTGTTTAAGCGTTGTGTGGAACTGTGTGCACAACATCTGCTATTGCTCTTTGTGCTAAGAGGGAAAAATCACATTACGCTTGTCTTTGTCGTTGGCTCTATGGCAACTACAGTTGATGAAGTTGAGTTGGGAGGAATCAAATCAGCTGATTGAGGGGAATGGGAGCAAACGGAGAGATCTGAATGAAGAGAGAGCAGATGTTTCACACATATTTACTTATCTCACAGCCAATGTTTGTGCAGACAATCTTCCAGCAGGGAACACTTAAAGGAATATTCTGGGTTCAGTACAAGTTAAGCTCAGTTGACAGCATTTGTGGCATAATGCTGATCATGCAAAAATTAGTTACAGTGAGACACTAACACTGGAAGTGAATAGGGCCAATCTGTAAACATTAAAATACTCATTGTTTCAATAGTACATAATGTAGCCATGATGTAAATGATATGCACGTGAATAAGGATTTAGTGTGAAAAAAATAATTAACTTTTATTTGTAAATTTTTCAAGTTTACAGCTCATGTGGTCATGAAAGCCATAAACCTTAAAACGACTGTATGTGATTATTTAACAGTATTACAGGTCAAATTATAAATAAATAAATAAATTAAGTGATTTTATAAAATTATAAGATTCACATTTCTGCTTTCAAATCCTCTAAAAGTTGGCCCCATTCTCTTCCATTGTGATTCACTCTAATCTTGCTAATTTTTGTGTCATCTTCAAAACAAAACAAAACAAAAAACAAGGAATGAGTTTCAATAAATTTTATGTTAATCAAAATGATGTCACACATGATATTGATTGAATTTAACTTATATTGAATTTGGGATATTCCTGCAAGCGAACGCTCTTCTCCTGTAGTCAGAATTTACACTATGAGGATGAAATCAAAGATGAATTAGATTTGAACAACAAATGAAATTTCTCCCACTCTTTAGTCATGCTTAAATGTGTCCACCTGAATGTTGTTTAATTGCAAAGACTGTTAGACTAACCCCATGCCTTATCTTCTGTTCAATAGATGTAATCGGGATGTAATCTAGGCAACATGTGCATCTAGCAAGGGGGTAGAGCGGGAAACGCTGTCCCACAGGACACAACGTACCGTCTAGGATCTGCATGTAGCGTTTTATGTTTAACCGCTACCACAAAAATGACTATGGAGGTTTGAGAGGACCTCTATGTCACACATAGTCACAAAATAATGGCAGAAGAGCAGATATTTCAAACCTTCGTGTGAGCGGCGGTCTCTTTCCCATCATTGACGGTTAATGTAGAGAGATATTGTTTCTTGGCTGCGGTCTGTGATTCACTGACAAAATTTCTTTGGTATCATCCCATGTGAAAAGGATCTTTTTCTTCCAGAAGTAAAATCATTTAGCCTGTATGTTTACCACATTTTTAAGAAATCACAATTTTGTTTTGTGTTGTTTTTCTTTGTTAAAATCACATTTCAGTAATTTGCAGTGTTTGTGCCGCATTTCACAGACTTGCAAATTAACTGGACCTTTATGCTTAAAGTGATAGTTAATTCAAAAAATTATCCCATAATTTACTCACTCTCAAGCCATCCTAGGTGTACAGTATATGACTTTCTTCTTTCAGCCAAACACAATCTGTATATAATCTTTATATTAAAAAATATCCTGGCTCTTCCAAGCTTTATAATGGGAGTGAATGGTACCCAAGATTTTGAAGCCCAAAAAAGTGCATCCATCTATCATAATAGTAATCCATATGGCTCCAGGGGGCCTTCAGAAGTAAAGCAATGAGTTTTTGTAAGAAAAATATCCATATTTAAGACTTAATTAAAAACCATAATCGCTGGCTTCCAGTAATGGCTGTACATGAGTCTAGTTCCAGCAGAAGAGTGACCTCTGACCCGACATATGACGTAGGTTGTAGGAATATTGAAATTCTCTCACATTTCTCTTTAAAAATTCTTGTTTTAGACTTCTAATTCATGACCGGTGTTTTGTTTTTCTCTCTCTTCTGTGCTTTCACGTTCATCAATATGTCATGCGTCATGATCAAAACTGTTTTTTTATTTCAATATATTTTAAAATGTAATTCAAAAGAGATATCAATGTTGAATTTTTTTTTTTTTTTTTTTTTTTTTTTTTTTTTGTGTAAACCAGTATTTAAAATTCTTTGAACAGAAAGTTCAAAAGAACAGCGTTTATTTGAATTAAATTTATTTTGGAACAATATAACAGTCTTTGTCACTTTTGATCAATTTAAAGGGATGGTTCACCCAAAAATGAAAATTCTGTCATCCTGTACTCACCCTCAAGTTGTTCCAAACCTGTATGAATTTCTTTCTTTGTCTGAACACAGAAGAAGATATTTCGAAGAATATGGGTAACCAAACAGTTGATGAGCCTCAGTGACTTCCATAGTATGGAAAAAAAAATCAGCCCAGGCTCATTAGAAAAACATACCAGTGTCAACATTTTTGCAAAACGTGAAAAGTGCAAAGTGAAATGTCCAGTGAGTGGCGCTAAAAGCGTGTTTAGTTTTCTCCGGAACAGATGAACGTGAATATGGCAACATTTTATTATATTGGAGTTTGTACGTATCATCGCAGTTCTGAATTGAAATGTCCAGTGAGTGGCATTAAAAGCTTAATGCTCCATCACGTTTAATAACGTACACCTACACTAAACCCTAAACCTACCCGATAGTGTTAACAAAAGCAAATGTGACATAAAAATGCAATCGTAACCATGGCATTTTAACTTTTTTTTGAACTCTTGTCTTTGAGCTCTTTTACCGTGACTTGTCTTTCACGGGATTCGTACCCGAGCTCTTCGCATCGCAAGTACAATTCTGTACCAGCTGAGCTACCGAGAAAGCTTGCTACATCAGTAAAACTGAACATATGGAGCTGGCTAAGTGATGCAAACTCCAAAATATATTTGTTTAAAAACATGCACTACGGTAAAAAATTTTTTGAGGTCAGAACATTATTGTGCATTAAGGAGCCGTGTGAAAAGTCTTCATTAATCTGGCCCTGTAATCATAATTGTGTGTGAAAACGATTAAAAGTGCTTGCTGTTTTACTGCCTCTAGTGTTCATTTCTGTTAGAAACTGCAATGATATGTACATATTGGTACGTATTTTGCGTTTTGCAAAAATGTTGACACAGGTACATTTTTCCAATGAGTCTGTGTTGAAAAAAAAATACTATGGAAGTCAGTGGGGTCCATCAACTGCTTGGTTACCGACATTCTTCAAAATATCTTCTTTTGTGTTCAGCAGAGGAAAGAAATTCATACGGGTTTGGAACAACCTGAGGGGGAGTAAATGATGACAGATTTTTCATTTTTGTGTGAACGATCCCTTTAATGCTGAAAGTATTTATTAAAAAATAAAATCTTACTCATCCCAAACTTTTCAGTGGTAGTGTATTTTGTATTGACTTATTTGATAAAGATTTAAGGGGATTTTTTTCTTTTTTTTTTTTTTTTTTTTTTTTTAAGGTTGACAGCTTAGTCTTGGTGTCTTGCTTACTTTATATTGAATAGAATGGTGGGAATTTTCTTTAAAAAAAATGTACCTTTTGTGTTCCATGGTAGAAAAAACTCACTAGTTTGGAATGACACCAGGGTGAGTAAATGATAACAGATTACTTACTTTTGGGGGAACTATTTCTTTAAAGGAAGCAGTGTATTGCTGTCATATCAATGATACATACTAAAGAATTTCATGTTGAAACAATCTTTATCCTTTGAATTTGGCCAATGTGTAAAGCTGACAGGATGCGGTGCCACATTAATAATTTTATATAATGAAATGTGTTTGAAACAACAATTCTCGCTTAGAACGGTGGATTTATTTAAATCTCCAAAATATCAATTGGATAATTTAAGCTTACGTAAAGCACTTTGGCTCAATGATGTGATCTCCATTGTTAACATTCTGTCTTTGCTCTAACAAGCTTGTGGTTTAAACAAGAAAGCTAATCAAAACATGCAGGGCTCTCACGCTAATGCCAGTAAACATTGTTCTCAAGCATTGCTCAATCTGCAAGTAATGTCCCTGCCATTTTTATCGAACTACCATATCCTGTTAGTACAGAATTGTCAGGGATAAATACTTCTGTACATGGAGATTCATTCAGAAGGTTCTGATGCATTGCCAGCTTTATTATGTAAACATATTGCACAATTCAGGAAAGTAACTAAGGTTTACAGAAGCTATTAATTATCCAAGAACACTAGAGTTTAAAGGGTGCCACATAAACCCTCAACACCAGTCACAAGAATATTTATCCAGAGTCAAAAGTATATTTGATCTTGAAATGCAGGCTAAATTTGGTGTGGTGGTAATTGTTGTACGAGGCATCTGTTGAGAGGACTATGGGTAGGTCTGTTAACTGATCTCAGTTTACCCTCACTGTGCAATGAATTTGCTACACTTTGCTAAAAAACATGACAAACCTGCTCCATTCCCCTGAAGCATGAGCACAGCACTGAGATTTACTGTTCACCATAATCGTTCACAACTGTTCAACCACACTCGGGTGCCTGGCTAAATCATAAATCTTCAATACGATACAATCGGACACAGTCAGACACCACTGCAACATCAAACAAACCAAAGTGGTATGACATTCTCACATTTCTTTGGTGGACCAGATTAAGTGTCTTTGCAGAATCCCTCTTGGTATGATTTTGTTGGGCAAATATTTCCATAAATGGGAAAATCTACAAGTTTTTCAATTCTACAGATGTTCTGCACACTGCTTTAAACTACTTTCATGACTCATTCAGCTTCTTTTACTGTGTCATATTGGTGTTATTTTTATTAGAAATGTTATAATTAGTCATTTTCATTAGAACACATAGATATACAGTGGGTACGGAAAGTATTCAGACCCCCTTACATTTTTCACTCTTTGTTATATTGCAGCCATTTGCTTCATTTTTTTCCCTCATTAATGTACACACAGCACCCCATATTGACAGAAAAACACAGAATTGTTGACATTTTTGCAGATTTATTAAAAAGGAAAAACTGAAATATCACATGGTCCTAAGTATTCAGACCCTTTGCTGTGACACTCATATATTTAACTCAGGTGCTGTCCATTTCTTCTGATCATCCTTGAGATGGTTCTACACCTTCATTTGAGTCCAGCTGTGTTTGATTATATTGATTGGACTTGATTAGGAAAGCCACACACCTGTCTATATAAGACCTTACTGCTCACAGTGCATGTCAGAGCAAATGAGAATCATGAGGTCAAAGGAACTGCCTGAAGAGCTCAGAGACAGAATTGTGGCAAGGCACAGATCTGGCCAAGGTTACAAAAAAAAAATTCTGCTGCACTTAAGGTTCCTAAGAGCACAGTGGCCTCCATAATCCTTAAATGGAAGACGTTTGGGATGACCAGAACCCTTCCTAGAGCTGGCCGTCCGGCCAAACTGAGCTATCAGGGGAGAAGAGCCTTGGTGAGAGAGGTAAAAAAGAACCCAAAGATCACTGTGGCTGAGCTCCAGAGATGCATTTGGGAGATGGGAGAAAGTTGTAGAAAGTCAACCATCACTGCAGCCCTCCACCAGTCGGGGCTTTATGGCAGAGTGGCCCGACGGAAGCCTCCCCTCAGTGCAAGACACATGAAAAAACACCTGAAGGACTCCAAGATGGTAAGAAATAAGATTCTCTGGTCTGATGAGACCAAAATAGAACTTTTTGGCCTTAATTCTAAGCGGTATGTGTGGAGAAAACCAGGCACTTCTCATCACCTGTCCAATACAGTCCCAACAGTGAAGCATGGTGGTGGCAGCATCATGCTGTGGGGGTGTTTTTCAGCTGCAGGGACAGGACGACTGGTTGCAATCGAGGGAAAAATGAATGCGGCCAAGTACAGGGATATCCTGGACGAAAACCTTCTCCAGAGTGCTCAGGACCTCAGACTGGGCCGAAGGTTTACCTTCCAACAAGACAATGACCCTAAGCACACAGATAAAATAACGAAGGAGTGGCTTCACAACAACTCCGTGACTGTTCTTGAATGGCCCAGCCAGAGCCCTGACTTAAACCCAATTGAGCATCTCTGGAGAGACCTAAAAATGGCTGTCCACCAACGTTTACCATCCAACCTGACAGAACTGGAGAGGATCTGTAAGGAGGAATGGCAGAGGATCCACAAATCCAGGTGTGAAAAACTTGTTGCATCTTTCCCAAAAAGACTCATGGCTGTATTAGATCAAAAGGGTGCTTCTACTAAATACTGAGCAAAGGGTCTGAATACTTAGGACCATGTGATATTTCAGTTTTTCGTTTTTAATAAATCTGCAAAAATGTCAATAATTCTGTGTTTTTCTGTCAATATGGGGTGCTGTGTGTACATTAATGAGGAAAAAAAATGAACTTAAATGATTTTAGCAAATGGTTGCAACATAACAAAGAGTAAAAAAATTTAAGGGGGTCTGAATACTTTCCGTACCCACTGTATAATCATTTCTAGTATTTAGTCAACATCTTAAGAAGCATATGAGACAACATGCCAGTGTGTCCTAGGTGAAAATGGATTGGCTGAACACATTATGAGAGTGAGGCTTTAAAGTTCCAGATTAGGGTTCACATGCTCGACTCATCCTGGGGTGAGGGAGCCATTGAGGTATCAAGCCCAGCGGGGGGCACTTCTGCTGGTTCATTGTGGGTCTAATGTGGCAAGGGACCAGCCGGCTGTGCCTTTGTGCCTGCTCCTTTACCTCCTCTGTTGTGTCACAAACTTTTTCCTGCTTTGACCACCAGTTGGGCCAATCAACAGATGGAGCAGAACCATACGAAAAATAGTGACAGCCTTTCACTGCTGACACACAGAAAGCATCAATTCTTCACTTGATGATAAAGACAATGCAGTGCTCCAATAGTTCTCGACATCAGTAACCCATGGGAAGATCTGGAGAAACTGAATTCTGATTGGTGGGCTTTCAACACAAGAACGGCTTTAATTATTTACTGTAAATTTAACTTTTTAGTATTTTAATTTAGGATTATGATTATTTAGTTCATATATATTAAGGATGCACAATACTGTATAATAATACCATATCTGTTAGTAGTGTATCAGATTTTTTTTTTTTTTTTTTTTAAATGATTAAGTCAACACTGAATTTATATCGGGTGTGTATACCCAATGTGGAAAAGTCAGTTTTTTTTATACAGTATTTTTCATACACTATATTAAATTGTTGTGATGTTGTGCAGCATTAAAT
This sequence comes from Ctenopharyngodon idella, assembly GCF_019924925.1. Taxonomy (NCBI): domain Eukaryota; kingdom Metazoa; phylum Chordata; class Actinopteri; order Cypriniformes; family Xenocyprididae; genus Ctenopharyngodon; species Ctenopharyngodon idella. The sequence continues at coordinate 12,738,561 of NC_067232.1, read as the reverse complement.
TGTCGAATAGATTGATTTTAGTGTTTTAATTTTAGGCAAAATAATATAGATTTATTGGATGTTGATTTATCTATCACCATTTCCTTATATACACTATATTGCCAAAAGTTTTGGGACGCCTGCCTTTACGTGCACATGAACTTTAATGACATCCCATTCTTAATCTGCAGGGTTTAATATGGAGTTGGCCCACCCTTTGCAGCTATAACAGGATCAACTCTTCTGGGAAGGCTTTCCACAAGGTTTAGGAGTGTGTTTATGGGAATTTTTGACCATTCTTCTAGAAGCGCATTTGTGAGGTCAGGCAGTGATGTTGGACGAGAAGGCCTGGCTCGCAGTCTCCGCTCTAATTCATCCCAAAGGTGTTCTACCGGGTTGAGGTCAGGACTCTGTGCAGGCCAGTCAAGTTCCTCCACACCAGACTCGCTCATCCATGTCTTTATGGACCTTGCTTTGTGCACTGGTGCGTAGTCATGTTGGAACAGGAAGGGGCCATCCCCAAACTGTTCCCATAAAGTTGGGAGCATGAAATTGTCCAAAATGTCTTGGTATGCTGAAGCATTAAGAGTTCCTTTCACTGGAACTAAGGGACCAAGCCCAACCACTGAAAAACAACCCCACACCATAATCCCCCCTTCACCAAACTTTACACTTGGCACAATGCAGTCAGGCAAGTACCGTTCTCCTGGCAACCGCCAAACCCAGACTCGTCCATCGGATTGCCAGACAGAGAAGTGTGATTCGTCACTCCAGAGAACACGTCTCCACTGCTCTAGAGTCCAGTGGCAGCGTTCTTTACACCACTGCATCTGATGCTTGGTGATGTAAGGCTTGGATGCAGCTGCTCGGCCATGGAAACCCATTCCATGAAGCTCTCTACGCACTGTTCGTGAGCTAATCTGAAGGCCACATGAAGTTCAGATTTCTGTAGCTATTGACTCTGCAGAAAGTTTGACTTCTGCGCACTGTGCCCCTCAGCATGCACTGACCCCGCTCTGTGATTTTACATGGCCTACCACTTCGTGGCTGAGTTGCTGTTGTTCCCAACTGCTTCCACTTTGTTATGATACCACTAACAGTTGACCGTGGAATATTTAGTAGTGAGGAAATTTCACGAATGGACTTATTGCACAGGTGGCAACCTATCACGGTACCACGCTTGAATTCACTGAGCTCCTGAGAGCGACCCATTCTTTCACAAATGTTTGTAGAAGCAGTCTGCATGCCTAGTGCTTGATTTTATACACCTGTGACCATGGAAGTGATTGGAACACCTGAATTCAATTATTTGGAGGGGTGTCCCAATACTTTGGCAATATAGTGTATATATACACTATACTGTTATGCAAAAATTCACTTAGATAAGATATTTCAACACAGATGTGTGTCCACAGTGTGTGTATAAACAACCAGCCTATAATTGTAAAAATCCACCCACTGTTTTTTTTTTTTTTTTTTTTTTTTTATAATTCCCATAAATCATAAACAGTCTCCCCAAACTCATGGTTCCAGATTTCCCCCTACTCTTGCGTAAGGGACTGGTGGCGATCTGCCTACTGCCTACTGCCTACAGCATAGATCCCGCCCTGAGTGAGCCACAGCAGTCCGCTATTCCCGTTTACTCGCTGTAGCAGCTGGATATATACAATGTCTGCACCAGAAAAACAAAAAACATTACAAATGTCCTGTTATTGGATGCACCAACGAACAAAAGAGTTTCCGTAGACTCCCAGCATCTGAGCCACTGAGGACACTGTGGTTGAATTTCATTTAGAAGGAGAAAATGTGCAAAAAAAGTCAGTAAATTTGCGCAAATCATTTTACACCGGACTGCTTCACAAATGAGGGTCAGTTCAACGCTGGATTTGCACAAAAGATTAACATGACGGTACATGCTAGTCAATGAGTTGAATGAATCAACTTAACAACAACTACATAAATTTATCCACTAACCGTTCAGAAACGTCCAGATGCATTCTAAAAGTTGTAACTTCTTCCTGAGTCTCTCCATCAGTGTCCGACTCTGGTTTGAACATGTAAGGCTGAACACCGCTACTGACAATTTCTGGCATTTTGGCTGTGTGAGATTCTCCAGTTTTGTTGTTGAAGCATGAGCTGTTAAAGCTCCACCCTCTTCTGGGATAACAGGAATTACTATTTATTCCCGTGATGGCCAAGCTGAATTTTCAGCATCATTACTACTGTCTTCAGTGTCACATGATCCTTTAGAAATCATTTTAATATGCTGATTTGATGCTCAAGAAACATTTCTTCTTAACCAATGCTGAAAACTGTTGTGCTACTCCATATTTTTGTGGACTATGTGTGGGGTTTTCCAGGATTCTTTGAATCGAAAGTTCAAACATCATTTCTTTTTAACAATGTAAAAGTCTTTACTGTCACTTTTGATCAATTTAATGCATCCTTGCTAAATAAAAGTCAATTTCTTTCAATGTTTCTCCCAGAAGTAAAATAATTTAGCCTGTATGTTTACCACATGTTTAATAAATCAGTGCACTTACTTGACTTGTTGCCTGAAAATGTGGTTGTTTTGTTTTGTGGTGTTTTTCTTTGTTAAAATCTCATTTCAGTAATTTGCAGTGTTTGTGCCACATTTCACAGACTTGCAAATGAACTGGACCTTTATGCTTAAAAGGATAGTTTATTCAAAAATGAAAATGATCCCATAATTTACTCACCTTCAAGCCATCCTAGGTCTACAGTATATGACTTTCTTCTTTCAGCCAGGGTTATATTAAAAAATATCCTTCTAGTCTTCAGAGTCACATGATCCTTTAGAAATCATTCTAATATTCTGATTTGATTCTCAAGAAACACTTAATCAATGCTGAAAACTGTTAAAACTCCATATTTTTGTGAATTTTGTGTGTGAACTGTCATGTTTTCAGGATTCTTTGAATAGAAATTTTAAACATTTCTTTTTTAACAATGTAAAAGTCTTCACTGTCACTTTTGATCAATTTAATGCATCCTTGCTAAATAAAAGTCAATTTCTTTCAATAGATAGATAATCGGTAACACTTTACAATAAGTTTCATTAGTTAATGTATTAACTAACATGAACTAACCATTTGTTACTGTATTTACTAATCTTTGTTAACATTAGTTAATGAAAATACAGTTGTTCATTGTTTGTTCATGTTAGTTCACAGTGTATTAACTAATGATAACAAGATTTTAAAAATGTATTAGTAAACGTTGAAATTAACATTAACAAAGATTAATAAATGCTGTATAAGTGCAGTTCATTATTAGTTCACGTTAACTAATGGAGTTAACTAATGTAACTAATGAACCTTATTGTAAAGTGTTACCAGATAATCTTAATGGCCCAAAAAGTTTGAACAGTAGGCCTATATTCTTCATGTTTTAGAATTTTGTGAGACTTCAGAATGTTGCTTTCACTCTCTCCTCATTTCCAAGGTCTTCATTTGTTCTCTTTGTCTCTTTTTTTGGCTTTTATTTCAGTGGTTGCTCAACACTGAGGGCTGGTGCAGAATTAGAATTCCTGTAAAAGCCTACATTTTGGCAGGACGGTTCGGCACTGTCTGAGAACCTGCCACCTGGCCTACAAATAATCTAAAGTAGTTTATAAAGCTGGAGTAATCTTTCATATGTTTGACATAACTACTCCTAATTATTTTTTAACACATTACACAATTATAAATATGACCTATAATATGAGTTTACAAAAAAACAGCAAAACAGCAACAGTAAAAGATTGAGTGATTAGAATTGCCAGTGTTCATTTATTTGTTTATGTAGCATTCCTGTTTTACAGTGTGTTAAAGCTGGATTTTGTCAGGGTGATGACAGAGATAGTCAGCAGGTTATGGACACTCAGTGGGGTGTGAGAGCGTTTTGTGGGAGTAGATCAGGGCAGAGGGATCTTTTGCACACATCAATCAACAGCACCAAACCCAGAGGGCCCGCCTGCGGAGAGGACATTGATTGCACCCATTGCATTGAAAGCCTGTCCGCTGCAGTCATGAACCGATGCATCCTGTTATATGAGACCAGATTCCTAATTTCCACTTAATCAAACAGTGGAATGCACAGGGTTGCTTGCAGGGGTTAAGAACAGGACAGAGCCATGGCCTGATAGCCTGACATTATGAGTTTCATTTTTATTTTATTTATTTTTTTAGAGTAAACACAAAGCTTGTATGTTTGCCAGTAAAGTAATAAAAATGTTGAAATGAATCTTGATGGCTTCAAGCATGCTATTGATAAGTTACTTGCAATGAGTCAAATCTCATACTGAAAGTTGATTTCAGGCACTCACAAATGTTGCACTAATGACACCAAGAAAGAGAAACTGCAGTGAGGCAAAGAACACAAACTATAGTCTTAGTCATTCATAAATATTAAGCTTGCTCAGACAGTGCAGACAAGTTTATTTTGTCACTGAAACTTAAAACCACAAAGCCTAACATGTGCCTCAGGCAGCGGAGTGAACAAGAACGTTTCTTGCTTAAAATCCCCTGACTTCTAAGAGCAGGAAAAAAGGTTACGACTAGACGGCTCTTTTATTTGTTTGAAAGAAGGTCACATCAGTTACTTGTAAGGATGTTTCGGGATCACGGATCAGTCTGGGACTTCTTTAAAGCTGCTGACTGGTAGATTGAGGCAGTGGCACTACAGAGGCAGCGGAGCGAGTCTAGGTGAAGTGTGACCCAGACATGCAGACGGGGTGCCGCTATACTGCGGCTAGTCCTTAAGTGTCTTTCTTCATGGATCCCTGAGCCACAAAGAGTTGGAAAATGACAAAAATGTCTTTATGGAGTGACTGCTCTCTAAAAGGATCCATGGGTTTGTAGCATTCCTCATATGTAAGTCGCTTTTGATAAAAGTGTTCGCTAAATGAATAAATGCAGATGTAAATGTTTATTTTGTGATCCCATACAGCTTCCTCCTCAGCTCTCTGGCTCACTTTTAGGGATGATTTCCTATGTGATTCCTAAGAGATTTAGATATATATCAATCAGTACGTGAACTTCCTCATCTGGCACAATTTATGAATAAAAACATATTTTATGGTCTGCATATTTAGTTTATTTATATTCAGTTTTTTCAGTATCTCTTATACTAAGAAGTCAATTTTAGTTGCATAGCACTTTTCACAATACACGTTTCAAAGCAGCTTTAAAATCATGATGTTAGTTTATAATATCTTTAAGGGTTAGTTCCCCCAAAAATGAAAATTCTGTCATTTATTACTCACCCTCATGTTGTTCCACACCCGTAAGACCTTCGTTCATCTTCAGAACAAAAATTAAGATATTTTTGATAAAATGCAATGGCTCAGTAAGGCCTCTATTGCCAGCAAGGTAAATAACACTTTCAGATGCCCAGAAGACATATTTAAAACAGTTCATGTGACAGTGGTTCAACTTTAATATTATCAAGCAACAAGAATACTTTTTGTGCGCCAAAAAAACCCAAAATAACGACTTTTCAACAATATCTAGTGATGGCTGATTTCAAATCACTGCTCCAAAGCTTTACGAATCTTTTGTTTCGAATCAGTGGTCCAGAGCGCCAAAGTCATGTGATTTCAGTAAACTAGGCTTCGTTACGTCATAAGTGTTTAACAATTTCAATAGTTCACGTGACTTTGGCAGTTTGATAAGGGATCCGAACCACTGATTCGAAACAAAAGATTCATAAGGCTTCGAAGCTTCGTGAAACAGTGTTTTGAATTCGCCCATCACTAGATATTGTTGAAAAGTTGTTATTTTGTTTTTTTGGTGCACAAAAAGTATTCGTCGCTTTATAATATAAAGGTTGAACCACTGTAGTCACATGAACTGTTTTAAATATGTTTTTAGTAGCTTTCTGGGCATCTGAAAGTGTTAATTATCTTGCTGGTGATGGAGGCCTCACTGAGCCATCGGATTTTATCAAAAATATCTTAATTTGTGTTCTGAAGATGAATGAAGGTCTTACGGGTGTGGAACGACATGAGGGTGAGTAATAAATGACAGAATTTTCATTTTTGGGTGAACTAACCCTTTAATATTATGTCTTATAGTTGCATTTAACAGATTAGATAACTTTGAAACTCTCTAAAACCCCAAAAGAAAACCATTTTCAAGAGTTTTACAAGTACATTTTAAGCACTTGTACCAAATGTGTTAATCTCAGAAGAAATCAATGTAATATATTACAATAACTGAGAATATTAATTTAACATATTTAGTTAATTATATGTATGTTAATTCTTTAAATACCAATTGTTTATATGTTTTATTAAAAACAACAACAACAACAATGCACTGAACCAGATTACGTTTTGCAGAATCCCTCTTGGCATGATTTTGGTGTGCCAATATTTCCATAAATGGTAATAAACAAGTTTTTCACTTCTATAAACTTTCTGCACAGATGCATGGAACTACTTTCATAACTTATGATTCCTTCTGCTTCCTTTACTGTGTCATATTGGTGATATTTTTATTAGATTTGATATAATGGTAACACTTTATTTTTATAGTCCACTTTAGTACTTGTCAACTAACTCTCATTAGAGTATTAGTAGACTTCCTGAACGGGATACTATTTTGGCATCCATTTGTCATTTACTCAACCTCATGTATGGCCATTTTCTTCTGTAGAACAAACAAAAGTGTCTTTTTATTATTTTTTATTTATATATATTTTTTGTTCAAACAGTAAAAGTCAATCGGATGTTATATTGACTTTTGCTGTATGGACAAAAATGGTTGAAACATTCTTCAAAATCTTCTTTTGTGTTCCACAGAAGACAGCCAGTTTGGAACATGAGGGTGAGTAAATAATGACAGAATTTTTGTTTTGAGTGATCTATACGTTTTTAAATCTACCTCGAACACAGTTGCAAAATGGGTTGCTGTGAACTGTATGTAACTAAAATAAGTGATGTATTGACTGCTAAAGACACTTTTTGAAATACATATTCAAAGATATAATTATTCTGCAACATAATTATCTTCATTTGATATCCTTTCTCAGCAAATTTTGGAATACGTGGTTCAAACAGTAATTGAAATAGTTAAAACAAGGAAAGATTCCATCTTACAGCTCCTCAGGCGAGAAACTTTAATGAATTCAGTCATCTGTTGGTAAAACACCGTGACTAATGCCACAGAGAGTTCTTGTTTACTCTGTGAATGGGATCAGCATGTGTCAGCGCAAAGTCAGTAGAAGTGAAGAGGTAAAAGACTCTCGTATAGAGCACACCACAGTGGCCATCACTAAAGACATGCTGCTGTCCATCAAACTTCTTTCTCAGAGCTGACACTTCAACTTTATTTACAAGCCCCGTCTGCACCATAAATCGACATCTGTTCACACTTTACAACATTTTCGTCTTGATTTCAAAGATTCAAACGGTATAGGTGCATTTAAGAGGGCTTGCAGATGCTCCAGCGTCCAGGCATTAGCTGTCAGTCATGGCGAGCAAGAAGCTGTTCTCTGTTTTCATTGCATATAATGACCTCAATGGGAAAAAAAAATCATCATTAAAGGTGGAAAAATTACTTGATGAAAAACTAAAACGCTTATGATTCTCGCTAAGTAAACTAAGTCCTGCTGAATTCACTTTACTTAGGCTGAATTGATTAATTATGTAGAGGTGAACACTCTCTGGTGAGCGTTTTGACAGAGAGCAGATGTTAAATTATAGTAGGTGACTTCAATTTTCAGTTGCTTGACCTTTCTGTTACCTTAATGGCCTTTGTTTCTTAATGGCTATTATGATTCATTGGGTTTTGCCATGTGACTTTTGGTGACTGTTGTTTACATAATCTGTAATTGTGAGTGAATGCCCCCCTCAGGTTTTTGTGGTTCTCGTACAGGACACAGGTGCCTCATACAGAAGCATTGCCTGTTTTTTGATTGCAATATAATAAGTTGCTCTGCTTGTTTCTCCACAGTCTGTGGAAATTTTCTCTGGTTATGTTACTCAACAGATGCCTGGCCAGGTTTATGATGGGGTGAACACTAGCTGAGTCAATGAAAGGAGTAAGAGAGAGAGAGAGGGGTTGTTTTGGGCTCAGCTGAGCGAAGGTTGTTGCCAGAGCTGTGTTTGATTAGCCGCTTCAGCCGCGCTCTGTTCTCAATTAACTCCAGTCATTTCTTTTCTTCTTTCTTTGAGGACTCTTTATTCTGGGTGGCTTGGAAAGACGCATGAGGGACTATCAGCCACCCAGCATATATTCTCAGCCTCAAGAGAGGCAGTAAAAGTGTGTAATTATCTTGCTGACGTGAACACGCTCAGGTTTCAGGCGCTTGTGTTATTGTACACTTTATCAGCAGATCACCAATTTTGCTGTACAAAATTAAGACGTGAATTTGCCGAATGTTCTGGATTTACTTGCATGACATGCCCTACAGTGGCATTTTAGTATCTAAAATTACCAAGTAAAATTGGGTTTTCTGTGAAACAGACCCCTTTTAAAAATAACAGATCACTCCTACAGGCAAAAATTCAATCAGGGTCTCATTAACTCAATTATTGTCCTTAATAAAAAATAATAGATTAGGTGAGATTATTTTACAAATTTATTATACAAGAACCAATGAACCATAATGTAATACAAATATTGTTTAATTTATAACATTTAATAGACATGTTATATTAAATTTTATAATTCATTTTATTTAACGTTCTAAAAAATCTATATTTATTTTTTGTAATTTAGTTATATACAGTCAAACCAAAAATTATTTAGACATTTTTGATATTTTTGATATATTTTTACTAGTGGGTGCAGGACACTATAGTTCATTTATGTAAGTGAGGATAGCAAAATAAAGTAAACTGTGAAATATTATACCCCAAAATTCTTCATACAGTGGACTACCAGTAAAATTGATAAAAATTTGGAACCGAAAATTATTCAGACACTTTGACCTGACCATGTTTTGCTTAACTGTTATCTGACATAATTAAGATGAATTTTTTCTGACACAGTTTAACTCTGAGATCTTGTCATATTTTATTACCATTTTTTAAACTATAGTAAATAAACTGTATTAATGAATGAAATGTTCAAGGTGTCTGAATAAATTTTGGTTTGACTGTAGTTTAAAATTGAAAAATGAAAAAATGTAAGTGTGTATGTAATAGTTGTGTGTAATATAATATAATATAATATAATATAATATAATATAATATAATATAATATAATATAATGATCAAAGTAACATTCATTGTTTAATTTCAATGAATTCCTACACTGCTCAACACTGAAGCTTATCTGCTCTCCAGATCATTTGATTGGATGTATTCAGGGTTTAGAGGGGGGAAAGGCCTTTAATTCTTCTAATTAAGAGTTTAGAGCACAAGCAAGGGTGATTCCTGCAGGCGTATCTGTAGGGTGTCCAGCTGTGTGTGCTGGATGTGAGTGCAGTTCAGGGTGAATCAATGTTATGGCATGAGCTGAGATTTTCCTGCTCCTGTGTGGCAGGTCTCCATAAAATCCTATCCAGATTTCTTCGTGTTCTTATCATGATGGAGAGGGCAGGCATCCACAGGAGGTCCTCCACTTAACACCAATTTGCCTCCCTGCAGGTGCTCTTTGATGTGGCCATCATACGAAAGAGGGAGGGAACCATAAATAAGTGAACTTTCTAAGTTACCCCATCATTACACGGCCACATGGACCAGGCTCGGCAACCTTTCCGGTCCAGAGGTCGTAAACCCACCACAGGCTACACAAACAGGACCATGAAGCAGAGGAAACTTCACCACACACCAAGTCCGGCAAGCTATGACACATACATGGAATATTTCAACTCTTACAACAGAAAGGCCTAAAAAATGTTGACTGAATTTTGCTTGTTAGTTTATTTGTTTTCATTTCACATAATCATTTCTTTACAAAGTAAAATAAACTTAAAAAGTTTTAAATGAAACATTTAAAAATACAACAAGCAAGAAAATAAATCATATTGCGGTAACAAAAATCCCCAATCACTGAGAAGAGCTTTTTAACAGCTCTTGCCACCAATGAAGCATGCAGAGCAAAACCGTCTACAAAGAGCTTAGCGTTCCATTGCAATCAGTCCCCCTCTTGCTTTAGAAGCAACTTAAAAATCCTGTCATGTTCCCATGTCTTGAAAGGATTATAGTGGCAGTTGGCAAGCAGAGGGTGTTGACAAAGGCCTTCCTTTTCAAAGAGAAATACCACTGGCCTCAGCAAAAACCCTTACTTACACCTACCATATACATGTTTTATTTAAAAAAGCTAACATATGCTAAAAAGAGCTGTGTAATAAAAATAAACCAAAGTTCGATTTGTACAGTGCACAGTATTGATGTTCATAGTGTACAAACCTAACAAAAAGTAGGACAAAGTCACAGCAAGATTTTCCAAAATCTCCTGTTTCTCAAATGATTCTATTATATTCAAGAGTTTGAATCAGAATTAACTCCTTTTTTTTTTGCTCTTTAACGGCTTAGAAAGTGGGAGAAATGTGTCTGGCTGGCGAGGCTTTGTTGAAAAGGGTGTTGGTGTTGGCCTGCCGCACACAAAAAGCGCCCTGCTTGTTAGGTCTGAATAAAGAACACAGGACTGAAATGCAGGGAGAGCACTTCACTGCATCGAGAGGGGTCGTCTCCGGATGCTGACAGAATTCTGTTAACCCCTGACTTGCGTCACAAAAGCATCCATTGTAGAAGTAGGCTGGATGTGCGTTTTTGGGGCGCTTCGGGTGAATGTAAAATAAGCCGTCTCCTTTTCTTCCTTTTGGCATTTCTTTCACCCCCCTGCTTTTATTTCACACAGATCTTTAGATTCAATTTACTTCTAATTCATTTCCATTGAAGCACATTATAATGCTCAAGTACTTCTAAAATAATCTGCTGTTTTCAGTTGCAGGTCTAACTTTGAAAAGTGGGCCTGGTTTTCAGCTGTACTGACTTGAATCCCATTAACACATAATAAACATTATACATAAACGGGTTTGCGTAGGCTCACAGCCCCTGAAAATACTCAACTACGCAGTATTCAGAAGCACAGTGAAGATAAATGAAACAATACATTTTTTGTCATGTATAGCTCAGCTGGAGTTACGTTTATGTGATTTTCCAATTCTGAGATCCAACAGGACAAATGGTAAAAACAGCAGCAGCAGTGTCATTTCAGATGTCTAGCCTATACAGATTTACTGGCCAGTAATCTGTAATATAAAAGTGATGATGGAAAGGGCTTGATATTGAGAAACCTCATATGAGACTCAAGAACCATTCTTCTAAAAAACCTTCTTCTAAAAGGGCAAGGGTGCGTTTATACTCAAGTAATTATGTAACAAGCATCTAAAATATATATTTGTTTTTAGATTTTACATATTTACTTGAGTTTAAACAGTCTTGTGGGTTTTATTATTATTAACCTATATTGTTATTAATATATAAATGTAAATGTGTAAAAGCTAATATTTAATTCCCTTGCAAGCAATCACAGGAGCGAGTCTGTGACCCATAGACATCACCAGACTCTTGGTTTCACACTTTGAAATGCTTTTCCAGGCCTTAAATGCAACCATTTTCAATGGATGCTTGTTTTGGGGAGTTTCTGCTTTTAGTCTCCTCTTCAGCTGGTGAAATGCATGTTAAATATGATTTAAATCTGGAGATTGATTTGGAATGTCCTGAAAAAGAGAGATACCACTGGCAAGCTTCAGCAAGAGACACAGCGCAAGGTCAGCTGAGAAAATCAACAGCAGTTCATGATAGACAAATGACAAGGGCTATGAAAAAAAAAAACTCTAAAATAACTGTCAGTAAAATCACCAGCAACCTCCAGAAAGCTGGGGTGATGGTCTTGAAATCTGCTGTTCGCAGGAGACTTCACCAGCAGAATTACAGAAGATACACAGCAGGATCAAACAAGGAGTTTTATGAACAGATGAGACAAAGATTAACCTTTATCAAAGTGGGAAAGCAAAAGTGTGGAGAGAAAAAAAGAAAAAACTGCAAGTGATCCAAGGCGTACAACCTCATCTGCAAAGCATGGTGGAGGTAGTGTCATGTCATGGGTATGCATGTCTGTCTCTGGAACAGGCTCACTCATCTTTATTGATGACTTATTCAATGACCCAAAACTGCAAACTCAATCAAGATTATCATGGTAAAGAAATTTGGGGTCTGAGATTGGCCAAGTCAGTCTCCAGATTTAAATCCTATTGAACAAGCATTTCATCAGCTGAAGAGGAGAATAAAGGCAGAAACTCCCCAAAACAAGCAATCATGTGATGTGTAACACAGGGACTTCTTTACTGTTTTGTTTTTTGTTTTTTTTGTAAATTATATGGTAATTCATAGTTTTTACTTGCAATATTTTACAATATTTTACACTAAAATGACATATAAAGTTACTTAGTTTTTTTTTTTTTTTTTTTTTTTTTTTTTTTACCGTATATGGTAGGGTAACTTACAGTTAACCAATTAACATGTTTTAACTGTAGCATTTTTACAGTATTTTTCTGTAAAAAGTACCTAATTTTTTAACAGTATAGTAAAAATGTATGTATATATGTATTTTTATTATTGTTATTAACATAATGCTAATGTTATAAAATATGTATATATATATATATATTAGTACATAGCACAACTGCAATTGCAGCACATTAGTTTAAACATACAGTTGCAAGGAAAAGTATGTGAACCACTTGCAGAATTTGTGAATATGTGAAAAATTTTAACAAAATAAGAGAAATCATACAAAATGCATGTTAATTTTCATTTAGTACTGTCCCGAGTAAGATATTTTACATAAAAGATGTTTACATATAATCCATAAGACAAAAAAATAGCTGAATTTATTAAAATTACCCCATTCAAAAGTTTGTGAACCATTGATTCTTAATACTGTGTGTGGTTACCTGAATGATCTACGACTGTTTTTTTGTTTTGTGATGGTTGTTCATGAGTCTCTTGTTCATTCTGAGCAGTTAAACTGAGCTCTGTTCTTCAGAAAAAAATCTCCAGGTCCTGCAGATTCTTCAGATTTCAAGGATTTTTTGCATAAAACTAAAGAATCTGCAGGACCTGGAGATTTTTTCTGAAGAACAGAGCTCAGTTTAACTGCTCAGAATAAACAAGGGACTCATGAACAACCGTCACACAACAAAAAAACAGTCGTAGATCATCCAGGTAGCCACACACAGTATTAAGAATCAATGGTTCACATACCTTTGAACTGGGTCATTTTAATAAATTCAGCTATTTTTTTTGTCTTGTTGATTATATGTAAACATCTTTTATGTAAAATATCTTACTCAGGACAGTACTAAATAAAAAATAACATGCATTTTGTATGATCTCTCTTATTTTGTTAAAATTATTCACATTTTCACAGATTCTGCAAGGGGTTCACATACTTTTTCTTGCAACTGTATGTAAAATCTTCCAACAAAACCATTGACGTATCATTTTTTGCAATTCAAGCTAACAGTTGTTTACTATTTAAAGCATGGTTTTGGATTTTTTTTATCTTTTATTTTGAGTTTAACAGAACAGGTTATTTAGGACTTTATGAGCAGCAGCTGAGTGTGTCTGCATGCTTCCCTGCTGTTCAAGCCTGTGAAAGCTCACTAACCTAATAGCCATTTTCTCGCGCTCACGACCAAGCTGTGGCCCAGAGGCTGCAGAATGACATGTGCTCGGGGCATAGTGACAGCTTGAGCTTTATCTCCAGATGTATCTCAGATAAACTTTCCACCTGGTGACAAGCAACAGACAAGCGCTTTGGTAAGAGAGCGGTTTTTCGTACGCCTTCATAAACACAGCTAATGACGACAAGCCTTTAAGGAGATGAGCGCAGATAGTGGAGATTGTTAAACCAGTAGGGGAAAGAGGTTGTTTTCATCACGAGAGACCTTAAGCTAGTTCAGTACCTGAATTAGGATCTGCTTAACACTCCAACATTCATTCCCTTTGATGTGGAAGTGAATACAGGATTCATAATGTATCACACTCTTCACTTCTCTGTAGAATGCTACTGTAAAATTACACAGACAACAAAACTTTCTTTGGCTGATGTTTTATGTGGTTTTAACCTTTAGATTTTATCATAGTGCTCTGTGTCATATTGTCACTTGTGATTAAAGATGCTACACTAAAGTGAACTCCGTAAGTAACTCAGTTTTATGAGCAATTCATTTAGCGGTTTTATTTGTCTGTTGATGCTGGCAAGAGATGTGATTTCACAAACAGTTATATAAACAACTGCTGTGACAACGCACTGAATAAACTTCAGTGTTATCACTTAACCTAAAAACAACTGTAGTGTAACTCTGAGTGATTTACAACTTACTTATTCAAATCCAAGAAAAACATTCCTTTTCCATGTATTTCCTCTAAGAAGCAAAATTTACCAGAAGAAGTTGAGAAAGCACTTCTTGGCGTTTAGAAACTTGAAAGCGGTCGTCTGGCTAGGTTAAGACCTCTGACCCATGGCTGATGCTGTGACTCTGCATGAAATGAAATTCATATTCCCTTAAGGTCCACCAATTCATATTTGTGCAGCTGGCAGGAGTATGATGGAATATGTTATAAGTGTTTGTACAAGTAGACAATGTAAATGAAAACCAATGAACATTTAAGTGGGGTAAAATTATGGAGGAACATTTTACCTCTTTAGAAAAAACTGTTGTTCATGTGTGTTCTCTCTCACTCTTTTCTCTTAATTTTAAGTTTTTTACAGATTATTATTGGAAAAATAAATTAAAAGTTATGTTTCTTTTTTTGTGAAATGGTTTTATTTGTTATTTTGTTTTAAACATAAACCTCACTAAATTTTGTTACATTTATGCTTAAAAAAGGGGGGAGAAATATTGGGATAAGATAAACTTAAATCAGCATATATTCTCTAAAGTCTAAATATTTAATAAAAAAAACATATGTTAAAGGATTAGTTCACTTTCAAATAAAAATTAGCCCAAGCTTTACTCACCCTCAAGCCATCCTAGGTGTATATGACTTTCTTCTTTCTGATGAACACAATCTGAGATATATTAATAAATATCCTGATGCATCCGAGCTTTATAATGGCAGTGAGCGGGATCAACAAGTATGAGCTGAAGAAAGTGCCTCCATCCACATCCATCCATCATAAATATGTGCTCCACACAGCTTAGGGGGGTTAGTAAAGGCCTTCTGAAGCGAAGCAATGCCTTTGTGTAAAAAAAAAATCCATATTTAACAAGTTATGAAGTAAAATATCTAGCTTCCGCCAGTCCGCCTACCATATTCTACTTAGGAAGAAAGTGTAAAACTCTTGCAGTTCAAAAAGCTTACGCTACATCCTACGCCTTCCCTATTCAACTTACGGAAAAAGTGTAACTGACGCAATGCCAGTTTACACTTTCTTTGTACGTTGAATGCGGAAGGCGGTCTGGTGGAAGCTAGATGTTTTACCTAAGCTGCCATTATAAAGCTCGGCTGCATCAGGATATTTATTAAAATATCTCATATTGTGTTCATCAGAAAGAAGAAAGTCATATACACCTAGGATGGCTTAAGGGTGAGTAAAGCTTGGGCTAATTTTCATTTGACAGTGAACTAATCCTTTAAGAACATATATTTACTGTATAACAAGACAAAAGGATTTTCAGCGCATGTAATCACTGCACAGAAAACGTTTCTTTAGTCACCTGCTAGATGCTTTTCTTTCAAAATGTATTTTTAATCTGCTGGCAAAAGAAGATGAAGAATGAGCAATAATGTGAAAACCATTTGACCTAACACTGAACATCCAAAATTAACGTTCAATGTTTCCAAGATGTTGTGGTTTGCAGTATTGGCTTGCTGAGTGAATTTACCAGGCAATCGGAGAGGTGTTTCGACTCAACCACGGCTTGAAAAAGGAGATCCTTAACTGTTGGTGTCACAGAGAGAAGCCTCTGTTTGTGAACCACAGCGAGGCTTCAATTTCCTCCGTAAACTCTGGCAGCCAGAGCAGTCAGCGGGGTCAGCCATTAAACCACATATGAAGGGGAAAGGAATGCTAAGAGACTGAGAGATGTTAACATTCTCCTGTCTTTGACTCAGAGTGGATCTGTCAGAATCTGATCGTTTTACTGCTCAGAGAACGAGACAAGCTTTTAACACCACTACTGCTTTGCGTCTTGTCAGTCAGTGAACCAAATCCTGAGGGTTCAACTCATCACTGAATGGTTAATGCCAGGTTGTGTTTTGTTTTGTTGTGTTTTTTTTTTTTTTTTTTTTTTTACAACCAAGCATCCTTGAAAACATTAAATTACTTCATCTCCCAGAGGAGTATGCCAGTGTGTACTTCATTTGCCAAATCATTCAGCATTTCCTATAGTTCTTCACACTTCAGCACAACATTTAAAAGACATTAAGAGTGATCAAAGATCTTGTCATTTCAAGTATAGATGTCACTCAGTGGTTTATAAGCAGCATTTAGGGGCCCATTGGA
The DNA here is from genome assembly GCF_019924925.1 of Ctenopharyngodon idella. NCBI lineage: Eukaryota > Metazoa > Chordata > Actinopteri > Cypriniformes > Xenocyprididae > Ctenopharyngodon > Ctenopharyngodon idella. Next base: position 12,722,107 of record NC_067232.1, on the reverse strand, counting down.
GAATATATAGCCTATATAATGTTTCAGAGCAGAGACAGTGTGGCTTTGAAACAGGCACCATGGGAAGAGGTTTAACACTTCATCACATCAGGGTGGGATGAGCAGGGCTGCTGGCTGTTTTATAGTCGGATAAAAACCACATGGATAAATAAACCTCATTAATGGGCTCTCATCTTTCTCTGTGTTGAGGTTCACTCATTTGTACGAGAGGATTATTGTGGATATCAATGATTTAAAGTGGTGTTTTGTGCGCAAACCATTGATATAGATCATTTTAATAGTTTTCCTGTTGGTCAGTAACCAATATATTTTACATATACTATTTTGTCAAAATAAATTAAAAGTGAAATTCACTGCAAGTGAATTTAGGGACAGATAGACAGACAGACAGATAGATAGATGCATACATACATTCTAGGGGTGGGACAGTTCAGATTTCTCACGGTTCGGTCTGTATCACGGTTTTAGTGTCACGGTTTCGGTACAGTTCGGTATGTGCTATGGTCAGTAATAAATAGGACAATTGTCAAATAAAGATAAAGAAAATAAAAACAAATAATCTACAAGAAACAGCACAAATAAATACATGAGAGCTAAGATACAAATAAAATAAATAATGCTTTACAGGTTTTTCAGGTATCTAACAGCTTTCAGGTACAGAAATTGAATAAAGTAATTAAATATAAAATAACACTGCATATAAACTTCTTTGAATTGTTAAATAAAGATGAAACATTATTGAAGTTACAAAAGCTATTCAGTCAAGAGTGATTTCTTTGTGCTTTGTCGTTTAATTTGCCCCTTTAATTCAAAGATACAGTACACTGATACTGATAGACATGTTGACTGCCTCGTTTTTCTCTTAAGATATAGCTTACTATGTTTGTTAGGATACTCGCTAAGATGGGCATGTTGACATTTTTTGTGTGAATTTGTCCGTTTAGGTGCAAGACTTGAAAGAGAATTTGCGCGAGAGTGTTTGCGCGCTGTGACGCGGCTCGCAAATCTCCTCAGAGCTCGCGCGGGTTCTCTTTCGCGTCTTACGGATGAATGTTTAAAATGGCAAGATTTAAATGAGTTTAGTTTAAACACAGATAGCAACGTGAGATGTTCAGGTCTCACCTGCGCTCGCGTCGCACGCCATCAACACCCGGGTGATGACGGCGTAAATGACTGGTCATAGAGCTTTCGGCACGTCATTGAACATTTGTTTACAACGAGTGTCTGTTTTGTCCATGTTCTTTTGATCATCGCTGTTGTAACGTATTGGGAAACTAGAATGCGTATCCATCTACTGAAACATACTTTAGCCGAATCAGTCTGTCTGTTTTATACGTTGTTTTCAACAAACCATATTATAGATGCGTCGTCAGATTTGGGATGAACCGCGGTGAAAACGCGTGCCGAACCGTGGGTGGAGAACCGAACGGTTCGATTTTTTACAGCGAACCGTCCCACCCCTAATACATACATACATACATACATACATACAGTACATATATACATACATAGATACATAGACAGATACATAAATACATACATAGATAGATACATTGATTGATCGTGAACTGAATTACATTAATTTACATTCTTGAACAGGTCTGCACAACTTTAAATACTAATGAGAGCTATAAAGATTCCAAACTGCAATCAGCATTCATAAAACCATAAATTATTATGTATCTGCCTGGACCAGCTGTGCCTTCCTTAACCTGGGTGAGAGAAAAACAATTAGGCCTGGTCCCCAAGTGGAGCACTGGGTCTTTGTTAATGACTAACATCCTGCAGGCTGTGATCTCACATCCTCCAGGGATCCCTGGCCATTATTCAAAGGGGTTGAGGGGCCATAGGGCCAGGACACAGGTCAGGGGCCTCCTGGTGCATTGGTAAGGTGAGCACAGATAGAAAGGGTCTATAGTGAAATATCAGCAAAAATCCCACATATTTGTTTGGTGCATCTTAAAAGGTATGTTTTGGAAAAACCTGGAATTTGTAATTTGGAAAATAAATCCTGCACTGCATTTAAATGCCAACAGCTTCAGGCTAAAATTTAATTTTAAGCTAGGCTATAAGTGGAGCCTATCTTTCAGACTTGAACAACCCAGGCTCATTGGAAATACATGCCCGTGGAAACAGCTGAAAAAGTGTATTATGTTGCTTCTTGCATGTTTCAGGACACTCCAAGTGAAATATCCAGTGAGAATTTGGCAGTTTTATTGCATTGGTTTTTGTATGTATTGCAGCAGTTTGGAAATTAAATGTCTGATAAGGTGCACTGAAATGTTAATGCGCTATCGTGTTTGAAAATAACGTACCACCTACACTAAACCCTACCCTAATCCTAACCGATAGTGTTAACAAAAGCAAATGTGAGATAAAAAAAAAAAAAAAAAAACATTTTCTGCAGCAGCCATGACATTTTAGCTAGTTTCTCTAAGATTTTGTATAGATTGTATACATCATAATTTGTTTGAAAAGGAATAAAAGTTGTAGTTACACTTTATTTTAAAGGGTTAGTTCACCTAAAAATTAAATTTCTGTCATTAAGTACCCTCATGTCATTCCAAACCCACAAGATCTTCTTTCATCTTCGGAACACAAATTGAGATATTTTTGATGAAATCCAAGAGGTTTTTTTTATCTCCCATAGAAAGCGATAAAATTACCACATTCAAGGTCCAGAGAAGTACTAAAGACATCGTTAAAATAGTCCATGTGACTACAGTGGTTCATTCTTAATGTTATGAAGCAACGAGAATACGTTTTTTTTGTGCAAAAACAAAACAAACTTTATTCAGCAATTTTTTCTCTTCCCTTAGTCTCCTATGCAGTTGACGTAGTGAACACAGTGCAGAGTTTCCATGTTCTACGTCAGAACGGCGACTCTGTGTAAACGAAGGTCTTGCGGATTTGGAACGACATGAGGGTGAGTACTTAATGACAGAAATGTCATTTTTTGGTGAACTTTAAGGTGACATTGTTACATTGTAATTACTCAGATACGTACGGTTAGGGTTTGGTTTAAAGTTAGAAAGCATATTTGCTGTTATTACTATAGTAAGTACAAGTAGTAACTATAGCTACATCACCTTAAAGTAAAGTGTTACCAAAGTTGTTGGTGTTTTACTGCTTGTAGTGTTCATATCACCTGGGGCCATAGATTTCATCCTAAAAGTGTATGCACAAAAACTATATTTTGCGTATGCACAAAGGTTTTCAGATTTATAAAACCTTGCCTACACCAGAACCTGCACAAAATTCCCCGGTCAGCGGAAGATTGTGCATACATGCATCTCTACCCCGTCTCCTCCTCGAAATAACCATATGGAGCTTACATTTTACTATGCATAACGTCATCTGCATATCATTTCCATGCATATTCATCCACCATGTTTAATGGGACAAGACATTTAGGGAAATATGAGATACAGACTATGTGCCGCCACTAAAAATCATTCAGTATCCTTGCCTTGTTTTAGAATAAATAAATCAAAATTGTATAAAATACATTTCAGAGAAAGAGTTATTCTCCATCTTTTCCACTGGCTATATAGTATTTATAATTACTTTAAACAAATCAAATTTATGCAGTTTTGCCAATAATGTAAACATATATTTTAGGATGTTTATATATTTTTAATTGAAACAGATAGGCCTTACTTTTTTTTTTTTGTAAGGGCTTACTTTCATGAAATTTCAGTGATGAACTCTGTTAATGAGAGTGGCATATTTAATCTAAATGTGTATATCAGATGTAAAACAGAGTTTAAATCATTCTGTTTTCTTCATTACTTCGCTCACTCCAGTAAAAGATCTCCATATGGTGCACACACATTTACGCCTAGTTTATTTTTTATAAATGTGCATGGAAAATTGTGCAGTTTTTTACGCACATATCTGGACGTTTGTACATCAGGCTCCTGGAAACTGTTTTGAATCGTATGTCTATGTTTTGTGGTTTTTTCAAAAATATAAGTAAAGGAACATTTTTCCTATGAGCCTAGGTTGGATTTAAAACTTCAGATCTGGGAACATTTCCCACATGTTCCTCTACCTACATTTTTTGAGATGGATTAAAGTGAGTGCCATGCTTTTTTTTTTTTTTTAAATGTTCTCATATTTTTTTAAAGTCATGAAGCCGTCCAAATCATGCATCCAATATTGGCGAGGAATAGGGTAGTGTGGCTTGTCAGTCTAAAGTTTTGTTTAAATATTGTAAGCGTGAAGCCCCCTTTCTGGTTTTACATTTATAGCGTGTGACAGGCTGATTATTACATTATCACAGTCCAGCGGAATTCATGGCTGAAAAGACAGCAGTTTTCCCATGAAAGTGACAAAACTCCATGCAATGTCAAATTTGTCTGAGAAGTGTTTGGCAAAAATGCGTCAGCAGACATCCCAGATAAGATAGATGGAGAACATTTGTCAGCGAGACTTAATATGGTAACGTCTGCTTTGTTAAATCTGTTTACAAACATTTTTAAAGTCATTTAGCATTTAATGACCGAATCAGCACGTACACATGGGGCACTAACACAGCAGTTCATCACATCTGGAATAACGTAAACAAAATAATATTAACTGAAACAACTTTGGAAAGTTACTGTAAACAATTGAGCTTATGGACAAAATTTTTTGCATGAATTTCTAGACTCTATGGACAAATGTTTTTGCATGCATTTCTAGACTATAAATTTGATATTTGTTGTGCTTTTATGTTCAAATAGGTACTATGAATAAATCATTTTTGGCTTTTAAGTATGATGTGGAAACTCAGATGTGATTTAAAACACTCACAGCTGTCGACTGTGGCTTAAAATTCATCTGGTTTCAATCAATACAAACAAATTATCACCTGAAAACACCATTTAATCTTAATCAAAGCTTTGCTGACATGACCACACAGCCTTGCAGGACTTCTGTTCCTCTGTGGGAAGACATCGGGCTCCTGTGGTATAACATTAAAACTGCCGTCTATAGGCTGCAGGAAGAAACCTTTACTTTGACATTGAAATAACAGGAGAACATGGTCAATGTTTATCTATACCATGTGTAATAATAGGGTCTAATGCCCCAGTGGCTCATCTTTGTAGGCTTGTGTTTGTCATTCTGCTCAGCTGGGCTCTGCAGGAGTGTGAGAGATGAGCTGCGGATGGCCACACCGCTGCCTTGGCTCCATACGCTTCTTCTTGTCTGTTTGTTTCTCTTGGCTTCCCATCCATTTATTCTGTCGGTGTTTAAATCTGTGTATTCAAACTTATATTGCAGGTGGGAGTTCGTTTTTGGCCAGTTCAGTCCTCCGTCTGTAAAAACAAGAGTTGAAAACTGTAGCTGTTGGCTCTGCCAGAGTAGAATATCAGCCTGTGGGATATTATTGGTTCACCAGTACGTAAGTTTTCAAGTTCTAAATTAAATGAAGGAAAAGGGATGCGTAAAAAATGAATTTATGTTCCATCAAAGTGCAAATACTTGTGGTTAATAAGGCCATTTAAGACTTAGGCTAAATATTACAACACTCAGAAGTCATAAAAGTATTTGCTAATCAAACAACAATTTAAAAATCTTTTTTTACAGTGTGCTCAGTGTGCCTTCCAAAAAACACATTCGATTTCAATGCCTAAAAATAATCTCAGGGGTCTCCTTGGTAATCCCCCTCCCACATGTTTGCTTGACTGAGTTTAAATGGATTTTAGATGCCAGAAAGTCATTTTTGTTTGTTTGTTTGTTTGTTTTGATTTCTAATGGGCATGAAATCAAAAATCTGTAAGTAATGTTCTACTTCCTGGAGAGTGGGTCTAAGCAACCTTATTCTGTAAAAATATTTTCCTTTTACCCCATCATAAGCAAATGTTGACTACCGAACACGTCTATGCTACTGTGATCAGAGTTCACTGCCTTGTCAAGTTTAGAAAGATGTACTCTACAGGAAGCCACTCACCGCTGTTGTCAAGTCATTCATATTCCGTTTCCTGTTTTGATTGTGAGAGTGATTATATTTTATGCCTAGGACATCAATGTTCATAGCACACAGGGTTATAGACCTTTGGGATTTTTGTTTTTCCCAAAAACAATGCAGTACTTTAAGAATGATGACTTTACAAGTCTTTTTCACGGTATTCACACACTGATTGAAAGGAAAGCCTTTGTAAAACTGGACAGAACTTAGAAATATAATATAATGTAAATACAATAGAAATATTTTGAAGTTTAAGCTAGAAGAATAAGCGGACATGATTTACACTCCGTTCAGCAAACCTAAGTGTTGCACTCACATCTGTTTATGTAGAAAGACCATACTGATGAATGTTTTATGGCTATGGTAAATGAAGCATTGGTGCTTGTCATAGACACATAATGTATTCTGTCATATTTAATGTAATTCTCATAGCATGCAGTGACATCTTCCATCTGCCTCTTGACAGAACTGAAACATTTGCAGAGCATCACCCTGTAAATTTCTGTAGACCCAGAACTTAAAATGTTAGGATATATGACAAAAACAAGTGCTTAAAAGCTCTGAAACATTTGTTCTGTATTACAAATTCATGGCAGACACAGTAAATATCTACAATAGGCTACTACTTCTGTGTGACATTTAATTCAGATGTGCTCCACCAAATGTAATGCCTCATGTGAGGCTTTATTCAAATTTGGTGCAAAGCTATCCAAGAAAGACTCATTTTAAATATCAAATCTTATTAGATAACCTCATCATGGAGAGCAGGAACCGTTATGGTTAGGATTAGGGTTCGATCAATAGTCTGAAGGCAACAGCTCCCTTCAGACAGAGAGTCTAGGGTTGCTTCCAAACATGGACTCAGAGGTTAAAGGATTAGTTCACTTTCATATAAAATTTTCCTGATAATTTACTCACCCCCATGTCATCCAAGATGTTCATGTCTTTCTTTCTTCAGTCGAAAAGAAATTAAGGTTTTTGATGAAAACATTCCAGGATTATTCTCCTTATAATGGACTTCAATAGTGTGCAAACGTTTGAAGGTTTGAAACGTACATTTACATTTTTTTTCGAAAATAACCGATCGTTTCGCTAGATAAGACCCTTATTCCTCCTCTGGTATCGTTTAAAGCCCTTTGAAGCTGCACTGAAACTGTAATTTTGACCTTCAACCGTTTGGAGGACATTGAAGTCCATTATAAGGAGAATAATCCTGGAATGTTTTCATCAAAAACCTTAATTTCTTTTCGACTGAAGAAAGAAAGACATGGACATCTTGGATGACATGGGGGTGGGTAAATTATCAGGAAAATTTTATATGAAAATGAACTAATCCTTTAAAAGAGAAATTTCTTTCAATTCATTTCTAAAGAACTCTACTGAAGAGCAATGTGTAATGAAGACCATGCAAAACTGTTGGTCTGTTGGCCTGGTGTTTTCCATTATTTTGACATGAATGCTTGCGTAATCTACACTCAAAAAAATATCTCTTTGGTTGAACATGATCTAATCATGGACAGTGGTTCCACATGATTGAAGCAAGTAAAACCAAATAGAATCAACCATGTACAACTAACTAGAATCAGTGGTGTTCATTTAACTTGAATGAATGATTTTAGTTCAACTTAAATAAATGGTTTTCATTTAAATTGACACTCAAATAATCATACAAGTAGTGCTTCCTGTTTAATCCTGTGACATAACAAACTAAAATGAACTTTTCTTTACACGTGATGTTTGATGTTGGCAGTTCAGAAGTGATACTGGTTTCATCCAGAGCTCTACCATAACGGTTGTTTTATTATTAAAGCAATTTGAATTTTTGTTAGCAAGTCCTCAACTCAATCACAAGCTCCACACTTTACCACAATGGTAACCCCTAAAACCACTAACATAACATAAACTTTTAAATACCAATATAATAGAACATTGAACATTAACAAGTCTCTCCATTTTCTCATCTTGCTTAAAAATACATACAAAAACACTTTATTTCAACATTTACTCTCCCAATTCAGCCTCTTTGCAAAGCATGATGGGAAGTGAAAGTCCTGTTTGATTGGGTTACTTGATTTAAACATGTTATTTCAAAATGAAAGCATCAAGTTAAAGGATTAGTTCACTTTCAAATGAAAATTAGCCCAAGCTTTACTCACCCTCAAGCCATACTAGGTGTATATGACTTTCTTCTTTCTGATGAACATAATTGAAGAAATATTAATAAATATCCTGACGCATCCAAGCTTTATAATGGCAGTGAAGAGGGTTCACGAGTATGAGCTGAAGAAAAAGTTTAACATCCATCCATCATAAATATGTACTCCACACAGCTCCGGAGGGTTAATACAGGCCTTCTTAAGTGAAGCGATGCATTTGTGTAAAAAAATATCTATATTTAAACAAGTTATGAAGTCAAATATCGAGCTTCCGCCAGACCGCCTTCCGTATTCAACGTACACAGAAAATGTAAACCTCTTGCAGTTCATAAAGTTTATGCTACGTCATGCGCCTTCCCTATTCAACTTACGGAAAAAGTGTAATTGACGCAACGCCAGTTTACACTTTCTTCGTAACTTGTATACGGAAGGAGGTCTGGTGGAAGCTCAATATTTGACTTCATAACTTGTTTAAATATGGATATTTTTTTACACAAACACATCACTTTGCTTCAGAAGGCCTTTATTAACCACCCAGAGCTGTGTGGAGTATGTTTATGATGGATGGAAGCTTTTTCTTCAGCTCATACTCGTGAACCCTATTCACTGCCATTATAAAGCTTGGATGCGTCAGGATATTTATTAATATTTCTTCAATTATGTTCATCAGAAAGAAGAAAGTCATATACACCTAGGATGGCTTGAGGGTGAGTAAAGCTTGGGCTAATTTTTATTTGAAAGTGAACTAATCCTTTAAGTCAAAGAGTAACCGTTTCAAATCAATTTAACATGAAGCAATCTCATTTGAACCAGAAACCTGCAAAATGGTGTTAAATCAAAATAAACTGTTCAAATAAAGTGAACAGCATAAAAAACCTCTGGTTATCGCTGTCTTTAGTTTATGTCAGTGGTCTCAAACTTAATTCCTGCAGGGCCACAGCACTGCACAGTTTTGCTCCAACCCTAATTAAACACACCCGATCCAGCTAATAAATGGCTTCAGGATTACTAGAAACTTCCAAGCAGGTGTGAGTTGGAGCTGTTTGGAGCTAAACTCTGCAGGGCTGTGGCCCTCCAGGAATTGAGTTTGAGACCATTGGTTTATATTTTGTCACTTAGACAGTTAGCCATATGCTTAGGCTTTGTGTTACGTTTAGTAAACCTGGAAATACCAATTTAGTATGGTAAAAATTCCTGCATTGATCTCATTACACGTGTTTTAACTGTCAGTCTTCGTTTTATCACCAAAGTCAATCCTTGATTTTTCCTTTTCATTGATTTGTCACAGCTCATGCTATAGGTTTTGACTGTTCCTTTCATTAAGGGAACATGCTTCATTACTGATTCATAGCCAGTATCTGGTTTTTCAGGCTTTTAAAAAACATAGTAAATGCTTTTCTGTAGAATGTAGGTTTAGAAAATAATAGCAGACAGTTTGAGTTAAATGTTTGGGTATTAGCATGTTAAATGTCCTGACAAGTGTGGCATGATGCCAAAGACTTGTGCAAGCCCCATCACATTTCTTAAAATGTAGATGCTGTGGTTTCATAACTAACTAACTTTTTATTTTATTAATTACCATTGGTGTTTCTGACATACTGTTTAATAGCACCTCTGGCCCAAAACACTTATCCTACAAGCATAATGTATCCTGTTTACAGGCCATTAAACTGTCTCTAAGGCAAAGTCACAGTATCTGGAGGAAGCAAATAAACTAATACATAGTTTTAGGTAAAGCAGTTGAAATTAGGCAGTCTGGTACTGTAAATTACCTTTCAAATCCTGATCAATTGTTGCATAGAATCTGAATTCTGGACCACCACTGAGCCATGACAGAATTCACCTGGCTCTATTCAGAACTGTTCAGTCTCTATAGACAGCCACACTGGCAGAACAACTGTATTAGTGGCTGCCAGCTGCCGCTGACTTTAGCAGGCTCCAGTCTGGCTCATACATGATCCATAAAATCACAACATAGAGCCAAATGCACTGGCCGGGAGGTTCCTTACATTCTGTCTTTATTGGTATAGCACTTCAAGGTCATGTGAGTTACAACGAGAGTGTTTTCTCTGCATGTGCACTGGCCGTTTTGAGACATAAAGATGCAATACTGCTGCAACAGTCAGTTACATGATTACAGATTATGTCTATAATTGTCATGACAGGGATTTGGCAACCTCGCATGTGAATTATGGTTTAAGAGATGTTATACACATGGGTCCTAATCAACTTTGTGCTGAGCTAGTAATAGACTACATTGCAAATGGTAATGATATTGTATATCATGCTGCTCTCCGGAGAGCGTCACCATTCTGAAAGTCTCCAAAAGGGGGCAGTGTAGCTTTCGGATAAACAGCAATTTTCTTTTACCTGCAAATTACATCTACATTTCATTTGCGGATCCTTGAATAAATGCAGATTAATCATTGCTTTTGTTTGTGGAAGCAGCTCTTTTGTCTGATAGCTGTAGTTGATGGCAATTAAACTGTTCGGCTGTATTACACTCTTCCACACAAAAAGCTGTTCATTTACACTCATTAATCTCCCTGACAAATCAGTCCAATGACAGAAGCCTGGCTCATTACAGTCTTCCATGACTCTCTTTTAATCCAAGACTCTAGAAATCCGCCCACAGCTAATTGACTCATTTATCATCACTATCTGTAATGTGACTGGGGCAAGATGAGGTGCAATTGAGAATAAACGTACAGCATCTCTATAGAATCAACTTGTTAGAGTTATTCAGTCTGATGGGATTCAATGCTGCAGACATGTTCCAATATTTCTTTGCTATATATACATTTGTAAGGTTTTTTTATACGTCAAGTTCTTTAGAAATACCCCACCACATATTTCTTAAGAACTATTACAAGCAAAGTGAGATTTGCTCCAGCTTTTCTAAAACCCCATTAGTCATTACTGAACAAATACAATAGTCTAGGAGTCATTGGCTGTTCTCTTTCAGGAACATGAGGCAATGTTCAACAAACACCTTCAAACAGAAGTTGAGGTCTACAGAGACCAATTCTGATGGATATGGATAGCACAATTCTGTACAACATCTCCATGCTAATACAGTGCTGTTTCTCATTTAAATTGTGAAATTATTTACTCTTTTTTAAAGAAAATCATACGTATTATTTACTAATTTTAGTAGGTAGTATATTACAATGTAGCTTCTGACTCATAGTGAAATATTGCATTCCACGAAACAGTTCTTAAGAAAAACGACCACAGTGAGAGAAAAGATCTATGGGCTCTTAAAAGCTATTTGTTCACCTCACGGCTAGAATCTCCCCTCCATTTCCTTTTTGTGAGAGATTGATGCTATGCTTTTGACACATGTGGTTTTCCTTAGACTTAGCTAGTCAGGTATAAATGACTTTCGTGAAATATATCCATTTTCTGAAAAGATGACTTTTGAAAAAATGTGTAAAATCTTACTGTGGTTTTCATTATAGCTTTTGGTGTTGGAATGACATGATTCTGGAATGATCTGGAAATGATTAACTTAAAATGTCTGAGAGCACTAGTGAAAATGCTTTTATTTAACATTTTTTGTTACAAATTATTAATTTGAAAGAACAGTTTGATTAAAAAATACATACAAAAATATTCTCTAAAATCTAAATATCTAAAGTATTTTCTTCAAAAATGTAAATTTTGTGTTCACATGCTCAATGTCACATTTTTTGCTAACTTTATAAAAGTTGGATTTAGATGTGTCTTAACTTAACATCACAACCTTTTTCTGTTTGTATATGTTTTATTTTATTTTCCAGGTTTAAATTAGATTTTGAATCCCAGATTTTCAGTGTAGTCTCAGACTTTTAAACCACACAGTATCGATTGCATTATTATATATTATATATTTTTAATATCCATTAAAGTGCAGTGAAGGTTGTTAATAAGTACCATTTCTGCAGTCATCAGTGTATGAAATTATAAATGTTATTGCTTTAAGATGACTTTTATAGTGCTTGCGTTTATTTGACTTCATTATTTATATTCCATTTGTCAGAAGAACAGATGTCTTCATTTTAAAGCAAAGCCATGACTGACATATTGATGAGCTTACCATCTTGCACAAGAGCTGTAATGATTTCCTGCGTTCTCCAAAAACAGAGCAAAAAAAGGGGCAAAAAAATAACCACAAAGTCAGAAGGTGCAGGAGCACCCCTTGTTAATACGGACAGGGAACGTTTCAGATTCCTCTGGTGTCCTTCAACTCAACCTACAGGGATGTTAAGAAGGGGATGTGGTGCACTCCTCTGAACTGGAGTAAATCAGAGCTGAGAAATGCATGTATGTGCACCCTATGTGCTCATCTGGCTCTCATGGATTCTTATAATCCTAAGAAGCTCTAAATGTGATAGTTTGAGGTTTAACAGAGATTCATAGTAGATATGCAATGTCTGCTCTTGTTGAAAGTCCTGATAAAACACCACCAATTTGTTTTATATGGTGATCTAATAGATCCCAGCTGCAGGGTATTATCCTTGTGTGTCCTTCACAAGGACATACTCATCACCACGGCAGGCTCTCCAGTCATCCACTTGTGGCTTTTTCTAATCCAGCTGAAGTGCAATGAGGGCCCCACAAAAACACCATGGTTGTCAGGCTCTATCTCCACTCATAGAGTTTTATGGAGCGCTGCTCAGAGGAACAAAGAACGGAGCAATCAGAAATAATGAGAGGGGCTCAGGCCCGTTACTCACTAAAGCTGCATGAGGATCACCCAGAGAGCAAATCAAGGGGATTCGAACACAGGGCCAATCTAGTGTGCAAGTTGTCCTGATACACCCGATGCACTTTGCTGCAAAGGGGTGCTATTCAATTTTTAGCAATTAATTATGGTACATGTTAAATATATTTTATTAATATCGTAAGTGCACACTTTAATTTTGAAGAACCCCCTCCCCCACATTTAGTTAAGTTAAAGCATGCACTTAAGGTATGAATGAAATGTTTAACATAATTATTATTTTACATTTGTATTAATCAAGATATTTATTTATTTATTTCACACTTCATATTTTTCTTACTGAAAATACTGTATATAGCAGCCCATATATTTTAGGAAGATGCATTGATGCAAATGTTAGCAACCATATTCACAGATCATGGTTTGTTATTTTGTTGGATTTGTTTTGCAGAACAGTTTTTTTTCCCCATTGTATTTCATTTCAAGTTTTGCATAACAGCATGAACTATGACTTCAGTTTCTAGTAAAAAGATTACTTTCTTTTTTACTTTTGTTTAACAGGAATCACTTCTCTTTCCCAGTATGAAATGACTCATCAGATAAGCCGCCTGAGAGCCATCCGAATCCCTGCGTACCCAGAGGGACTCATGGGTAATTTACTCTGTGATCCTGTTGGATGGGAAATGGCAGAGATGAAATAGGTTATTTAGCCCAGGATCAGTTATGATCATACCATCTTAGTGTGATATAGCTGTGTTTGGGAGAAGATCACAGCAATAGACTATAACAAGAACAGTTTGTGATGGTGGTACTGACTCACTGCCGGAGTTGTGTGGCTCCCTCTCAAGCATGAAGCTACACAGACTCCACTGATGCTCCTCCTGTCATCAGCCGATGCCACCTCTCCTTTGACCTCATTTATCTTCTCCCTCCAAAGGCGAAGGTCAGTGAGTCCTATTCCTGCATCCTCTCAGCATTTCTCATGGATGATCAATGAAATATATTCCTGTTACTAAACCAGTGGAGTCTGAATGTAGCGCAATATTCAGTTTGTTAAGGTTTTTTTTTTTTTTTTTTTTTTGGATGCACATAATTTTTAAAAAAATGCAATTTCCTCTGCAACCACATAGTGTCAGTGTTGCATGTCAACTTTGTTAAACGCATGAAATGCCTTACTAATCATGTGTCTCAAAGCATAAAGCTTAGGTGTTTTTAGATTTATAGTTCAAAATATTACATGTTGACAGTTTGAAACCAAATTTTGTGTTTTTGTATGAAGGTACCTCCGAATGAAAGATTAGGTTTCAAGGAACAAATTAAGAGATGACTAAGCAAATATTTAGACTACAGTGCTTATCTCTTGTTACAAAGTCAATATGAAAGTGATAAAATGGGCATTATACACACTACACTGTTCAACAGTTTGCCATTAATAATTTTTTTTAAAGAAATCCTAATTCAGCAAAGATGCATTAAATTGATCAGAATGATAGAAAATAGATTAATAATATGACAAAAGATTTGGCCTGACATCAAAATCTTATTCATTTATCTTTTCCAGCTTTATTTACAATTTTTGCCTTACAACATCAAAGTAATGAAAGAAAAAGCAACAATTCTGAAAATTAATTAAAAACTAGAAAAACAGGGTTGGAAAAGTAAATTAGGGAAAAGTTCCCTAATTTAATACTTCGTAGAGCCACCTTTTGCTTTAATTACAGCCATTAATCTTTTTGGATATGTCTGTACTAGCTTTGCACACCTAGATTGGGGAATATTTGCCCATTCTTCCTTGCAGAATTGCTCAAGTTAGTCAAATTTTGTGGTGAGTGGCAATGGACTGCTCTCTTCAAGTCCATCCACAGATTTTCTATAGGATTCAAGTCAGGGCTCTGACTTGGCCACTCAAGGACATTCACCTTCCTATCCTTAAAGGGATGGTTCACCCAAAAATGAAAATTATCCCATGATTTACTCACCCTCAAGCCATCCTAGGTGTATATGACTATCTTCTTTCAGACGAACACAATCCGAGATATATTTAAAAATATCCTTAGTCCTCTAAGGTTTATAATGGTTGTGAATGGAAGGCCAAATTCTGAAGACAGAAAAAAATGCATCCATCTCCTCTGCACCTCCGCGTACGTCATTGCGTCAGGTCAAAAGGTTGCTCTTCCGCCCAAATTGACGTGCGCAGTATGCGTACGGTCGTCCGCCAGAAGCTCGTTATTTGAATTATAGTTTTAAATATGGATATTTTTCTTACAAAAATGCATCCCTTCGCTTCAAAAGGCCTTTATTAAACCTACTGACTCGTATGGATTCATTTTTTCTGTCTTCAGAATTTGGCCTACCATTCACAGCTGTTATAAACCTTGGAGGACTAAGGATATTTTTAAATATATCTTGGATTGTGTTCGTCTGAAAGAAGATAGTCATATACACCTAGGATGGCTTGAGGGTGAGTAAATCATGGGATAATTTTCATTTTTGGGTGAACTATCCCTTTAAGCCATTGCGTTGTTCTTTTGGCGGTATGTTTAGGATTATTGTCGTGTTGGAAGGTGAATGACCTACCCATCTTCAGCTGTCTAGCAGAGGGACACCAGTTTTTCTCAAGAATTTGGATGCACTTGGCAGCATCCATTTTCCCTTCAATCCTGACCAATCGCCTAGTCCCAGCTGAATAGAAACACCCCCACAACATAATGCTGCCACCACCAGGCTTCAGTATTATGGTGTGTTTTGTTTGCTTTTTTGCCAAACATAGCACTGAAAGAAAGAAGCCTTTCCTGGAAAAGTCCCACACTCAGTCTCATTTGTGCCATGCAAAAACACACCTGGAAGACTCTGATGCCATCTGGCAAAAGGTGCTTTGGTCTGATGAAAACAAAATTGACCTTTTTGGACTGAACTCCAAGCGATGTTAGAAACAAAACTTTTTTTTTTTCTTTTTTTTTTCAAAAATTCACAGAGAATTTTTCCAGGCCTTTGTGCATGTGATTGTGTATAGCATAAAAAAATAGAAAAAAGGCAGCAGTATTTTAGTGATCAGTCATCATGATAATATTGACTTAAAGTACAAAACCTTCTAAAAAATAAGAATTTTCTTCACTTTGTGTTGCAACAAAAGCAAAGGTCTTTCTGAATGCAGAGAAGTTTGATGTTGAACAAGAATACATCTCATGAGATGTTTATGAAGCGAGATAAAATTGCCATTGTAATCAAGATTAAATGTAACCCAGTAGGCCGTGATGAATAACAGATCCATGGCAGAGATCTCATTATAGAATGGGAAATGAGGGGGAGTCCAGAAACACACATTAAACAATATGGTTCATCTACACTTAGTTACATTTTCTCTTATAACTTATTGCAAATCATCAGTTGTTTTATCTAAATATCATATTTTAACTTAATTTCTACAAATCATGATTGAACCACTGCTGGCAAAACACAGTGTTCTGACCTCTTGTTATTTCAACAGTGGGTTGGGAAATTCCAACAGTCCACAGCGATCCCTCACTTATGATTAATACAGTTACACATTGGGCTGTCTGATGAAATGTTATGTTATAGCTGCCTGCCATACCATGACACCATATAAAGCTCATTAACACCGTTGTCACTATCAAATGATTTGCTGTTGATTTGCTGCAGAAGAAGTCTGTCATCTGTGTGCCAGGAAGAAAAATGGCTCTGTGTCATAAGTGATGTTTGTACTTCACTAAAGATAAGATTTTTTTCTTGTTGAGGTAAAGCAATATATCAAGTACCTCAAAAGGCCATCAAATTTCATATATCATTCCCTATGGGAGTCATTCACACCCAGCATGTGTTTATGTATGCATGGGACAAATGAGTAAAAATCATTTCAAGGCCCATAAATGTGATGAACGTGAATGTTTTGAGTGCATGAATTAGGGGTCACTTTGACTCCGCAGCATATGCATTAACCAGTAACCAGTCTGTCTTTATAGCATCACAGCTCAGTGTGGGTCAGCTCTGACTAAAATAATTATTTTATGTCCTTGCAGAAAGAGCCCAGACATATTACAGCCATAAATACAAACCAGACCAAACCAAAACCTAAATGTCAAGTATTTATGTTCTGGGTTCTGGTTTTGTTTTATAGGAACAAGTAATTGATATTTATGTGTTGTGTTGTTGTGGTTATATTTTCATTGTCATAACATCTTCTTTTGTTAAAGTTGTCATGAAATTAAAATTCATCCTATATATTGTCTAAAATACATGTTATTGATCAGTAACACTTTATTTTACAGTGTCCTTGTTACATGTTAGATGTGTTTACTATAGTAATACCAGTAAATTATGCATAATTACATGCAACTAACCCTAAAATAACCTCTGATCATAACCCTAACCCTATAGTAAGTACATGCTGTTAATTAATATTACTTGGTACTTAAACATATAATTACACTGTAACAAGGACATCTTAAAATAAAGTGTAACCCATGTCTTATTATGAACGATGCATCTATGCATGCATTTATTTTTTTTACCTTCTAATTTTAATCAAAATGTCACAACTTGATCCTCCAGTGAAACAAATGTCCTCCATGCAGCTCACATTAAGTTCTGCTTCCATCCAATCGACAACGATGGATAGAACCAAGTACTGCCCTACGTTTTTTTTTTATCTGTTTCACTCCAATGTACATCACAATAAGAAAAGATCTGTTGCTACAGTTACATTAGGGGCTTTAGCACTGGAGGAACCTTTTCATAGTTCCTAGAACTATTGGCTGAAGTACCAGGATTTTGCCGCGTTCGCACCGCAGGAACTAGGAACGATTTTAGTTCTAGGATCTCCTTTTGGGGGAACTAAATTAGCTCCTACTTCAGAGTAGGGTCTAAACCAGCACTATAGGAACTATCAGTGATGTAAGTTTACGCTGATTGGTCAAACGCATGTCAAACACTGGCACCCGGCATTTTTAAAAATCCATATTGAAAACATATTTACTTCACGAACATGGAAAACAGCGATAACGGCATTTACTTACTGTCTGCAGGGTTGTGTTCTTTTCTCCACCTCGATGATATGTAATACTGAAAGTTGTCATAGGAGATTTCGTCTCTTAGCCCCACTTTTTGCTCTTTCAGTCGTGTGAATTATGCGTTTACTTTCCATCTCTGTTACCACGAAACCCATGACACACAACAAACACAGCTCCGATCACAGCATCTTCCATCCACCGGTTTTTAGCGTTTGTAAATGCCACGCTTAAAGACGCCACTGTCAGCCACTTCAGAGTTCCTATTGCCGGTGCGAATGCAACCAGGAACATGGCCCGGGGGAGAAATTAGTTCCCGGGGAACTACACTAGTGGCTAGTTCCTATAATTTAGTTCCTAAAACTATTCGGTGTGAAAGCCCTTATTATGACTTTAAATTACTTTTCCATGCTTTGTAATTTTCATATCAATATCAATTATTTATCAAGTTTTATTCATTTTCTCTGTGAAAACTTACTATGGTACCGTAGACTCTATTTGCGTTATTTAGACAATAGCACACGTCAAATAGCAACATGGAATTTTCTCTAGATCTACTCCTAAAAATATTTTCTCTTGCGCTGCTAATCATAGTCCAGCTTTGAAGCTGTCTTGGTGGTGCTTTGACAGTTTGTGGGTACTGTTGCATTTTGCTTAAATAACAACTTTGCCTTGCTCGGAGCTCAAAATATGTTGTAAGTAGCACAAAAAGATTCATAATATAGGGATGGACAGAGTGGGTATATTTACGTTTTCATCTATTCATTTAGCAGACACATTCATCCAAAGCAACAAACAAATGACATAAGCAGTTCATTGTAAGGAGACTATTATGTTGTCTTGACAAAATCAACATAGTATTATTCCACAAACTGAGGTTTGGGATTTTTCAACATTACAGAGACCAACATTTCTAAACTACTCTACTTTTCAAACTACTCCCACTACAGATCATCAGTCTATTCTGACTAAGTTTACCATGTCTTTCCTAACTTATTGGACTTTCCCGTGCATGGAAGATGATAAAAACAACCCAAAATGAAAGGGCGCATGCTCGTGCAGTGACCAGCAGCGTGGTAGTAACAAATTGCCCCTAAGGGGGACAATAAAGTTTTACAATACAATACAAAATCTCTTGAGACATTGAAGATTTGTAATTCTTATGATTTTCTGTTTTGTTAAAAATGTGATTATCATATATTTTTCTTTGTCTTTGTAAAGCACTGTTGAGTGTTAGAAAGGCTTAGTATAGTAACCACCAGAACATGTTAGTGACTGTGAGAACAGGGAGCAGGAATCACAAACAGAAATGTTTTATATATGCTGTATGTTTAGATGTTAAGGAAAACCTGTACATGCCACATTCTATATATATAAGTGCATAAGTTTGTTATATTACATCACATAATGGTGAGTTAGATTAAAATGTTTGATCATGCTCTTAAACTTGTTTAAAGTGGTCATGGCTGTGAATTCACAGTGTGAATAAAGAATAGCACAGAAATGCACACACATACCTGGAATAAAATGTTGCTAATCTGGAAAACAGTTGACCCAGGCAGAAAACAAAGGTAGCCTTGTTCTAATGTTAGGGGATTTACATTTTTCCTCTAAGCAGGAGTCAACTTGGATATCAGAGTTGTAAATCAGAGTAGAACTCTCCAAGTGTTTGCCAAAATAGCCTATTTCACTCTGGACGATAGGATGTATAGTACAGTGCACAGTATAAATGATTACACCCCCTCTGAACAAATACAAAAGATGTATTTTCTTTATGATCACTAATACAATTCATGAAAAGATGGCAAAACTAAAATGTATTATACATATACATAATAAAAACTGAGAAATATATGTCATTAATAGCCATAAAATAAGTAAATTAGCCAATTTTGTTTAAATTAAGGATCGCAGAAATGAGTACCCTAGATTTAATTCAACAAATGTATAATATTCTAGCACTTAGTATGCCCTCCATAATTTTGAATATACCTTCTTGGCACGGAGTGTACAAGTTCATGACAAACTGTCACATCTGTCCTGTTTAACTTCTGGATAATGAGCTCCTTAAATGCCCTGATCTTTAATGGGGAGTGTTGCTCAACTCGTCTCTACAGAATCCCCCACAGGCGCTCAAGAGTGTTAAGATTTAGTGCAATAAATGTCCACAGAAGGTTTTTCACCTTGGGAGAATGCATATCCTCATTGTCATTGTTGAAAAAATGCCCAACAATGCAGGGAATAATGAAAGGGTAACATCTGTTTCAAGTTTGTGTATTAAATGACACAGTGGTGTGGAAATTCGTGACAGCATTGAAAAAGCACAACTCCCTCACACCTTCAGCACTCATACATCCCTATATAAGAGCTTTACTACCACTGAACTTTACTGTGGGAACCAGGCACTTCTCACTGTATTCCTCCTCTAGCAACACCATAACATTTTGGATGCTGTTAGATCCAAAATGATTGATTTGGTCTCATGAGACCAGAGTATTGATTCCCAGAATCTATATTTTGTAAATATGGGCTTTGGAAATGGCTTTATTGTGCTTTGGCTACAGTAGGTAGTTCCAGTGAGAACAACAAACATGCATGTCATTTCTGCAGACTGCATCTTACTCTGTGAGATAAACATTCACTCTTTTCATAGCTTTTGCTGGCTCTGAGACACTCGCTTGGTATTTCTCCTGCTCTTTGTCTAGCAAAAAAATCCCTCATCACTAAATGAAAGCTTAAAACGAAGGAATTATTTCAGGGGCTTTGTCACAAGTCTATTGTTTTTGAATTTCTGTTACTTTTGCTATATTTTCACACTAAAAACAATGATTTGGTAATCCTCTTGTACCACTGTCCTCTTTTGTGCTATGAAATAAGTCTCCTGACAGTTCTCTCCCAAGTGGTTCCATTGTTGTCAGCATTAAGTCTGAGAATGATTCAGTAGGCTTATATAACACTTTTAATTGTCAAGAAATTACTTCTCTTTAAATGTTTTGGTTCAACATACTTACCTGTACATAAACACCAGAAAACTTACACCAGAAAAAATTTATTTTGTTTCATTTAGTAACTTTTAGGAGGGTGTACTCATTTTTGCTACACAACATTTTATCACCTTGATAAGAAAATCTTATTTTCCTGAATAATTTTGACATGCTTCTTTGGTAATTGATTAAGCAGACTTGCTGGAACATTATATCTCTAAAGAACCCTAATATGTCTAATAAGTAATTGCTGACTTTCAGAAGTTTCAGAGGGGGTGTACTCATTTATGCTGTGCACTGTATATAATGTTGTCTTCTTTAGGGCCTCTGTTAACTGAGAACTGAAGTCATTTCATCTGTTGGTTCCAGAGACCCTCTTTTGTCCCTCGAATGTCCAGGTCACATAAACCTTAAGAATTTACAGTTCACATATGTAATATTTTTTCCCAGTTACTCCCATATCCCCTGTATTTTCTGCTTATTTATGAACAGTCAGGATATATTTTCTTAAAGGATGAGCTGGCCAACATAGTATTTAACCTTGGATACTCTGCACAGAGCCAGAGGAAGTTATGATTTTGATTGTCTCTTTGATAGACCATGAATTTCTCTACAGTTGTGTTTAGTTATGTTGTAACAGCTGTCATGTATGATATGCACATCATGCTGGTGCATTTTGCTGTCCAACAACTCTTTTTTTTAAAGGGTTAGTTCATCCATAAATGAAAATTACGCAACTACCACTTTCAAGGCCCAGAGAGGTAGGGGAGCGCGGGGCACAAACTAACGCGGGGTTAGTTGTAACACATGTGGTTTAAATACTTCCACACGCTAGCATGAAGAAACTTAGCGTATTTATTAGTTGCCATATCGACAATATATAGAGAAACAATTGTGCCAAAATTCAAAAATCTTTGGAAGATATCACTGAACATTTAACAACAGCAAAAGTAAATTTCTTACTTAAAGGTGCTCTAAGCGATGTCACACGTTTTTAGGCCAAAACATTTTTTGTCACATACAGCAGACATCTCCTCACTATCCGCTAGCTGCCTGTCCCCTGAACACACTGTAAAAAAAACGCGGTCTCTGTAGTCGCCACAAGCTCCAAAAACGGCAATAAAAACAAAGTGGTGCAGCCTGGACCAAAAAACATAATAAACATGCTCCAGCCAATAACCAACAAGAATGATTTTAAATGCGCGTTCATGACTGTTTCAGGAGGCACGGAGGGGGAGGAGGAGAAAGAAGGAGGGTCTAGCTAGCATGACATATGTGAGAACCGATCTGAACCGATTTGAGAACCGATGAGCTAATGCTACTGCGCATGCGTGTGTGATCTGAAGCTACAGTAATGACTGTGACAGCACCGGCATCTGAACCGAACTAGTAGGACAACTGATGCTATGAGGGGCCAATCTGGTGAAACCTAAGTTTATTTAATTACAAATAAATCGTAATGGATTATGTATAGTAGTAGATCATGGTTTCAGTGCTGATGAAGACTAATTTATTCACTTTATAACTGTAAAACTTCCTCGTTTGCACATCACTGTCTGTGTGTTTGGATGCTTTAGATGCAAAACTAAATTGTAAGAAACGTTTCAGATTATAATGATGTTTTAGTTGACTGATGTTATGATTACTGACTTTATATATTTGAATGTGTTAAGTGTTTTTTCATCCCGGCCCGCGATAGACGACGCCATTACGTAATTGCGAATTACGCCATTACGTCGGAGCGTAAAAGAACCGGTGAACCGGTTTTTTCAACCGGTTTATTGAAACGAACTGTCCGAAAGAACCGGTTCGCGGAAAAGAACCGAACTTCCCATGTTTGTGTGTGTGTGCGTGCGTGTGTGTGCGTTTGTGTGCACACGTGTGTTTGTGTTTGTTATAAATGCAATTACTTGGTTTTGTTTAACTCTGAAACATGAAATGTGGAGTTATCTGTTTTTTGCCAAAAAACGACTTTTGGAGTAATCTGCTTTTGCTAAAAAACATACTTTCAATGAACTTTAATTTTGTAATTTACCTGTATTTTTTGGAGTTATTATTACTTAATCAAAACAACCCAACTGCAGTTTGATTGATATTACTTGGAATGCACAATAAAAAAAAAAAAAACATGATTTGTGAGAATTAATAAAAATGGAGTTATCTGTTTTTGCAAATGAACTCTTCAAATATTTTTACTTAACTAATCTTGTTACTTGTTAATGTTACTAATTTACCCTGTTTTCCATTCAGCCCAACTTTTTAAACTGTATTTATTTTTTTAATCACAAAAATTGGTCTATTTAGTGTTTGTTTATTGCAAGAAAATAAAAAATCACATAGAAATAATAATAATATATGAGCTTTTAAAAATAATTGTATTGTTTATTGTAGTAATTAATAATAATATTATTATTATAGGATAATAAAATATTTAAAAATACATTATTATTATTATTCATAATATTTAACTCTGTTGTATATTCTAGTTATCGATATTCCTTTGGCACACAGGTGTTATTTATTATTCTGTACAGTTTATAAAAATATGAAGTATGATGAATCAGTCAGTATATTAACCAAAATAACAATGTGTTTTCTCATACGATGCCATAGATATGTGGTTTGAAATCCTAGCAATACTGTAGTCATGTGCGATCAGATTTAATTACACAGACCCTCACTGTGTCATGCCGTCATGCGGCCCCACTGTGGTTCTAATCAATTGTGATCTGTTATGACTGAGAAAAGTCTGACCTTTGACACAGGTAACCAAAGACTGGAAGAGATGGTGTCTGTTCAGTGCGTCTGCTGGAGAATGATTAACATCTGTCTTGTGTCAGGATTGGGCTATGAAAGTACTGCTGCTTTCTCCACCATTAATCATCGGTCCGGGACAGGGCTTATCAAGCAGACGTTTGAGACTCCCTCCATGTACATTTGCTTCGTAAAAACACATCTGACCTTGGGCAAGGACATTTTTGATTAAGTGGCTGATTTGCTGAAGGTAATTTAATTTGAATGCGTCCCTCAGCAGCTGTAAAAGGATGGAGAGTGGAATACCTCCTCATGAAGGTCACACTTGTAACCTGTGAGGGTCCTGCAACATGTGCATAAGTGTGTAACTTATGTGTGTGTCTGTGTGTCTTCCCTCAGGGAACATGACTTATTTGTGCTCTTTGCTAGTCAGGTAATCTTTAACTGTAAACTTTTTCATTGTTTGGTCCACTCACCTTGAATAGAGGTGGAATTTAGCAGGGGGTGGTGAGAGTTTGGGTTTTATTTTTTTCTGTTAGGCTGATTACTAGGGTAAAATCTGCACTGCGATGCAGCCGACGGCACCCTCCAACTCAGGCAAGGAGATTACTAACCATGGGGCTGCGGTGGCGCTGCCATCCTTACACAAAGTTCTGACTTCCTCTCTCAACTACCAATGAATTAACCGTCAAAAGAGAACGTTAACTTTCAGCAAATGTTCTAAAGTAAAAAACGTTTTTATTTCGGCCATGAAGGGCTCAGCTTTATGGGTTATAGTGGAATGTGCCTGCAGAGTTCTTGGCATCTCGACTGCTGCAGGTAGGACTGTCTTTGCTGTTCTTTTGTAGGCCATTGTTTCACTGAAAGTGCTATAAATAACCTTTAAATATAAAAATATGTTGCATCAAGAATGCATTAGGAGCAATTGAAATACGTTACCCTGTGATTGACATTTAGAATTCTGAAATGTGCATTTTGTGCTCATTACCCAACATAACCTGCTTTAAAATGAGGGAAAGAAAGGCACTGTTCCAGTGTTTAGAAAAGGCCCATTTAAGTTGAAATAAAGGGTGAATAAAAAATAAATAAAAATAGTCTGCGTATCGGGATGAATTACACATGACTGAGATTCCTTAAATCCAACAATTACATACACAATATTAAATGCAAACATTCTCCAATAGTAAACTTTAAAACCAAAAGGGGTTTTATTTTATTAAACATTAATGGGACTATGCAAAGCATTAGATCCACATTATTACAATATTCCTTGGCTTGTAAAATGTTTTTGTTTCTTATGTTTCACAAGTATAAAGAAATAAAGTTTCTAATGTAATTTTCAAGGTGTAATATGATGTGAAATGTGAATATAACTAGCCAGTGTTATGAATTACATGATTAGAATACTAAGAGTTTTACTAAATACTAAAATACAAATT
The DNA here is from genome assembly GCF_019924925.1 of Ctenopharyngodon idella. Classification (NCBI taxonomy): domain Eukaryota; kingdom Metazoa; phylum Chordata; class Actinopteri; order Cypriniformes; family Xenocyprididae; genus Ctenopharyngodon; species Ctenopharyngodon idella. Next base: position 12,697,089 of record NC_067232.1, on the reverse strand, counting down.
TTTAGTAATAAAAAAACTTTATTTAATTCACAAATCTGATGAAAATATTTCAAAATGTTTTCGCGTTGGATAGAGAACTGTATGATTCTCACACATATTGAATAACACATGTATTTTATTTTATTTATTTTTGATTTGTGCATTTGTTTCCAAAACTAGCTCAACAATACTGGCTTTGGGTTTATTTGCCCAGCAGTGTTGTGTGGCAAATCTGACATCTAGTGGCCACAATAAAAATTGCATTCCATTTTTGTGAAAAGTCTAAAGGTTATGCTGCTATTTAAATTCAACTGTTGAAAAATATGTTTTTATGGTAACACTTTAGTTTTGGGGACCAATTCTCACTATTAACTAGTTGCTTATTAACTTGTGAATTACTAGCATATTGGCTGTTTATTAGTACGTATAAAGCACATATTAATGCCTTATTTTGCATGAATATATTCTACATCCCTTAATCCCACCCAATACCTAAACTTAACCACTACAAGAACTACCTTACTAACTATTAATAAGTAGTAAATTAGGAGTTTGAGACAAAAGTCGTAGTTAATAGTGAATAATAGTGAATATGTGTTCCCCAAACTAAAGTGTGACCATTTTTATATATATTTTATATTTAAAAAACACAACAGTTATTAATTTTTACTAAACTAATTACACCAGATTCAGAATAATGATCTATTTCTATTGATTATGATTTCTGCAGGTTAAGTTTAACGTGTGTTTTGTGTGTTTGTGTTGTCAGTGCTTTGTGCAGTGGGTATAGAGACTCAGAGACAGGGGGAGTTCAACAGCTTGGCCGTCTATCTCCTGTGAGTATCTAAAATGAGCTGCTGCAGGACTATAGCACATTGTTATTCATATGAAAGTTCTCTGAGACACGCCTTCCTGTCAGATGTTATTTAATTTTTCCTGCAATGAGCAAATAAAGCCACAATGGGTTTAGATCTAAAAGACTGAATCAGTTTGTTTTCTCATTTTAGAATTGACCATTAGTTTCATGGTCAATTCTAGTGTTGAGTTGTTTTTGATGTCACTCTTAGGGTGATGTTCTGGGACATTGTTCTTAAATGATAAAGCTGGTGAAATACCTTATAGACCTTATTTAGCCTTCTCAGCACTGTGCTCGTTGTGTTCTGTCTCCCGGTTTGTATTTCCACAGCATGAAGTTAAGTTCTTACGGATTTATGAATGAACCGCTAGTTTTAAAATCTTCCCAGCCTATTAACATTTGTTATTACATCTGCTTTAAACTTTACAATGCTCATGATAACTTTAGTTAACTCTAGAATAAGTAAATCCACTTCAGCTAATTACTCTTCGACAGCGAAGCCATAGAAATATACAGAGCTACCGCAAAAACGGAAGTTCAAACACAAAATTCTAAAGATGGCTGCACACTTGTATCTCTGGTGCATGAGGTCTATAGGAACATGGTCACTGAAGGCCACTGTCGTTCCATTTCTAACTATAGCTGGAAATACAGTAGCTTGAGAATTACACACAGATGGAGGCAAATGGGCCTCTTGTCCCAGATTATCTGATCTTTCTGGGCTCACAGCCAGACCAGAGAGGTTCTGCATGAACAACAGGGAGATATTTCCATAGGGATTAAACATTTAACTGGTTGTTCACATGCATGAACGCCTGAATTTCATAAACAGCCTGGAAATTTGTGATCCAATATCTGTTGAATGGTAATGAATATCTAACTCTGGATAAAAAGCACGAAGAGGAACAAGTGTCAACATAAATCCATTTTACTTTATTATGGATTCAGGATATTCAGTGAGAAAACATGTGAGGGGGACTTGATTTGATTATTCAGGAATTGAGTGCATTGTGAGAAGTGGGATTTACATTCAAATCGTTCATAATAAAACCAAAAACATTAATAAAGTAAACATGATTTCATATGGACTTTAAAGTATGATTTGGTACCCCTTTGAACATACTTTCTTCCTAACAAAAAGGAAGAGGAATTTTATAAACCACTGCATTATTCCTGTTTGTATTCCCTACAGGCTTTCCTCGGTGGTGATTATGATTTTTGAAGTCGCCTATTTCATTGATGCTCTGTTGGCGACGTGCCTTCCGTACGTTCAATCAGATTATATGAATCATGTACTTGTGCGATTTTAATCAATGCATGCATTTATTCATATCTGTTTTTCTTGCATGCAGTTGTCCACCCACATGGAAGATTTTCATTCTTTGGAAGAAGATGGCCAACGTTGGAGGTTTCCAGAAATTTCTGTATTACACAATGATGTCTGTGATGTGTTTCCTGCATCCAGTCCTCGTGTGGCATGCTGTAATACCAGGTGCTTTCAATTAATTACATAAATAATATGTTATTGTATTATTTAATTGTATGATAATTGCAAATGATAAGCATTACTGTACATCAAAAACAATGTAAATATATGCTAAAAATGAGTTCTGACAATGTTTAGGAATACACTAGCATACAAGTTAACATGAATTAAGAAACTTTGCCTATTATTTTCCAGGAGTTATGCTGGTAGTGACTGGATTCTTTAACTTCATATTGAGCAAAAAGAAAAAGACAGATCTGCCTAAAGAGTCCAGTGCAACGTATGGTGACCCGGCTCTGTCTTCTGTCTGTGTCACAGACAGGGGGGACACTGAACACACATTCTCTTTCTTCCATGTCATCTCCGGCAAAAGAGCATCTTTTTTTCCTAGCAATAGCCGATTACATGGTCCCACAGACAGGGCTCAGTCAGTGAAGAGTGCCCAACACAAGAAAAGTCAAACAGACACAAGAAATGTGCACTTCATTGAGAGTCTCAGATGTAATGATACTGAATTGGAAGAATACCATGAGGTGGAGCCAGAGGAGACCACATCAGATAAAGCACCAATGATTACACTGTAAATGTGAGTGATTATGGTCTTATTAATCATTGTAGGCATGAGATGCTAAGTGAAACGTTAATACAAATACCTCTTGTATGCCCAATTATTCAAAGACCAAGATTTATTTTTTATGTTGTTCAATTAAAATAGTCATCGATCAATAGAGTTGTTTAGTGTCCATATATATATATATATATATATATATATATATATATACAGTACATTTATGCTACAAATAGTCTTTTATGCTCACCAAGGCTGCATTTATTTGATCAAAAATACAGTAAAACTTTAATATTGTGAAATATTATTACAATTTAAATAAACTGTTTTCTATTTTAAAATATTTTACTTCAGTCTTCAGTGTCACATGATTTTTCGGAAATCATTCTAATATTCTGATTTGGTGCTCAAGAAACTTTTCTCATTATTATCAATGTTGCAACAGTTATTCTGCTTAATATTTTTGTGGAAACTGTGATACATTTTTTTCATGTTTTTAAAAGAACAGCATTTATTTGAAATGAATATAATTGTTTGTAACAGTGTAAAAGTCTTTACTGTCACTTTTGATCAATTTAACGCACTTTAAATGCAATCTGCAAGCAATCACATCATTACCGCATGGCACAAGCTGACTGGCTCTGCTGATCCTGCAGCCAATGAGACTGCTTGATCAACATGGTGGAAGGATGACGGCAAAACCCAAAATACTGATTTGCCACTGGTTCCCTCAAGATTTTCCTATGGGGTTTTTCAGTTCATGAGTAAAATAAGGTCTGTAGTAAGCATAACTTGATGATACTGGAACGTTTTGCTCTACAAATTACACACACCCGTATCGAAAATGCAAATTTTGAAGCTGTTTTTTTTTTTTTTTTTTCTTTAAATAAGTAAAGTTTCTAATAAGTAAATATAAGAACATTATTTGGGGTGTGAGTGTGTGCAGTTTATACGTTATAGAACAATATGTCTAAGTGTCGTCAACTTATGTGTACCACAGAACTTATTATACTCATAAATTGAAAAACTTCATTATAAAACCCATAGGAAAATCTCGAGAATCTTTGCCTTCATCCCTGCACCACTCTATAGTCTGGTTCATTGTTTGCTGTAAGATAGTCCTGCAGCACTATCAGAGTTCCTATGAAACCCTCCACCTCCTCCAGCTCCACCTGCCCACATCTGCTATGTGATTTATGTATGTCTATTCATGCACCAGCAGCATTTCTTACATGTCCACTGCAGCACGTCTGTGTATAGCAGTAACAAGTCTATACTTGTAGCAGCAGCATAACAGATCTAGTTTGCCAACACCAAAAACATTAACATTGCCATATTCAATAATGTGCTAAAATACACTGTAAAAATATTTTGAGTAACCTAAGAAATTGTTTCACGTGGTAACATCTAAAATAATTTGGCTTTATTCAAGTATTATGTAATTTGACTGAATTAACCCTATAAGGGTCAGATCAGGTAAAAATATAGCTCTATAAGGTCTCAACTGCACATTGTCATTGCAACCGTCCAATTGCAAACTTACATAGTTTAAAATGCATTTCAAACATATATATTTCAGGCATTATCTGTTTAAAGTATGTGTCCCATTAGGACACACCTCTACTAGGTCACTATGGTGATGTGCTGCAGGTATTCCCTTGAAAAGGCACAGGCACAAAGAGACTCAGCCCTCAGACTCTGGTTGAGGAAATCACCTGGGACAGATTTTAAAAAAACCAAACATGCATATAATCATCTTTTTTAGAGAAGTGAGCTCCCTAAACAACACAACATTTAAACACTGTCAGTCAAAGAGCTGCCTTTCATTCCAGTCTGTAACCTTAAGCCTGGCTCTCCTGCATCTAGTCTCCATACGTCAATACAATTAAGTGATTCCATTCATCATACTGACCCAGACAAGAGGGTTTTCAGTCTAAAGACTGGACAGCAACCCTCCAGGCGTTATTCCTCTCCATTAACCCGTATGGATGCCTTCAACATCCTGAATACTTGAGTAACATAGGATATGCTGCATACATGCGTTGTTCTTGGTGTACTTTATGGACATTATTACATTAAACAGTAAATTCATTGCACTTGTTGTGTTGTGTTTCTAACTGTGTTAATCAAATAGCTTCAACGTTTTACTGGCATTTGCTAATGGAGAGTCGCAGAGCCGAAATTGTTCAAAAGAACTGGAGTGAAAAATCTATGAGCATCAGTGGGTCAGGCAGTGATTCTTTCTACACCAATAACAAGAATTACACACCCAAATAAACCCAGTAAACCATCATATAGAAATTAACCCAAAAATCTATCTTCCTTTATCTTCTTTGGCTTAAAACTCACCCCTTTTAACTAAAAATGATCAAATACAAAATTAAAGCTATGGGAAATACCCATAAGCCCTTGTGATTTAATGATGTAATTATGTAAACATGGCAACTAAACGGGGGCGTTTAAATAGCCTGTTATTTAGAATTCACAGAGATTTTAGCTCTTAGTATTATCAATGCTGTTTTAAATAGATGTTTTGGGTGAAGTCACCATTAGGATGATTAATGTTCCCTTTAGTAAACTTGGACCCTGCTCAATAAATTTCCATTTGTCTCCACACAGATGAACAGCAGAAGTGCAGTTTTATGTGTACTTCTGTGGGAAGTTACGTTTATCCAGTGTCTAGCCTAGAGTCATAATTTCCTTTCTATATTTAGCATTATAGTATCTTTTCTATATTTGAGCCAGTTGAAATTAAATTATATTTCAACACATAGCTGAGATTAATCTTGAAACTAGCTAGTTTAAATGGGATAGTTCACCCAAAATTAGAAATTCGGTCATCATTTACTCACCCTTGTTTCTTCTTTCTTTCTTCTGTGGAACATAAAAGATTCTTACCGCAGGAGGGGACATTTTGTTCTTTACCAACTAAATTAGCAAATGTTTCTATTTATTTCCTATAATAACACATTGGCTGATGCATCATCATCCAGCACATGCTAAACTTGTATCTAAATATGTTACAGTTTAAAAGTAAATTACATTGTTCTTAAAGGGATAGTTCACCCAAAAATGAAAAATTGATGTTTATCTGCTTACCCCCAGGGCATCCAAGATGTAGGTGACTTTGTTTCTTCAGTAGAACACAAATGATGATTTTTAACTCCAACCGTTGCAGCTGTCAGTCGTATAATGCTTGTCAATGGGAACACAATCTATGAGAGTAAAAAAAACAAAACATGCACAGACAAATCCAAATTAAACCCTGCGGCTCATGACGACACATTGATGTCCTAAGACACGAAACGTTCGGTTTGTGCGAGAAACAGAAGAGTATTTATATCTTTTTTTTTTTTTTTTTTTACCTCTAATACACCACTATGTCCAACTGCCTTGAGCATCCGGTGTGTGAGGTCTGAATGCACTCTGACGCCGGAAGTGATCTCTCGCACTCATTGAAGTATAAGCGCGAGACATCACTTCTGGCATCAGAGTGCATTTTAAGACCTCACACACCGGATGCTCAAGGCAGTTGGACATAGTGGTGTATTAGAGGTAAAAAATTATATAAATACTGTTCGGTTTCTCGCACAAACCAATCGTTTCGTGTCTTAGGACATCAATGTGTCGTCACGAGCCGCAGGGTTTAATTTGGATTTGTCTGTGCATGTTTTTTTGACTCTTATAGATTGAGTTCCCATTGACAGGCATTATACGAGTGACAGACCGCAATGGTTGGAGTTAAAAATCATCATTTGTGTTCTACTGAAGAAACAAAGTCACCTACATCTTGGATGCCCTGGGGGTAAGCAGATAAACATCAATTTTTCATTTTTGGGTGAACTATCCCTTTAAGAGGGGCATCTTCCCCCTTGTTACTCTACTTAATCAGTCTGAGGAAAAAATTTACTCACTGAAATATTTTGATTATTTGAGTAAGGTTTAGGGTTTGCAGTATGAAATGTTTGTTTCTATATTCATAAATAAGTTTCTTTATTTGACAGTCCCGTTAATATAATTATTTCCCTTTTAACAAATCCGTCTTCCCATGGGGGAAGTGTCTTGGCAGCTCAAAGCATCTACTTCCTCAATTTTTTTATCCGACCTTTCGGTGTCACATTTTCCTAAACTGAGCTAAAAACAGGAAGCTCATGTTCCCTAGTTATGAGACTGAAAGAAACTATCTGGCGTAAGTGTTAATCCTTACACATTTTATTTTAAGTAAAGCTTTAAATTTTAAAATCCTACATCTTAATGAAGTTGTAATATGACAGGTGGGCCGAATGCAATTTAACAGCACCCTTTCATTTGCAGTTTAATTGTCTCATGGTTATCGCAAGACTCGTGATAATTATCTCACAGACATGCTAATAATGGTGTGAACGGGCCCAGCGTTTCCCAGGGCAACCGTAAAAGACTCCCGCCCACGGACCGCTCTGATTGGTTCCGGTACTCAGCGGAGTGTAGGATTGGCTTATACAGCTGCCAGTCTTCTCAACGAGTAGCATTATTTTGACCGTCTATTCCCTGAGGAAAGCAGCAGGGTGAAGTGGAAGAGTAGAGTGGAAGATAAGACGTTGTCTTACAAAACAGCTGGGCTCTGTAGGCTCTTACAAAGGAACTGCGTTTTACGAGATGGTAAGGAGACAATATGCAAGGAAACAGAAAAGATGTTCCCTAGTTTAGAGTGTATTATTAATGGAAATGGATTTATTTGATGTGTTTCTTTCTGAATAATTCTGCAGGTGAGCTGTATGTACTGCTGTCTTCTTTTGATGGCTACCTAGGCTTTTTCTGAAACTGTTCTCAGGTATGTGTCTTTATACAGCTGTCAAAACAAACTGTAGGCTTCTAGTGAACCTTCTGACAGACTACATCTGCACCACACGTGAACTAGCATTGTGATATTTTTATAATATGTGCACTTTTCCTTTTCATGATAAAAGCAAATCAAATATAGCTATATTCAACTTTGCATTTTTTTCCTGTGTCTGTCCAACTTCTGCATTATAGTCACACAGAAATTCAGCAGAGGTTAAGGGCTCTATATGCTAGATAAATTCCTGCAGCTGAGAGTCACATCTGTTTTGCAGTAATTGATTGGCTGGACAGGGGGGCTTCACAGTGTAATTTCTTTATGCAGGTGGGGAGCATCTCTAGACAGGACCTCTTGTGTTTAAATCAGCCTAAAGCATTTTATGAGTGTGATTCTTTCTGGTGGATACAGTAGATTGTGTATATCCCCCCCTTGAAAGGCGTTTTCTTGCCATGAGGCTAAAATGGCATAATTAATAATTAATGAGGATGGTCATAGACAAAGGTTGGGTAAGTTCATAGAATATTCAAATTCTTTTCCTTCACTGAATGGGAGCCATTTTGTTTGTTTTAGTTAGGTGAATACAGGTAAATCGGGACACATTCTGATAATTTGTATTTTTTAAATTCTGTCATTTAGCACAAATATGTGCATAAAATGCAATACACAAATACCAATAACAATTTTTTAAAGGTTTTATTAGAAATGAGCAGTACAAAAACAATATATACATATTCCATATATATAATACAAATATCTTTTATTTGTGCAAATAAAGGAGAGGCAGGGTAAATGATGAAGTACAGGAATATAGTCTTTCTACACAGAAAAGGTAAGAACTGTTAAGTTAATGTTTCTTGGGACTTTTTGGTCCATTTTTCCTCTTGAACACCAGGCAGGCCTTCTTCTTCCGTATGTTGAATTTAATCCTGGACAATAGAACAGTGAGGGGGTTTAATTATTAGGGAAGCTTGAAAAGCTGAGCAAGCAAAAAAACACATTCTCAACCCTAAATCAATGCCCACCATTAAGTGTATATAACAAGTATTTTTATTTATATTTTAAAAAATATCATGTTACTTTAAAACATTATTTTGAAGTATTGAATGTTAAACTAGAACGCTATAGATTTTGTATATGGTATGTACTTTGTAGAGAGGGGAGCTAGTGAATCTATGAGAATTTTCATTGCAGTACTTACTTTTGCCACAAAGTGGCAGTGTTTTTCACTTTATTGAAATTGCTTACATGAGGTTCTAAATCACTGTACTTACTAATTTATACTTTTTCAAGTTTTTTAATGAGTAGATTAATTATAAACAATAGTAAAATTGTCTTAGCAGGAAGCTGTTGTTCACGTACCTTTTCCAACATTTTTGCAGTTTTTTCCCCTGCTTGGACTCTGGATTTAGACAAACTTCTTTACCTGGCAGCTGAAGTCTGTGGAGGAGATCAGTCAAATGTGAGCAAACAACTGCAAGCTGCTATAAGATACATAATTTTTTATCTGAGGCATTTGCTCATGCCACCCTTCTGAACAAACTTCAGTTGAACTCTAAAATTAATTATACCAAAATGTATTTAATATTAGCATTGGTTTTTTTTTTTTTTTTTTTTTATTATTATTGCTAAGTCTACTTCAAAAGCGTTTGGTTATTGCTTAGACTATTGAAAACGTTTTTTTTACTAAATCAAACTTAAGCATTAGACAAAAGGCTTCTCAAAGTTTGAGAAGTTTTGCATTTTATATTTCTTCCTTTCTCCTCTTTGTAGTGTATTGAGGGTCTTGAGCTATTTAAAGTATTTTGTGAGGGGATAAGCCATTTGGCATCAAAATACCAGTAAAAAAAAAATGATTAAAAATTTCTCCCACTCTATTTGTATTCACTAGATCTTGCTGTAGCGGAGCTAATGTTTCCAGAGTTACTTGAGAAAGAATGCGGTGGTATTATTTGTCATATCATTCCCACTCATGCCCAAATTTGAAATAACCGAATCCAATATGATGAAAAATTAATCTAGCCACGGCCTGGTTCTGGGATTCCCATAAGGTAAATTATCTCAACTCATGATGTGCCTCAACACGAGATATTGTGTAATATCCTCCCACACTGTTAGTAATGAACTGGATTTTAAAACATAAATGACATAATTGCACATTAATTATTACAGATTTATTTCTACAGTAAAGTACTAAACATATCTGCATATTATTATAGATTTTGGAGGCAGGGACGTTGTGCACATTTTTGAGAGGTCATTTGCTCACTTTGTACATTGCATTTTGCCAATTAGACAGGCAGTGATCACCAAGCATTTTCAAAAATGCTAAAGAGTAATGTGACAATAACACTTTGAGTTTTCAGTGACATGAGGGCGATAGATGATTTCAGTTAAAGCATATGATCTGTGGAAGGTGTGACTCAATCGGAATTACCAAATTTAGACATGATTTCTGCAAAAGTGTTTTAGACAACCACTTTCAACCTACAATGTATCAAATATCCTTTTAAGTTTTTTGGAAGCTTCACTCAAAATCCAATTGATTCATAAATCTTAGGGAGCACTGCACATTCAAAAAAATTGGATGGGAATAATGTTTCTTTACTTACATGATTTGAACCTTGTTGCAGAGAGGATCTTTCTCTATGATTTTGTAGTCTGTGATTTTTCTCCATTGCACCGAGTCAGTCTCCTCAATGCACTCACATTTTTCTCGAGAGGATATTGCAGCAGTACTCTTTTCTAAAGACGAAACCAGAAGCATAAAAGCATGTATCCCACATCACCTCCATGACCAGTATCTGATGGAAATCTGTAAACAGTCCTGATAAGTCTTTAAATGCTACTGTACCTGTTGTGAAGTGTAAGCAGACTAAGAGCATGAGCAGCAGGCTGATAGTCCTGAAAGCCATTTTACTAAAGCTGCGTCATTCACAAGGATGGCTCTCTTATGTGCGTTTGCACTTGAGTGTGCACAGAACTGTCCTGCTTTCCTCCCTCACTTTCCCTCTTTTACGCATTTCCTGTTTTGCCGTATTAAGTAGGATCAGAGTCACATGATTTCAAGTAAATGCTTCAAGAAAATAGGAGTGATTTCTCAACACCTGTGAACTCAGCTTGTGTAGGCTGGTTTTGGGGTCTGGGATGTTATCGTTCAATGCATATCAGTGGTTTTATGGTTCAGAGAGATTTTCCATTTAGGATGAATTGTTCATAGTGAAGGTTCCCACACCTTTTGATCAATTTCCAAGAATTTTCCATGACTTTTATTATTGGATTAATAGTGATTACTGGATGTTTAAAAACCATATTATAGAAATTGCTTTCACATTTCTTTTTTCAGATAACTGTGTGCTTCATGTGGCATCATATAAATTATATTACATTATTTTTTAAAAATGACTGAATCAACTTGACTAAATTAAGTTATACCATCAAAAGTAATATTATGAGTTTGATCAGGTAGAAATGGATCCTTAGGAATTGAATTGCACTTTTTATAATGTAGAAAGACTTTTATTTTACTTCAGAATTTATTAATTTCCATAACTTCTCTAGACCTGGAAACATTCCCTGAAATTCTAGGTTTTTAATAACTGTGGGAACCCTGACCTTAAAACCTTTGGCATGATACTTTGTTTGTATCCCAATCCAGTTAGGCAGAAAAAAAGAAATTATTATAAAAAATTATTTAAATTGTATAAATGTTGATTAAATATGTAATTTTATATATTACATAAACATTATATCTGTCCAGCTGTTGAGTTGTATAGCAGAATTTAGTCAACAAACATGAGAAAAAAAAAAAGAAACATATTGAAGTTCTCCTTTTGTGTGATAGTTCATCAAATCAAATCAAATCAGCTTTTATTGGCCAAGTATGCATAACATACAAGCAATTGTTCACCGGTATCAGTCGTCCCACATGTATACGCACTGTATTGTAATGCTTGCAGATACCAATATACAATGCTTAGCAAACAACAACACAAAAATTATTAAATCAAATAATTTGTTTATTATATTAATTTATTTTTATATTAAACTGTAAAACTGTAAAAATGCATTTTTTCATTTTTTTAATCAGTGAATACATATATTTATAATAAACATAAATATCCGTCTTCAAACTGTACGATACGTTAGACTTGCATAGCAGGGCTCAACTCATCCTTGCATAATATGTCAATGTTAGTTACTGTCCCTGTTGTAACACGCCTTCGTTATATGCCGTTCCCTTGGCCTCAGTACACATGTGCTTTCTTCTTCAGCCTTTTCTTATGTCCTTGGCTTGTTTAGTGCATATTAAAGTACAGTGGCACCACAGCACTTTGCACAGGCTTTGTACAGTATTCTCTTCTGGTAATCTCTTAGGTTCTCTGCCTCCATCTGTTTAGTATTTGAGGTTAAGTTGTAACCTTCTTGGGTTTTGCCTGGATCCTCTTTGTTTTCCTGGGCATCAGTTGGCGTAAGCATTGTTTTTTGTCCTTGCCATCCCTTTGCGTCATAAAAAAAAAAGCAAAAAAAAAAAAAAACAGATGGATCAAGCAGATTAAGACAAGCAGACCACCATAATATTTGGAGATGTAATGAGAGTGAGTGATGTTTGGATATGTTGTGCTTGAGTTTACAGACTCATTCGGTGATAACTCTCTTACCTTTGCCAACATTCCAGAAGTCTTTTGCCTTGGTCACCTTCCGGATTGAGACACACAGAGTTATTGTTCTTATGCCGTATGACTCTAATGAAAAGTATGGAGAATAACAGAACATGTAAACCCAACTGTGCACATACATTTTGAATCTTATGAAGTTAAATGTATGTCAACTACTTACATGATCTCATCCTCTAAGCAGTTAGGTCCTTTTGGAGTGAATGTGAAATTTGAAAATAGTCCCCTGACTTTTATTTTGGCCTGTGGACACTTGCAGGTCTTTGGAACATGTTGACTCTCTACCTCTTGGACTGTAAAATAGAAAAGGTCAAATTAATAAACAGCAATGATGTAACTCAAAAGTTTGGGGTTGGTAAGATTTTTGTTATTTTTAAAAGAAATTAATTTGTATTTAACAAGGAAGCATTAAATTAATCAAAAGTGACAGTAAATACCTGTATCAAGTTTAATAGTTGTTATAAGTAACAACAATTTTGATACAAAAGATTTATATTTAAAATAAAATATTGCTCTTATTCATCAAAGAATCCTAAACAATAAAGAAGCATGGTTTTCAGAAAAAAAAAAAGCAGCAAAAACAAAAACAAAAACAAAAAAAAATTCTACTATGATAATAATGTGAAGGATCATGTGACACTGAAGACTGATTTAACAGCTGCTGAAAATTCAGCTTTGCCATCCCAGGAATAAATTATATTTTTAAAAAAGGAGCAGCAGGCTGATATTCTTTTTTTTTTTTTTTTTTTTAAAAAGAAAGCAGTTATTTAAAGTACAGTTAAGTGAAAATGTTTTACAATATTACTGTTTTTATGGTATTTGTATCAAATAAATTCAGCCTTAGTGAGCACAAGAGACTGCTTTTAAAAACATTTTTTTTTTAAAATCGTATCAAACTTTTGAACGCTGTATAATTAAAATAATATTTGCATGAAATAAGTTAAAAAAGTTTTGCATAGATGTAATAAGATTTAACTAAATAGAAATTTGCCAGCTCAGTTACTGTTTTATATGGTCTGCGAATCTACTGTAGTTCATCTGTTCTCATACACTCACCTGTTAGAAGGATACTGAGGTTGACAGCCAGCAAACCATAAGCTATCAGCGTCATGATGAGAGTGTTTCTGTGTGTAAGTGCTGAATGGCCTGCCATCATTTTATACTTTCTCTGAGGGACTTCCCAGCTGCCCTACTGGAAATTCCTGTGCCATGTCATTACTCCCACAGGATCAAGCCATTGTAACACGAATAAGAAAGAGAGATTTCCAAAAAAAACCCATTGGTGCAGGAATCTTCAAAAACTTGTCACGTGCACATTATATAAGCAATCACAAATGCAGCTTACCCACATAATGTCAATTCTGTCGTTATTTACTCACCCTAATGTCATTCCAAACCCATATGCTGTTATTTTTTCACTGTGTTGAAAATCTTCTGAAGCCATAATATAGATTAATATGTGGAACAGACTTAAATCATTTTTCACAGAAAATATTCCTATCTGTGAGGGGAATCTCATCTGCATCTATGTGGGGAAGATTTTCAGTGAATAATTAAAGTCATATGGGCAAGTTTTATGATGTTTTTTTTTTTTTCTTTTTCTTTTTTTTTTTGTCAGATGTGATCACTATGATTTGTATACAGAAAACAAAACTGCTGCGTAACGATTCTTCAAAATTTTCCAATGAAAAAAGTATCATTTTCAGAAGTTCTGAAAACATGCCAAGACTAGACTTACTGAAAGACTGCACACGATGTTAACTGAAGGACCATGTGATTTCCCCTAAATCCTGTGATTACTTTTATTGGTCCTTCGGACAAGATTCATTGTGACATTAATGGTTCATTTGGATCATGAGTAACATAACACATAGTATAAACATATTCTCTGTTATTCACTCACTTATTTTTCTATATTATTAACTTTGTCTCTTTTTTCTTCCTTTCTCTCACATTGTCTTGCTCTTCTCTAGCTGAAAGTCTTTCTATTGAGGGAACCCCAACATGGATCCTGACAAGATCTCCTATGTGAGGCTGAATGAGGAGAAAGTTATTGCAAAGTAACAGTTCCACCTCTGATACACACTGAACATTAGAAACACACCTCCCAACTAAAAGCTCGCAATGTAACACCTTATGTCTTTTTCAGGTCTGATATTTTGTCCCTTCTAAAAACGTACAACTGCTACCACGAGGGAAAAAGCTTTCAGCTTCGCATTCGTGAGGTATGTAACTTCATAGAAAGTGAAACTGTGGATCTGATTCAAATCCTTTGGGTTTCCTAGTTGATGATTAATATATCTAATCTGACCTGGAGTTGAGTCAGAGTGTTTGAAATAGGTAATAAAAAGGGTATTGTCTCATAATGGGATTTCAAATGTGGGGCATTGGAGTGAGTGATCAGTGCAGCTGTTTGTCACTCTTGGCAAATTTATCCTTATCCTTAAAACCTACTGAAACACAAACACCAGTTAAGTGGACCTATATGACACGTGATTGACTGCATCCCAGATCTATAACATCATTACAAACTATCATTATGTATTATTATTATTATTATTATTATTATTATTTTGTCATTATAATTTTTCTGTTACTTTGAAATACTTATTGTAGGATCACAAATTATTTTCCTGTTGTAAATATAAATAATATAGATAGCTCATATTAATATTATAATAATATAATTTGTTTAAAAAAAGTAAAATTTAAAGACACAAAAATAGTTTGTGTGCTACAAGTAAATATAGACATAACATTATAATGTAGAGGATGAAAGATTAATAAATATTTCTTTTGACATACTGGGTTAAATCTTCACTGTAATCTAGTGCTGTCCCTTTAGGTTAGTGCTAGATTTTCTAAATGCGTGTTATAGATCTTATAGTGAACAATTCATCCTTACATTTATTTCATTTTATTAAAAAATTTTTAACCATATAAGTTTAATCAAAATATCATAACTGGACATTTCAGTGTAAACAACTGGTGTTTTCTCTTATGACATTTTTTATTTTTATTTTTCACTTTTGAGAGCAATGCCCACATCTCAAAATCCAAAATCAATGCATAGAACCAACAAGTCCCTTGCATTTTTTTTCTTTGTCCAAAATCCATTTACACTTGTATATATACGGCGCAATGTGGGAAAAAAAAGATCTGTTCCTTTTCATTGTGACATTAAATTTAATTTTACCTATTTAATATCGAATGAATTCATGAATGAATCTGAATATTGGCTATTAAATATATATATATATATATATATATATATATATATACATACATATACAGGGCTTGACATTAACACCTGCCAAACCACTGGATTTCAGCAGTGGCGTGTAACGCAAACACTCCTACTAGCCACTTTGACGGGTTAAATTTTATATATAATATATTCATTTTTCAATTGTAGGCTTTTAAAAAGGCATCTGAAATAATAAACTAAGTGCAATGTAGTGTTGTCAACAATACTGAAATATCTGAAATGCTCCCAATACTAATTTTCCGCAGAGTAGATACACGATACCAGCTGCGTTTTCTCGCTCTCTTATCTCTCCGACAGCGAGCTGACACACAAACCAACCTCATCTCACTCGCTCGTTTCATTTGCTCCGGATGAATATTGTTGGTATTACAAGGCTTGAATTTCGGTGTGGGATTGCGCACATTTGCGCATAATTTTACTCATTCCTGCAGATTTTGTGCTCACACCCAAAGTGCGTGCACATAAAGCTGCCGCTCAGTGCTAAATTGAGTTCTTTTTCCGCTGCTTATTGCGCTTAAACAGTCAAATACACACAAAATAATGTCCACAGGTATATAAAATGAAGCACATAGGCATGCAGACTGCTTCTACAAACATTTGTGAAAGAATGGGTCGCTCTCAGGAGCTCAGTGAATTCAAGCGTGGTACCATGATAGGTTGCCACCTGTGCAATAAGTCCATTCGTGAAATTTCCTCACTACTAAATATTCCACGGTCAACTTTTAGTGGTATCATAACAAAGTGGAGCAATTGGGAACAACAGCAACTCAGCCACGAAGTGGTAGGCCACATAAAATCACAGAGCGGGGTCAGTGCATGCCTAGACGCACAGTGCGCAGAAGTCGCCAACTTTCTGCAGAGTCAATAGCTACAGACCTCCAAACTTCGTGTGGCCTTCAGATTAGCTCAAGAACAGTGCATAGAGAGCTTCATGGAATGGGTTTCCATGGCCGAGCAGCTGCATCCAAGCCTTACATCACCAAGAGCAATGCAAAGCGTCGGATGCAGTGGTGTAAAGCACGTCGCCACTGGACTCTAGAGTAGTGGAGACGTGTTCTCTGGAGTGACGAATCACACTTCTCTGTCTGGCAATCCGATGGACGAGTCTGGGTTTGGCGGTTGGCAGGAGATCGGTACTTGCCTGGTGTGGGGTTGTTTTTCAGGGGTTGGGCTTGGCCCCTTAGTTCCAGTGAAAGGAACTCTTAATGCTTCAGCATACCAAGACATTTTGGACAATTTCATGCTCCCAACTTTGTGGGAACAGTTTAGGGATGGCCCCTTCCTGTTCCAACATGACTGCGCACCAGTGCACAAAGCAAGGTCTATAAAGACATGGATGAGTGAGTTTGGTGTGGAGGAACTTGACTGGCCTGCACAGAGTCCTGACCTCAACCCGGCAGAACACCTTTGGGACGAATTAGAGCGGAGACTGCGAGCCAGGCCTTCTCCCCAACATCACTGCCTGACCACACAAATGCGCTTCTAGAAGAATGGTCAAAAATTCCAATAAACACACTCCTAAACCTTGTGGAAAGCCTTCCCAGAAGAGTTGAGGCTGTTATAGCTGCAAAGGGTGGGCCAACTCCATATTTAATCCTACGGATTAAGAGTTTTACCGTTTTCGAAACCATTCAGCCGATCTCCGGGTCTGGCGGTACCACTTTTAGCATAGCTTAGCATAGTTCATTAAATCTGATTAGACTGTTAGCATCTCGCTCAAAAATGACCAAACAGTTTTGATATTTTTCCTATTTAAAACTTGACTCTTCTGTAGTTACATTGTGTACTAAGACCGACGGAAAATGAAAAGTTGTGATTTTCTAGGCCGATATGGCTAGGAACTATACTCTCATTCCGGCGTAATAATCAAGGAACTTTGCTGCCGTACCATGGCTGCAGCAGGCGCAATGATATTACGCAGCGCCTGTGACCCCCTGCTTGCACAGGGAGCGTGCCTTGCAACCATGGAGACATTTGTGAGAGACGCTGCGCAATATCATTGCGCCTGCTGCACCCATGGTACGGCAGCAAAGTTACGCCAGAATGAGAGTATAGTTCCTAGCCATATCGGCCTAGAAAATCGCAACTTTTCATTTTCCGTCGGTCTTAGTACACAATGTAACTACAGAAGTGTCAAGTTTTAAATAGGAAAAATATCGAAACTCTTTGGTCATTTTTGAGAGAGATGCTAACGGTCTAATCAGATTCAATGAACTATGCTAAGCTATGCTAAAAGTGGTACCGCCAGACCCGGAGACCCGGAGATTGGATTCGAAAAAGGTAAAACTCAACTGTTTAACTCTAGGGAAGTTAGAAAATGAGCAGCATATTTTCAAAAAAAGTGGAGTTTTCCTTTAAAGTTCAAAACTATTGGCAATATAGTGTATACAGTGGGTACGGAAAGTATTCAGACCCCCTTAAATTTTTCACTCTTTGTTATATTGCAGCCATTTGCTAAAATCATTTAAGTTCATTTTTTTCCCTCATTAATGTACACACAGCACCCCATATTGACAGAAAAACACAGAATTGTTGACATTTTTGCAGATTTATTAAAAAAGAAAAACTGAAATATCACATGGTCCTAAGTATTCAGACCCTTTGCTGTGAGACTCATATATTTAACTCAGGTGCTGTCCATTTCTTCTGATCATCCTTGAGATGGTTCTACACCTTCATTTGAGTCCAGCTGTGTTTGATTATACTGATTGGACTTGATTAGGAAAGCCACACACCTGTCTATATAAGACCTTACAGCTCACAGTGCATGTCAGAGCAAATGAGAATCATGAGGTCAAAGGAACTGCCTGAAGAGCTCAGAGACAGAATTGTGGCAAGGCACAGATCTGGCACAGATTCTGCTGCACTTAAGGTTCCTAAGAGCACAGTGGCCTCCATAATCCTTAAATGGAAGACGTTTGGGACGACCGGAACCCTTCCTAGAGCTGGTCGTCCGGCCAAACTGAGCTATCAGGGGAGAAGAGCCTTGGTGAGAGAGGTAAAGAAGAACCCAAAGATCACTGTGGCTGAGCTCCAGAGATGCAGTCGGGAGATGGGAGAAAGTTGTAGAAAGTTGTAGAAAGTCAACCATCACTGCAGCCCTCCACCAGTCGGGGCTTTATGGCAGAGTGGCCCGACGGAAGCCTCTCCTCAGTGCAAGACACATGAAAGCCCGCATGGAGTTTGCTAAAAAACACCTGAAGGATTCTCTGGTCTGATGAGACCAAGATAGAACTTTTTGGCCTTAATTCTAAGCGGCATGTGTGGAGAAAACCAGGCACTGCTCATCACCTGTCCAATACAGTCCCAACAGTGAAGCATGGTGGTGGCAGCATCATGCTGTGGGGGTGTTTTTCAGCTGCAGGGACAGGACGAGGGGTTGCAATCGAGGGAAAGATGAATGCGGCCAAGTACAGGGATATCCTGGACGAAAACTTTCTCCAGAGTGCTCAGGACCTCAGACTGGGCCGAAGGTTTACCTTCCAACAAGACAATGACCCTAAGCACACAGCTAAAATAACGAAGGAGTGGCTTCACAACAACTCTGTGACTGTTCTTGAATGGCCCAGCCAGAGCCCTGACTTAAACCCAATTGAGCATCTCTGGAGAGACCTAAAAATGGCTGTCCACCAACGTTTACCATCCAACCTGACAGAACTGGAGAGGATTTGCAAGGAGGAATGGCAGAGGATCCCCAAATTCAGGTGTGAAAAACTTGTTGCATCTTTCCCAAAAAGACTCATGGCTGTATTAGATCAAAAGGGTGCTTCTACTAAATACTGAGCAAAGGGTCTGAATACTTAGGACCATGTGATATTTCAGTTTCTTTTTTAATAAATCTGCAAAAATGTCAACAATTCTGTGTTTTTCTGTCAATATGGGGTGCTGTGTGTACATTAATAAGGAAAAAAAATGAACTTAAATGATTTTAGCAAATGGCTGCAATATAACAAAGAGTAAAAAATTTAAGGGGGTCTGAATACTTTCCGTACCCACTGTATATCATAACATTGCTGATAAAAGCCAATAATTCCCTAGTTTGCTCAAAATTTTGTCCAACCTTGGGATTAAATTTAATTGTGAACATTTTTATAAATCATGATTTCTGGATGAAAACACACATACGTGCACACACGGCTAGTGAATGAGGCCTTCTATCTGTTCTCACACTGAGGCCACTTGCAAGGTCATGGGAAGAGATGT
Source organism: Ctenopharyngodon idella (assembly GCF_019924925.1). Classification (NCBI taxonomy): domain Eukaryota; kingdom Metazoa; phylum Chordata; class Actinopteri; order Cypriniformes; family Xenocyprididae; genus Ctenopharyngodon; species Ctenopharyngodon idella. The sequence continues at coordinate 12,677,237 of NC_067232.1, read as the reverse complement.
AATTATTCATTAAACTCTATCTACAAATTATTTACAATCTGTTGCGGTCTGTGAACATGACCGAGATAGATTTAAAAAAACAAAACAAAAAAAAACTAATTATTTATAATTTATCTCAACAAGTTAACTTAAGTATTTTTAATAGGAGGGTTGGTCTGATGTGTTAGCAAACAGGACACAGGCTGTCACATTGTTATGATCTGTTGGATCTGTTTCAGTCTCTGGGAAATTCCTACAGACTGTTTGAGTTTCAGAAGAGTTTAACCTCAGCCAATATGATACTGAAAGTAAAGAGATTTTCCACTGCTCAGACAGACATAGATAAATAGTCTAAAAAGTCTAAACTAACTGCATGAAGAATTTATACTCACATTTCTTCAGCTTGATGTTACTTTTTATAATAATTATTATTGTTGAAAATATTGCTGAATTGGAATGATTTACAGCTATCAAGGGATATAGGATCTAAGTGATGACATGCATGTGTAGTGACAGTATTTAACACATTCCTTAGTATTGTACTGATTTCACTGAGTAATTACCTTGAGGGCGTTTCAAAAATTGTCAGGTTTTGTTGTATTGAAAGTACTCACATGATGCTGAGTCACAGGTATTGTGAGGCAATAACTGTATAAAGAGAGATTCTACAGATAAGTACAGATACAGATAAAGACACATTGTGTAAGATAAAGACTGAAGGTTCAGGGGAAAACTGAGAGTGCCTGAAGGAAATGAGTAACTTTGATGGATTGCAGGAGCCTATAGTAAAGTATTTATGTAGCAGGAGTTGCCATGCTCAGGGTCCCGATGACGATAGCTTACTTCTTACGGGACCAGCAACCTTCTAGGTAGCAGCCCCGGCACTATGGGAATTTTAAAGGGTTAGTCCAAAACCCGTAAGACCTTTGCTCATCTTCGGAAATTAAGACATTTTGATGAAATCCGAGAGCTCTCTGACTCCTCAAAATCTTCATTTTTGTTTTGTTTTTGCTCACAAAAAAATATTCTCGTCACTTCATAAAATTAGGGTTGAACCACTGTAGTCATGTTGACTATTTTAACGATGGTTTAGTGCCTTTCTGGACCTTGACAGTGGTAATTAAATTGCTGTCTATTGAGGAGTCAGACAGCTCTCGGATATCATCATAATATCTTAATTTGTGTTCCGAAGAGGAACAAAGGTCTTAAGGGTGTGGAACGACTTGAGGGTGAGTAATTAATGATAGAATTTTCATTTTTGGGTGAACTAACCGGTTAATGTGGAGAACAAAATTAACAGCCCAGTTAAGCAGTGATTAATCTGCAAAGAATATTTTTAATTGAATTTTGCAGTATTTATTATAAATGATTTATGTGTGCACATCATTTCTTTTAATTCATGTGCCCATGTGCCAATCTTTAATCAAAATACTCGCACCCCCCGTTTAACCCGCCACAATTCCTAACGGACAAAATCAAGTCCCGACCTGTCCTACATTTTTTTCTTGTCCAAAAAAGCTGTTTCTTTCAGACATGCGTCACATGTCGACTACATCAACTAATAAAAAGTGTTCTTGTTTAACCTGCATGGCAACTTCTGGTTTAAATAAATAAATAAATAACTAAAACACCATCTGGAGCCAAAAAGCATTTCTCTCCGTTCATGGTCATTCAAAATTAGCTGTGTATTCTGAAAAAAAAAAATACAACATATAAAATAATGATGATTTACCAGTGCTCAATATATTTTCTCCTTTTCTGCCGACTTTAGCCTAACATCTTCTGCAGACAGTCAGGTTGGTCCAGCTAGCTGAGTAACTGCCATGAGATAAATTTGTTATTTTAACCAGCCTAACCTACTGTTCATAAACGGCTCCATCTAGAGGTTAACTTTAGTAGAAGCACTTTAGTGTAAGATCACATTCCAGTCACATTTCTTCTTGCTGTTTGTTTAGTCTTTTATTATGAGATTAAACTCAGCAGAACCCAGCGACCACCCACATCTGCTTGCTCAGAAAAAACGCGCCATTTCTGGGCAACTTTCAGGAATCTGGGTGCACTTATGTTAATATACTACAAAAACTAATCTTTAAAAACTGCAATTTGCCAGGTCTGAAAGAATCTTTGAAAGAATGATTTTGTATTGTATTTTTTCGTCTTTTAGTAAACTAGATATCAATAAAAATTCCTCTTTTGACAGCAATTTCTATGAAATAACGTACTTACTAATTTTGAACAGAAAAAAACTTATGTACACACATTTTAGATTTTATTTTTTTTTTGTCTTTTCTGTACAGTCGATCATGAACTTAACGTTACACACGCAGTTTTTTTCATGTGAAATAGGCCTACCACTGCGATGAAAATGGTTGGAAAACACTAGAAGCCACTAAAACGCTATTAAAATGAAACTAAAATCTTCCTTTCTGCATTACATATATGTTTTATGATTCATGATACGAGAAAAGATGTCTTCTTTTTCTTAGCAACGTTGTTTTCTCTGTCTGCAGCAGGTCAGTTTCAGAATCAGAACGTTCATTGAGCGCCCTCTGCTGGTTCTGTTCAGACAGTGCTGTAAAATTAAAAATTACATGCAGCCAACAGAGGTCGTTTTATAACTGGACTTGAGCTTAAGCCTGTATCTAACAAACATGCCATCTCTTGCCTTGCGTGGTTCTAATCACAAAGAGAATTACTTTTGTGTTTTAGCCCCTGGCCTTGTTTTATTTGCATAATTTGCTAAGGGATAATACTGTGGGAAGCTGCTGATCTGTGAAAATGAAGGTGCACAAAAAGCTTTTTGTCTGCGTTAGATGAAATTAGTATTCACATGTCTATTCATTCATGTTGCATTTTGTTCTCCCCTGCCTCACCATCATAAATGCTCATTACACATCTCTAGATCATATGATCTATTAGAGACATGATAGTCTATGGTCATATTGGCATTTCTTTATCAGTTTTAAACACTCACACACTGATACACAGATAGACAGATAGATAGATAGATAGATAGATAGATAGATAGATGACAGAAATTTTAATAAAGAAAACATTAACATTCTTGAAGTCAATTCACTTTTTAACTTTATTTTAAAAAGCATAGAATGTAGAAAACCATGACTTTGACAGGGTGTAAACATTAGCATCTTTGTACAAAAAGTCTGTTCAGCAATAAATTAAGAAGTTCAGTTCATGAGATCCTCCATTGCGTTCATCCATCAAACGTTCAGAGTTATCCTCCCATCAGCATGTCATTACGCATTTGGCGCATTAGAGTAACCACAAAGCAGCAGGTGCGCTGTCAGTCCTGCGCAAATTCTCACCGTGTGACTGTAAGTGTGTCTGTGCAAACAACCAGTCCAGTGGATCTTTAGCGCCGCAGTCCACCTGGCTGCTGAACCTCAGCGTGACCTCGTCCAGGCCGAGGGAAGCACGGCGGGGCTGCAGAGCCCGGGAAGCGCTGCGCGGCGTTGAGGTAGAACCCGCATGCTTCCCCACGGGTTTACGCCTGTGAGTCCTGGATATTCTCAAAGGGCCGCAAGCAGGCTGGGCCAGTTCTTTAATGGAGTTTACATATTCATCCAGGGACTGTGAGAGGTCTTCATGCGACTCTGTTATTGTCGGTAGAGGAGCCACAGACAGGAGTAATCTTCTGGGTTTCATCCTGGAAAGAGATGAGCGACAGTTAGTTATATATGCAGTCTGCATCTGTAATGACATTTGACAGTCAAGAAATATTAGGTTGAATGTTTAATTAACATAAATAATTCAGTAAATCATACATCTCAAATTTACCTGTAGGACAAGCTTCTAGGATCAGAGTGGTGATTGTTGTGCAGAGGTTGTGTCTGTGTTTGGTTTGTTCAGGTTTAGCGGCAGCTCAACCCCTTTTATACAGTCACGGCAGTTAAGGACCGTAAGCCAAGGCACTAAATTTAGCTAAGCTCTGACCTTGCATGCCTGACAGGAAGTGTGTGTGTGCTGAGCAGAGAGTAGAGAGGAAGCTGACCAATGGGACCCCACCGCAGCTGCCCTGAATGTTTACATTGCAGTAACAATGAGACCCTGGGAGCACTCGGCCCTCCACCTACATGACACTTGACTACGCTCACTCACAATTACAACAGCTGCCAACACCATTACAGATTTTTATTTTGGTCACAGGTTTTTGTTGAAGAGCAGAGATCCAGTGGGATAAAGTCTGGTGGGCTGCAGCTCTGACCTTAGTCTTGCTTTGTGACTGTGTTGAATGATTATGTAATTAAGGAGTCAAAGAATCACAAGAATCTCCTGTTGAGGATGGACTGAACAACTGAGAATTAAATACTGTTTTCTGTGAATTCAGAAAGTAAATAGCCTAGAACTGAAATGAGATGTAGGCACAAGTTCTTCCAGCTATATAATTATGTAAATATCACCATAAAGGAATTTGTTTTAACATGGTGGTTTGTTGTGGTTTGCTTAATTAAAGTGTCACTGTGGGTTTTTTTTAAGATGAAATGCAGCTGTGGTAATAATATCAGATGAATTGTAATGTTAAATTTATGTTTTCTCACCTCATATTCACCCTTCAGCTAAATGCAAAGATATACAGTGGAGCTAAGAAAGGTGATCATTAAATTAGGTTAAATCCTTTAAACTTACATAAATAGAAGGTTGTGACAGTGTCACATGCATCTGCTACAATCAGCTATTTTAAGCAGGTGTCCTGAATCTTGCGGTTTAATCTCTGTGGTATATTTAGCTCTGTCAAATGCATTAGTCAGACGATATTGTTCTTTGTATGTGAACGGAAGAGACTTATCTACTTTGTTGACTTAGGTCTTGATAGTATTAAGACTGTGCTTAGGTGGCACGTTTCTGCCTGAAAGATCTGCATGCAGGCTGTCTGTCTGTCTATCTATCTATCTATCTATCTATCTATCTATCTATCTATCTGTCTGTCTGTCTGTCTGTCTGTCTGTCTGTCTGTCTGTCTGTCTGTCTGTCTGTCTGTCTGTCTGTCTGTCTGCCTGCCTGCCTGCCTGTCATATACTGTAACTGTCTATCTAAAATGCTGTTCTGTTGTACTTTATATTCATGAAAGATATCACAGTTATTTATTCAGAAAAATATATCATGGTTTCACCAAAAATATTAAGCAGCACATCCATTTTCAACGGTTAATAATAATAATGTTAATAATAAATGTTTCTTGAGCACCATATCAGTATATTAGAATGCTTTCTGAAGAATCATGTGACACTGAAGACTGAAATAATGACTCCTGAAAATTCAGCTTCGTTAAATGACATATATTAAAATAGAAAACAGTTATTTTAAAATGTAATAATATTTTACAATCAAATTTGGTTAGACTTTATTTTAAGGTGACGTAGTTACATTGTACTTACTCAAATAAGTACTAAGTAATATTAACTGGATGTACTTATTATAGAGTTATGGTTAGGGTTTGGTTTAGGGTTAGTTACTTGTAATTATGCATAATTTACTGTAATTACTATAGTAAGTACATGTAGTAACATGTAACTATGTCACCTTAAAATAGTGTTACCTAAAATTTCCTGTTTTTAGTTATTTGAAATATTTGAACTGTAGTCTATGTCATATGTCATGTCAATTTGAAGTGTATTTCCTAAAGTGCTGACTGTAGCCTGTATTACAGCACTGTAACATTTTTCATTCAACACTTCTGAGGGCAAATGAAACATGTATTTGGCATTTTTTGCTATTGAATTAACTGATCACTGAATTGAAAGAACATCATTGTTCAGAATCACATTCGAAAATCATACATCTAGTACGTGTGCTGTATTGTACTCCTCCCAAATAACTTTCCATAACTTCACCATCTTCAATTGAATTTCTGTGGTTTGCAACTGCCTCTTCAGCACGTACACTTGAAACTGAGCTGAGACATGAGCCAGCAGGATTTCCTCCCTCTGACAAAAGAGTAAATGATGATTATTATTATTTCTTGCAGGAAGAGGGCGAGCTGATCGTGGAGGGTTTACTCAACATCTCCTGGGGCCTGAAGAGGCCAATCAGACTCCAAATGCACGACGACAACGAGCGCTTTCGCTATGCCTGCACGGGTGCGTGGAGGTCGGAAAGCTCAGAGTCCAGCAGGTGGGTGGAACAGCCTAAATCCTGCTGCTACACCACACCCAGATGTCTCCTTTCTTTCATTAGGTCGTAACTCCATCTGTTTGTTTCATTAATTCAATCGTAGATGTCTCAGTTCATAGGCCAGGTTTTATGGGTGTAAAGGTTTTTTTGTAGGTTAAATGGCTGCTCCTTTATCTTTCACAGTCAGCTTACACTGTTAAAAAAAATCCCCGTAAAATTTATGGTAAAAAAAAAAAAACGGCAGCTGTGGTTGCCAGAACTTTACTGTAAAAATACGGTAGCAACATTTTAGGTTTTACGGGACAGCACTTAGTTTACTGTCTATTTTACAGTTCAAAACCGTATAATTTAAAGGTTTATATTGTAATACTTACGGTTCATAACTGTTTATTTTACACACTGTAAAAAAATTCTGTTAAATATAAGGTAAAAAACCCGGCTGCTGTGGTTGCCAGAAATTTACCGTAAAAAATACGGTAATGAAATTTTAGGTTTTACAGATTTAACTTAAATTTACAGTAAAAAAAACATATTTCATTAACTGATATAATGTTAATTTACCAACCTATTGAAGTACTAATATTTGTTTTGTACCTTTGTAATACACTGACAACCACCAAACACAATGGTGATGAGAGTCACATGATGAATCAAAGCTCATCACAAGCAACTTTTCCACAAACTGAGAAGGACAATACTAATATATAGAAGATGCACACAGTGTCATTCATTAAACACCATCATGGTAACACACATGAAATTTTAAAAATGCAATAAACATCAATTTAACAACATTAGATGTAACATAAAACCCTAATTTATATAACTGATTAGAAAAAATAAGAAAAACTAAGAAGAGACGGTTATTTCAACAAAAATATATCATATGTGAAGTGTCACGCAGGGAATTATGGGAATGTCAATTTACGATACGATTACGGTAATTTCACTGTAAATTATACAATGACTTGTTATTTTTCACTTCCAAAAACTGTCAATTTAATGGTATTTTACTGTAAAATTACATTAAATGTAAGGTTAGAACTATTACAGTTATTAACCGTATATAGTACAGAAACTTTGTTAAACAATTAACTGTTTTTCACCATAGTATTTTTACAGTCTTTTACCATTAAAATCACAATCATTTTTTTACAGTGTAGATTTGATCATAGATAATGCCTTGTACTTTTCCTAAAATCCAATAAATACTTTTCTTTGAGATTTAATGCACTTTCTATCATAGCTGTAATTCTGTAAGCGATGATGACCTGTGGTCATTGTTAGAAAGGAATATTCTGGCACATGGTTGAAACTGGGTGAAAGCTGCAGTTGTGTGGTCCTTCGCTGACAGAGGAACTAGCTATTAACGTGGGCTCACGTGCAGCACTCATCTGTATCATGGAAATTTTAATCAGCTCACAAGTATCATATCCAAAGCTGTGGTGACCTTGATTTGATGCTGGAAGCAAAAAGATTCAGCACGTGAACATAAGAAGATTGTCATCTTGATCACATTAGTCAAATCAGTTAACATTATTATATAATATTATAGCACAGATAAATCAATCAGAATTTCCAATGAAATATTCCAGTTATTTAATAGAAAATTCCTAATTTAAAGTAAATAAATATAAATAAAGTTATTATTGAACACTTTCCATGAATATTATACAAAAAGACAAAAATCTTCTATAGAGAAAACTATTAGATATGTAAAACAAATTGTGCAATATCTAAAGTAAAATTAACATGAAAAGTAGCTTAAAGGGTTAGTTCACCCAAAAATGAAAATAATGTCATTTATTACTCACCCTCATGTTGTTCCACACCCGTAAGACCTTCGTTAATCTTCGGAACACAAATTAAGATATTTTTGATTAAATCCGATGGCTCAGCGAGGCCTGCATAGACAGCAATGGTACTTCCTCTCTCAAGATCCATAAAGGTACTAAAAACATAAATCAGTACATGTGAGTTCAGTAGTTCTACCTCAATATTATAAGGCGACGAGAATATTTTTTGTATACAAAATAATAACTTTTTAACAATATCTAGTGATGGCCGATTTCAAAACACTGCTTCGGAGCGTTGTGAATCTTTTGAATCGAATCAGTGATTCGGATCGCGTATCAAACCACCAAACTGCTGAAATCATGTGACTTTGGCGCTCCGAACCACTGATTTGATTTGTAAAGCTCCGAAGCTTCATGAAGCAGTGTTTTGAAATCGGCCATCACTAGATATTGTTAAAAAGTCATTATTTTTGGCACACAAAAAATACTCTTGTCGCTTTATAATATTAAGGTTGAAACAATGTACTCACATGAACTGATTTAGATATGTTTTTAGTACCTTTATGGATCTTGAGAGAGGAAGTACCATTGCTGTCTATGCAGGCCTCGCTGAGCCATCGGATTTAATAAAAAATATCTTTATTTGTGTTCCGAAGATGAACAAAGGTCTTAGGGGTGGAGAACGACATGAGGGTGAGTAATAAATGACATTATTTTCATTTTTGGGTGAACTAACCCTTTAACATCAAAGGTTAATGTAAAATGAATACTGCTTAAAGGATTAGTCCACTTTTAAATTAAAATTTCCTGGTAATTTACTCACCCCCATGTCATCCAAGATGTCCATGTCCTTCTTTCTTCATTCAAAAAGAAATTAAGGTTTTTGATGGAAACATTCCAGGATTATTCTCCTTGTAGTGGACTTCAATTGTCCCCAAATGGTTGAAGATCAAAATGACAGTTTCAGTGAAGCTTCAAAGGGATTTAAACGATACTAGACGAGGAATAAGGGTCTTATCTAGTGAAACGATCCGTCATTTTCTAAAATAAAAAATAAAAATGTATATGCATTTTAAACACTAATGATCGCCTTGCAAGTGCTTCCGCCAGACCGCCTTCTGTGTTCTTCAAAAAGCTTACGCTGTATGTCCTACACCTTCCCTATTCAACGTAAGTAAATAATCCTGGAATGTTTTCATCAAAAACCTTAATTTCCTTTCGACTGAAGAAAGAAGGACATGGACATCTTGGATGACACGGGGTGAGTAAATTATCAGGAAATTTTTATTTGAAAGTGAACTAATCCTTTAAGGGTTTAAAGTGTAATCCATATACTGGTAATAAAAATGTGGTTGCAAATTTTCTGAGCTTCATTTAAATAAATAGAAGATATTATGTAGTGTGATCTCTCGCGATGATCATACAACATTTTTTAGATGGTCATACAACAACTGCTGAAGAAGAACATAACAATAATTGATATTATTCCATTTGAAGGCTTTTTTTGTACCATATCCATTGAAAGCTTATAGTTTGCCATAACATTGTTCAATTAGACATTTTTGTGGTTGTTTACAGGAATGAAAACGGTGAGCAGAGTTTTTCACACCAGTTTTGTTTAGAGCCCAACAACAACAAAGTCAGTGCCACACCTGTACCCAGTGAGTATGAAAAGCATCCAGACCTCTCCACACAAAAATAGGAAAACCTTTAAATGCTCTTTTTAATATTGAAGATTGTTATAGATTATTATTCTTAACTGAACTAAATGCATAATTGGACGTTCCTAACATTTTTCTGACATGGAGGGCTCTAGTAAAGATCTCATCTTTGAATGTCTCATCTTAATATTAGCCTACTCATGTCTCTGAATGCTGTTCTGCTGCAGGTATGGATGGTGCTGAGGAGGACATTCCTCAACTGCTGAGAACAAGAAGTGATGCCAGCTTTGTGAATATCCAAAGAAGATCTAAAATCCACAGCTCTGCCGATTCACAGAGAATAAAAAGACATCGCTTCTCCATCAATGGCCATTTCTACAACCACAAAGTAATTGTACTTTATTATTCTTAATAAGCACAGTTAAACTTGAACTGTGACTATCTATAAAGCTTTCACCCAGAGAACACTGGGGCAGCCTCTCAGGCCGAAGGCAGAGATGAGTTGGAAGTCTTCCATGCTCCAAGCTCAGGACAATAGTACAATAGAGCTCACTGAAAGATAACATTCCTTGTGCCTGGCAAGGGGCCTGGTGCTCTCATAAAGTGCCACAGCAGCATCTGTAAAGGGAAGTGTCCGTCGTCTAAGTGTTTATGCTGTACATCAGTGTTGTGAGATGGATGCAGCTGTTGAGAGGCAGTGTTTTCCTGTGCAGGCCTTCCCTTTGGCTGCACCATGTGCTTTTATTATCTGTTGTCATCTGCCACTCTCATAAATGGTCCTCGAAGGTCATATAAGTTGGCCTGGTCCCTTTGCAGATGTGGAGATGTTTATATATATATACATATACACAGTGCCCTCCACAATTGGCACCCTTAGTAATTATGGGTGTCAATGTATTGGAGAAAAACATTTATTTCATGACGTGAGTTTCCCCCCACTTTCAATTGTTTTACTTCGATGAAAGGTTAGAATTTTGATATAAACTGATATACTTTTTTTTTCAGGATTCTTTGATAGATAGAAAGTCCAAAAGAACAGCATTTATTTTGAATTGAATTTTTTTTGTAACAATATAAATGTCTTTACAGCCACTGTTGATAAATTTAATGCATCTTTTCTGAAACAAAAACACATTTTTAAAATCATTCTATAGCTGCAAGTCATTTTATTGCCTTATGCTAATTAAATGGCACAGCATACAAGTGCCTCATTTTGGCTTTTATCACCACAGACTATATTACCTTTCATAACTTACTGTATATTGTACAGTACATTATATTAATTTTATTGTGGCCTGTTTTTTTTCTTCCAAATGTTATTTGCCAAATTTTACACTAAACTTGTACCACATCATTTATGAAAGGTTAAACATTTACAATTATTGCTGAACTTGATCTCCTTTCTTTACAGACATCAGTTTTTACTCCATCATATGGATCAGTGACGAATGTGCGAGTGAACAGCACTTTAACAACACATCAAGTTCTTAACCTGCTTCTTAATAAGTTTCGGGTAAGTTTTCCCTAATTCAGCTGAATATGATGATCTTTACTACTCATTACTTCTCTGTTTTGTACTTCTTTATAGGTTGAGAATAAGGCAGATGAGTTTGCCCTCTACCTAGTCCATGCATCAGGGGGTAAGGCTTGTCATTCTTAAGTTTACACTGTTTAGTTTCTGCAAGAGTCAACTGAATCTGCGGATTTCTGCTGGGTTTTTTTTTTGTTCGCCCATCTTTTGTCCCCAGAGAGAACAAAACTTAAGGACACAGAATACCCTTTGGTATCTCGCCTGCTGCATGGTCCATGTGAAAAAATCGCCAGAATATTTATTTTGGAAAAGGACCTTGGTGAAGAGATTACATACGATGTGAGTATTTTTGTGAGTATTTCAAAGTTCACAATAGGTCATTCAGAATGTGATTCCCCTGGCAAACTTATATTCTGTTGTTCAAATATAGATACAGTAAACAATAATGTCACTTCCAGATATCAAGTCTAATTTTAGGATCCTACCAAGTGGACTAACAATGGTACAAATATTTCTATTGCATATTTATTCAAAGGTCAGTATGCATTTTTATAAAGAAATGAATACATTTATACAACAAAGATTTATTAAATTGATCAAAATGACAGTAAAGACATTTATAATGTTACAAAAGATTTTTATTTCAAATAAATGCTGTTCTTCTAAACTTTCTATCCATCAAAGAATCCTGAAAAAAAAATGTATCATGGTTTCCACAAAAATATTAATCAGTACAAAACTAATAGTAATAAGAAAGGTTTCTTAGCATGATAAAATGATTTCTGAAGGATCATGTGACACTTAAGACTGTAATGGCTACTGAAAATTAATCTTTGCCAACACAGAATAAATGACATTTTAAAATATATTCAAATAGAAATCAGCTATTTTAAATTGTAATATTTCACAACATTTTAATGTATTTTTGATCAAATAAATGCAGCCTTGGTGAGCATAAGAAACTTCTTTCAAAATCTTACAAACCCTAACATTTGGAACAGTAGTGTATGTGCAAGTTCTCTGTGTTATTTTTGTTAATATTCAGAACATTCATTGCTTATATTTCAGTGGTTAATACATTAATGCATTGTCTTTCAGGTTGCACAGTATATTAAGTTTGAAATGCCCGTTTTGGACAGTTTCATCAAGAAACTGAAAGAGGAGGAAGAGAGAGAGATTTTAAAACTGACAAGAAAGTAAGCAAGTACAATATTCTTTGTTTCCTTAACACAACAATATATTCATTTTTGTCTTTGTTGTACTTTTGTTTTTTACAGATACAGTGCACTGAGGTCAATGATATTACAGAAATTGGATGGCATCTCTGACAGTGCAAATTATGCGTGAGAAAATGTGCTGATGGTTTAGAGCAGAGGCATCTTCTCTATTGTATATTCAACAGCAGTGAGCCACAGATAGTTTTAGGTTTTTCATTTTTGGTGAAGACGTCAGCGCAATAACTAGTATAAGAAAAGTATAATCTACTGGTATTTAGTAATTAGCAGCTGTAAGTACTTTTACCCACAATTCTCAGGTGTTACTTACAAATGACCTAGAATGTTATTTTATGATGCATTTATGCTCCATGACATTAAAAGACATTTTTTGTCATTGTATGTTACATAATATATACACGCCTGACAAGTTTGTACAGTAACAATGTTACCTTTTATACATTTTAAAATGAAACTAATATATGAGGAATTGTTCTGTTGTACAATATCAGTGAAATGCAATTACCCTGCCTCCTTGTTTATTTTAGATGCCTTTTTGCTACACATATGTAGCCGATGTATTGAATATAATGCATTGCTTACAATGTTGTTATTTATTTTTGTTTGTTTCTAAGAAATGCCTTATACTGTATGGACAGAGATGTACAGTAATTGTCAATTATGTGCGTGCCTACCCATGATAAGGAGGAGCAAAACTGTGCGTTTATGTGTGTGTGTTCAAGGACTCAAAGAAATGTGGTTCCACTGTGGTTTTACTCCTATAAAAGGACATTAGCCATCTTGGTAGAGTTAACTGGAGTTCAAGGACAGAAGGAGGCATACAGCTTGCACCTGCAAGGCCTTGAGAAGGATCTTGGGAAAGTTACAACTTGCTTCAAATCAAGAAGATTAGAACCTAACTTTGGCGGTAAACAACAGGAGTATAAAAGTTGATTGCCTCTTCGGATACTGATATGTCAGTACCCCCGATACCTAGAAGCCTAGAGCTGAGGACAAGAAACCCGAATCCCAGAAATGAATACACCTTTGATTCAAAGTGTAATTATTGTATTTTATACTTTAATAATGAACAATTTGCCTTTACATTTTTGTTTATTATAAAAAGAAATTGAATTGATTACAAAAACTGCCTACCGAGACTGATTTATAGTGTTTTAAGACTTTGAATAAGAACATACCACAGATAAGTCTTTTTACTTTACCTTACTTTACCTAACCTGAGAATAAAGAATAAGATTAAAGGGGTTAAGATTAAAGTACACACTGCAAAACAGTTCATTTGGTCTTAAGTAGCATCTTTGTTTTGCTAACATACAGTGTCATGTTAGTTTTGTACTCACCTATAAAATATCTAATTCATGACACATTAAAAGGCAAGGCAATTTTATTTGTATAGCACATTTCATACACAATGGTAATTCAAAGTGCTTTACATAAAGAAGAACCAAATACATAAGAATAAAAATGGAATGCATAAGAAATAAAAATAACAGCAAAAACACGGAATATCACTACCTGGATAGAAGAGTTAGGAAGTTTCAGGGAGTTTTTTGTTGTCCGTCAGAGCGGATCTAAACTAATCTTCCTCACGCTGGAGGGATAACTGTACTCAACTTTGTTGTCCGTCAGAGCGGATCTAAATGGAAAAATATTTATATTTGTCAGGTAGCTGTGCATTTAAACAGTACCCTTACAGACAAATCTTCCTGGACTAACTCTATCCAGAGCTCCATCCAGGGATAACTTTACTCAACTTTGTCGTCCATCATAGCGGATCTAAATGGAAAAATATTTATATTTGTCAGGTAGCTGTGCGTTTAAACAGTACCCTTACAGACAAATCTTCCTGGACTAACTCTTGTCAGAGCTCCATCCAGGGACAACAAATGCTTACTTCCTAACTCTCCCAGCTCTTTCAACCAGACAGCAAGATTTAAAATGCATTAAAAGTCAGAAATATAAAGATGATACATAAAAGATTGATATAAAATGCATTAAAAATGAAATAAAAACAAGAAAAAGAATTAAAAGAACAAAAAAGATAATACGTATAAAATAAAGTGCAAACAGTTCGGACATAGCACAGTGCTCAATCAGTAAATGCATAGCTAAAAAGATATGTTTTGAGTCTGGATTTGAATGTGGCTACTGTTGTAAAATACTTATTAAAAGTCTGTTTGCCATTATCATTATATTTAAAATTGATGCTCATGAACCTATTCTATTACAATACAATCCCATGGTGTTTCATTTTATTATCTCATTATTTCATTATCATTGTTTTATTGCTTGAGAAAAATGTTGTGGTGTTTCCCTTATGTTCACAATGAGCATTTCTTATTGTTCTTTGAGTGACCCTTGCACTAAGCCAGTTCCCACAAGCTAAAAAAGCTCATGTTATTGAGACTAACACATGAAGTCAGTGGCTTCTGGCTAGAGTGCCCATGTTACACAGTGGGAGGCATCCTGGGAACAGGGAACATTACTTAAGGTGGTTCCCATTTCCTGAAGAAATAGCACAAAGAGAAAAACTAAACACTGTGTTTGTGTACACTTGTAGAGTCAATTATCTATGCCACATAACATCATTGTATGATATCTTAGTTAATTTGTAAATAATGATTTGAAATGTATTTTTATATTTCTTATTTTTGAGAACAGTGTAGGAATATTTCTGGCTTTAGTAATAGTAGCTATAACCTGTCAAGCACACTTGACATTTGTTATACATTGAATGATAATTCGCCTGCTGCCTATAGGTGCATGACAGTACATTCTGCCAAAGAATTTGTTTTGCAAGCCCTTAAAATATAGTACACAGTAGTCTATATTAAATACACATTAACATTTGTGTGCATCAGTAGTGCTTTACGTACGTGCTTTAAGTACATTTTAACACTCTATGGGACATCGTCATTTATAAATGACACTAAGAAAATTGCATTTAAAATACAATAATAATGTTCAACAAAAAAAAGTAATATAATATCCTCCTGAGACCCAGAAAAAAAAAGTTTTTTGAATTTAGTATTTTTTCACGTCATTACATTGTTTAGAGCATAGGAAACAAATGAAAAAAAAAAAAAAAACATTTTTGAAAAATTATATTTTATTCATATGTTATGCTATGTCCTCTGTAGTGGACACCAGGACTAAGTTGTTTAAAAAATAAAATTACATTAAATTACATGTATAGGCAAAAAACAATGGAATTTTTTCTTTTTAATCACCAATCAATTTTTAGGCTTCAGGATTTTTTTTTTAACCAAACTTTGTATAAAGATGATTCTCAACTATGTTATGAAAGATATAATGGAATTAATTGATATACCATTTTACTTTATGCAGTATGTGGGTAAAATAGCCATACATTGGTTTTCCCATTCAATACAATGTATTCATACATTGTATCTAATTTGCATATTAATGTGTTCTTGGAGCAACATGCAATGAAAAAAGAAGTGTAATAATGTAATAATTGGCAGCATTTTCATAATAATATCTAATAATTAACAGGAATATCGATATACAATTTCTTTCCCTATTCACTTGTTGTATCTCCTAAAATGCCTGATAAACATGATTTTAGTCCTGGTGTCCTCTAACAGAGGTCATGTATGAAATCAATGTCCTGTTTCATAACAGAAAGTCATATTATGATTTCAAACCCCATAAGATTTTCCTGAGATGTTGATTTATAACAAACAATTTGAAAAATAATCAGATTTAAATGATAATTACAAAATATTATCATATTTCCATAAGAGTGCTAATTTTCATTTTCAGTCATATTTAAAGACCAAGAAGTTGTTATTGTCATGGCAAAACCTCTAAAAATTTGCAAAAAAAAATTTGGTATCTCTGCAAAGCCCAGAATGTGCTCTTTACAGGACATCCAGACTTAAAACTGTGACATGTATGATGTCAGAGAAAATCACTAAAATATAATGTCCACTACAGAGGCCAAAATTCTATTCCTGGGTCCCAGGAGGATATGACATCCCCTTCAGCCAATAAAATTAAAATCAATTTGCCATGTGCTTGACATTCTGGCAACAAGGAAGAGAAGGAGACATTAGTACATGTTAGGTCACATGTTGTCAAGGCATTTAGTTCATTTTAGACTCGAATGTTCATAAAGCTTTTTTTAATGTTTTTTGAAACACTAAGACCTTTACTTACACTCCTTTTCAGAAAATGCATTTGAATGTGTGAAGTTTAATCATTTACCCTAATAGGACAAAGTCAGTTATGATGGCAGCCTAAAAAAAGGTCATCAGCGTCAGTGGCATTAGTCATGACGGCACCCTAAAAAAAAGGTCAAAGATCAGATGTAGAAAACTAATGTTGGAAAATGATGTTAGTCTTAAATATATGTAAAATATAAAGTCATTTATTTTTTCTCGATGTGATTTCACAATCAGTCCCACAGAGGGTTAACAATCTTGATTTTTGTACTTTGTACTACACTATTATTTGAGGAAACTTAGGAACTTAGCCTTTTGTACGACAAAAAGATTTTGTCTGCTGTTTACCCTTTGTAACTGGCTTGCTAACTATTGCCCACATTTCACATATGACAAACGTTTAACGGCGTGAAACTAAGATTATACTGCCCTCTTCTGAAAAAACCTTACTGTGTGAAAATTGCAGTTGTTTTTTATGATCTTTATGAACGGTCTTCAAAAGATTTCAGAAACAACTTTAACTGGCATTCAAAGTGCTAAACACATAAATGAAATCTTTAGGCAAAAAAAAAAAAAAACAACAACAACAACAACAACAAAAAAAACCCTAATTAATATAACAATATTATAGGCTTTTAATATAACATCTTCGACTTTAACAAATTCTACTTTTTATCTCATAATTATAATTTACCAAAGCATGATTTTTTTTTTCTTATGTGGCGGAAATGATCTTTCATAATAAATAGCTTCTTTTTTTATCGTTACAAAAACTACACACACCATCAATGTCAAAGAGCTGGAGCGTTTACTTTAACATTTACCCTCTGAACATTCAACATGGTGAAATGAATAAATGATTACAAACAATAAATATGCATATTGTACAATTGACCGGCAATACTTTTTAAGGGAACATATAGGAGACAACATAAAAACTAACAAAATATTAAATTAACAATTTATTACTTTAAAAGTATCAAATGTTTAACGGAAACGAATCACTTCCGGTTTATCGGACGTCATTTTTGTTCTGTGCAAAAAGGCAGCATTAAAGTGGATCTGTTTAACTTAGTTTTTATAAAGTATCTTAGAGGAACCATTCAGACCCTCAAATTTCCATAGAATGATTCTGAGACCAGCGTCTAGCTGACGCGTTCGTGTGTCAAGCACAGTTCACGCGAGTTGGGGAGGGGCGTTGAGCGTAAGAGCAGTTGAACAGTTACTTCAGTCCTCCATGAAGGTGTCGCGCACAAAGAGATTCAATGGCATTACGTTCAGCTCGGGATTCTCAAATATTTATAATTGGATGCGGCATCTCGGGAATTGGTGCTGCTCAGAAATTACTAAAACACGGTTTTCATAATGTTCACATCATAGAAGCGACTGCAAGAAGCGGTGGGAGAATACGAACGGGAAGACTGGGTATGTACAGGCAGAGCTGTCGCAAAGGCTGTGCCAAGTGTGCGACCGCACAAGGGCCTCGAGCAATGTAAAGTGACAGCTGACATGATGATGTAAAGCCAATAGTTCATGTTTTTTTCTCCTTCGAAAAACTGTAATAGTTAAAAGACATAGCTAAACGTGAGAATATGTGTATAGTGACTGTATTATTCTGCAAGTTAAAATGTATTATGTACTGTAGTAACTTAAAATATTGCTTTGAGCGTGTGTGTGTGTGATTCACGCGCATACATGTCAGTCGGCGCGGCTTTGCATGTCAAGTTTGTAGAGAGCTTTATTCAGTCCATTTTAATTTCTGATTTTGGCCGCCTCTGAAATGGGTCAAACTATAGATATTACCTGAGAAGTTCAAGTAAATACGCTAGAAATCCGCGCTCATTCAAGGATGTGCATTTATTGCAAGGACGGAGAAAACATGGACACCTGTAGGATTTCATCCGACGGTACACACAAAGGGTTTTTTATTTAACACTAAAAAGTTAAAGCATATGTATTATGATCAGTGAGTGCAACGGTACCGAACGAGTGTAGCCTACTCTATCTCTAGACGCTTTTTAAATCTAAAAAGCAACGAAATTGGGAGACATCCATTTAGCGCATATTCAGAGGAAAACAACTGGGAGTAGGAAAACAGGTTGTGCGCATTTCAGTTACACAGCTGTTCAACTGAATATACGAAGCGATTTTTTCTTAAATATCCACAACACAATCAACAGACCCGCGTTACTATAGCAGCCCATCATCCTATAAGATGACTTGCTTACCGTATCTCTTAAGGCCGGAACACACCAAGCCGACGCCGACGAACTAGTGGTGACGAAAACAGACTGCGGGGTTGGCTCACGTCGGCAGCGTCTGTGTCCAAAGTTGCCCTGACACACCAAACCGACGCTTACCACCCGACGGCCAAGTAGCACGTCCGTTCTGCGCCTGCGCAAGATGAAATGCCTTTCCGTACCAGCAGGTGGCAGTAGCTGAACAGCCAATCAGAATGATTAGATGGCCCGACGGACCGACGAGCGCCGACGCCGATTCAACATTTCGAATCGGCCGGAAAAAAGCCGACGGTGCAGAACACACTGAGAAAACTTAGTCGGCCGACGAACAAAAACTGCCCGACGGCCAACCGTCGGCTTGGTGTGTTCCGGCCTTTAAAGGCCAATTCACACCGCACCGACAAACGCCAACGAACAAGTTGGCCGTTGGATTTAGAATTCTATGAGAAAAAACTGTCATGTTCACACTGACCCAACAAACACCGACAAACGAGTCACAGAGAGTCAAGTCTGACTGGGAAAATTCCGCAACTACATACGTGTAACTATGTTAACGATACTGTCAGGCAAGTTATTATATTAATAATATAGTATCATATATATTTTCATTGTATTAAAGTATTGAGGCAAAACAAAAATACTAACCTGAAATCCGAAGCGCTGTAGCCATCGATCTGATCACAACCCATTGCGTTGCGGTTGGTATACACCGGTTTTTAAACTTTTTTTAGCGCGACCCTATTTATGTGACCCATAGGCCTATACAACCATGTAGCTAAACAAGCCAAAACGAATTAATTTAAAACGAAACTGAAGGTAAACCTGCGTTGCTCTCTCTTTCGGTGAAGTGGAGCAGTGCTCTTGCTGAATGGCACGGATTGCGCTACGGACTATTGTACCTTTTTATGTTTTTTTTTTTAACTGTATTTTTTTTTTTTTATAAAGAACAAGCTGCGATGTAACGTTTAAAGGCCAATTCACACCGCGCCGACAAACGCTCGTCTGTTCGAGTTTGTTGGATAGGTGTGATACCCCTGTTGGCGTCTGATGGAGTCTGTTTTCACCCGACTGAACATGTTTAATCGGCGTTTGTTGGGTCGTGTAATGTCTGAGCAGTGTGAGCAGTTTTCCAACAAACTCTGACGTAATCTGACCTGGCCACGAACCGTTGCCATGACGATGAGGCAAGTCCCCTGCAAAAACAGCTGTTTGATCGCGCCCGCGCCTCACGCACACACAACAAAGCACTTTAAACGTGACATCGCAGCTTGTTCTTTATAAAAAAATTAAAAAAAAATACAGTTAAAAAAAAAAAAAAAACATGTGAAAGGTACAATAGTCCGTAGTGCAATCCGCGACTCCGCAAGAGCACTGCTCCACTTCACCGAAAGAGAGAGCAACGCAGGTTTACCTTCAGTTTCGTTTTAAATTAATTCGTTTTGGCTTGTTTAGCTACATGGTTGTATAGGCCTATGGGTCACATAAATAAAAAGGGTCGCGCTAAAAAAAGTTTAAAAACCGGTGTATACCAACCGCAACGCAATGGGTTGTGATCAGATCGATGGCTACAGCGCTTCGGATTTCAGGTTAGTATTTTTGTTTTGCCTCAATACTTTAATACAATGAAAATATATATGATACTATATTATTAATATAATAACTTGCCTGACAATATCGTTAACATGGTTACACGTATGTGTGGAATTTTCCCAGTCAGACTTGACTCTCTGTGACTCGTTTGTCGGTGCGGTGTGAATTGGCCTTTATAGTTTCTTGACACATGTACAGGAAATTGGGTTAGCATATTTTATTTATTAAACTTAGATTCTAATGATGTATAATTATACTGATATTTAGTCAGTATAATGGACAAGTAAAAAAATCAGCTGAAAAATCATTCTAAATGTAATGTATATTATATGCAAATAAGGCATGCTGTCTTAAAGTCTAGTTTTTCCTATAGGGTTAATAAGTAAACCCAATAAACCACACTGGAAAACATTCGGGCCAGGGTCATCTATATAACAGTAAATGAAAGTAGCGTTATACATTTTAACTGAAAGGTTTAATCGTGTTTTAAGAACAAATGTATGTGTTTTCTAAATGTCAGTTTAGGTCAAGTTGTTACACGTGTTGACAATGTTACAAATCGATGCAATTTATTAAATACAATATTTCTTGGCCACAAATAAAAAAAAAGTTACCTTTCATATTTTTGCTGTTTCATGTTATAATCATTTTAATGTTTACATTTTGCTGAATAGACAGGCAGGTTTCATTATGACAACTTTTTCTACATAGTACGTGTGACAACATGTCTCGTTATTAAGGCACAAGAGGTGTGTTCAATGTTCAGTAGATTTTTTTTTTTGTTGCCAAGACTTGAATGTACACTGAGAAAAAAAATCTCCATAGATGCATATCACATTTATTTTTATCACATTTTTTTCTTTTGTTCAAGGTGACAACATTGTAGAGATTGGCGCCAACTGGATCCATGGCCCATCAAAGGAAAACCCAGTGTTTCGTTTGGCATGTGATTACCAGCTCCTTGACAAAGAATCAATGTCTGAGGAAAACCAGGCCATTGACATTGGTGGTCATCCATTGTTTGTTCCCAACTGGTTTACCAGTTCAGGTCGGAAACTGGGGCCTGAGACGATGGGTCCAGCGGTGGAGCTTTTCATGAACTTACTGGAAAGGAGCCAGCAGTTCCATGACAGTGGTGGAGAACCTCTGCCGAGTGTTGGGGAGTTTGTCAAGGCAGAGGCTGAACGGCTGGCCCCGGAGGAGTGGAAGGAGGACCAGGCTAACATTGCGATAAGAATGGCCATGATAAACACATTGCTCAAGCTGGAGTGCTGTGTCAGCGGAACACACACAATGGATGATGTTGGCCTTGGAGCATTTGGCATGTATAAGACTCTTCCAGGACTGGACTGCACTTTCCCAGGGTGAGTGATCAGAGTCCCAGAGCCTTTCTTGTACATTTTTTAATCAATTGTCTCAATTATCCAATTCCAACAATGCTTTCTTAAATCTTGTAAAGTTTTCTAAATGTGTTCATGCACTCTTTTCCCCTTAGAGGTTATGAAGGTTTAACTGATCACATGATGAAGGAACTTCCCAATGACATAGTCTTGTACAACAAGCCAGTGAAGTGCATTCACTGGAACTACACCAAGAATGGACCAAATACTAAGGGAATGTTATTCCCCATTATGATTGAATGTGTTAATGGAGAGACATTTGCAGCAGACCATGTTATTGTCACCGTACCACTGGGTATGTATAGTACATTCTGCATGACTTGTTGGCTTAGCTAACAATTTGCATCGGACACTCATTTGTATACTACTGTACATCATTTGTTTGGTAATTGTAATTGTCATTTTATTATATATATAATTTTCATATTACATGAATGAAAATAAATAATTTTCATAATATCGCTTTATAACATTCTTATAACTTTCTGCAAGGCCTATAACTCATCTGATGTGCTATTTCATTACAGGATACCTGAAGAAGCACCAGAACACTTTTCTGAGCCCTTCTCTTCCACTGCACAAATTGCACTCAATCCAGAGAATGGGCTTTGGGACCAACAACAAGATCTTTCTTGAGTTTGAGCAGCCTTTCTGGGATGAAGACTGTGAGTTGATCTACCTTGTATGGGAGGACGAGACCCATCTTGCTGATGTTGTTTCAGATGTGAAGATGTCCTGGATTAGAAAGTTGATTGGGTTCACTGTGCTGAAGCCCACAGAGAGGTAAAAATAATGGAATTTTCTCCAATACTGCTGTTTAAACCATTATGAATATGATTTTCTGATGTTGTGCAGATATGGACACGTGCTCTGTGGATGGATTGCGGGGCGGGAATCTGAGTACATGGAAACTCTGTCTGAATTTGAAGTGCTGCACAGTGTCACACAGCTCCTTCGCTTATTTACTGGTAAATAACTTTTTACAGCTTGATAGGACATTGTTGATGAGGTCCAAAAAATCTGAGACTACATGCAAAATGTTGACTTAAAGGATTAGTTCACTTTGAAGTGAAAATTACCCCAAGCTTTACTCACCCTCAAGCTATCCTAGCTGTATATGACTTTCTTCTTTCTGATGAACACAATCGGAGAAATATTAATAAATATCCTGACGCATCCGGGCTTTATAAAAGCAGTGAGTGAGGATCAACGAGCATGAGCTCAAGAAAGTTCCTTCAATCCACATCCATCCACCATAAACATACTCCACATGGCTCTGGGGGTTAATAAAGGCCTTCTGAAGTGAAACTATGCGTTTATAACGCTCGGATGCGTCAGGATATTTATTAATATTTCTCAGATTGTGTTCATCAGAAAGAAGAAAGTCATATACACCTAGGATGGCTTGAGGGTGAGTAAAACTTGGGGCAATTTTAATTTGAAAGTGAACTAATCCTTTAAAAATAAAATGTAATACTTGTAAATAAACAGTTTTTTTTTTTTTTTTAAAGAAAATAAGTAAATTTGTCACATTTGACCGCATTAAAAATAAATAACTATATATAAAAAAACAATGCCAATAGCTTGTCAAGTCTTTTATAACACTTTTCAGGAAATCCAACTATTACACCAAGGAAGCTTTTAAGATCTCAGTGGTTCCATGATCCCTATTCCTGCGGATCTTACAGCTATGTGGCCAAAGGTTGCTCAGCATATGATATAGACAATCTTGCTGAACCCTTGCCGCTGAAAGGCTCAAATTCTAAGGTTTGTCAATGTTTAGTCAAGCAGTTATTCTAAATTGTATGCTGTAAGCAGATTTTTTTCATTTACACTTAAACTTGCTTTAAATTACGTAACTGATAATATCTTATAACATGAATGACACTATGTTTTTACAGCCTTTGCAGGTGTTATTTGCAGGAGAAGCCACACACGGGTCTTTCTTCTCTACAGTGCATGGAGCATTGCTGAGTGGCTGGAGAGAAGCAGAGCGTCTTATATCTCACTACACTCCTGCCTCTGGGTCATTCTCATCTAAACTGTGAAAACTGTCCTCGAGTTCTGAATAACTGGAAGGACTGACACAACTCATTTTCATTAAATTATGTGCCTTATAAGGGGAATAGAAGGAAAATCTTAATGTAATTACTGAATGATTTAAAACGTCATGAATGCACTGCATGATACATGTTCAACATGTCATCCAAGTTTCGTTCAGCTCGTTCAACAAATGATGATTTGTGCGTATGTTAAAATTACAAATAATTTCTCACTGAATGCCTGTACTTTGCACTAATGTTAATTGTTTTTTTGTGATCTGAAAATAATTTTTATATTAAACAAATTTTCTAATACTTCATGAAGCATGTGTTTGTTTTTTGTTTTAAAAAACTTGAAGTTAAAAACAAAATAAGCTTTTCTTTACTAAACTAAGATCATTCAAATTGTTCAGATCATATCTGGATTATTTCAGGGTTTATTTTTTTCAAAACGGTAATCTCTTAGGAAATGTTTGAGCATCTGATTTCATCATGCCATTTGTAATTTACTGTAATGTACTGATGCATTAAGCCGGTATGGGTTAAAAAAAAAATCTAACAAAGTACAGTTGCCTAAAACCTAACCTGGACCATGGCTGTCCCTGAAATCATGATTATCATTGCTCAGATGAAAATTATTGTTCAGTACTGAAGTTAAGCATAGACAGCATTGTCACATTTTAGAGACTGCTGTTTCGGATTGTGAGGTACCCCTGTAATTAATTGATTTAAACAATTATATTTAGTATATAAGTGTGTCTCCAATCACAGTCAAAAATATTCTTGAGATGGGCCTTGATAAAGGAAGGAAACTAAATAGTAGGCCTACTTCAGTTAAAATATTTGGACATTACAAAGTATTACCATGAAAATACAAACCACTGTAAGGCAAAGTAGAAACAAATAAAAATCAGTAGTGGCTGTGGAACTATATTTTGCCATTTGTGTGTGAACAGAGGAGGGTTGAAATCAAGAGTGAACTACAGATTTTGGGATGTACTGAATTCACAGTACTCAGTATTTTTTAGTTAAAGTTAAATTTCATACCAGCAGCCATTAAAACAGAAATATTATTTTAAAATTGGCTAGGCGCAGAATATAGGAATCCTTTCTTATTTACCTAGAATTTATGTAATGTTCTCAGTCCCGCGCTGTAGGTGGCGGTATTCACATATGTAGTTGCTTCTCAACTCGCTATTAAAGCCACAGAAGAAGAAGATTCAGCGATGGAAATGTTCCTTATCTTTCAGCAAGACAACAATAAAAGTAACTTTCCTGAATGCCAATAACTGGTGAGTGGAGTGTCTTACGCATCGTACTGCAACATTTCTTTTCAATTGTTACCTAAACAAAGCAAAACAAAACAGAAAAAGGGTCTGTTTTTTGCAGTGATGTCACCAAATGTTTATTTACCACGGACGTATTTTCTGGTTCTTTTAGAAAAGTATGAAAACGCATGGTGTTGTTAAGATTGCATTGTCATTCTTCATATAAAAACAGCAAATACATCGTTGGACAGAGCACTTAATATCTACCTTTTTTGTTATAGTTCTGGTTCAGCCGTTGGAAGGAATCACGTCCAGTCTCAAGAACAATTACTACAACTGAATGAGAGCTTTAAATCTGTGCATCAAAAGTCTAAAACTTTGTTAAAATGGAGCAAGGTTTGCCATCTGAAAAAGCGATTTCGCAGGATGGATGCTTAAAAAGTGAAAATGAATTGCAAACAGACTTCATTCAGTCAGAAATACAAGTTAAAGTGGAACCTGATCAAGATGATTCTTCATTGCTTGATGTGAATGAACTCCCTCGTTTTAATGGGCATATTAAGGAGGAGATTTTGGACCTTGGTCTGCAAATCTTACCAGATGGCCTAATGCCTCCAGTTGAGATGGAAGAAGACCTTGAAATCGCAACAAACTCGCGCACTTCTCCAGATGAACCAAACAGAAGAACTGGTTCGTCAAGCAAACGAAAGAGAATAAATAAAAGAAAAGCAACTAATGCATCAAGCCATACAATAAGATGTCCGACAAAGCAGAGTAAGACGACAGAACAAATTATATCAACTAAAATGAATTATGATGTGTCAAGTGAAGGAATCAAATGTTTAATAATGCAGGGAAACACCACACAACATCCAGAGAAATCAGGTAAAGGCAGAACTTCCAATAAACAGCACAAAGAAGACCGATTTAGTTGTGAAACCTGTGGGAAAATATTCCAGCGGTCAGATCTTCTCACGGATCACGTGAAAATTCACAGGCGACAGAAGCCGTACGCTTGCGATCAGTGCGAAATGAAGTTTGCCAAGCCTTCTTATTTGAAAATACACTTGCGTAGACATGCCGGTGACAGGCCTTTTCCATGTGACCAGTGTGAGAAGAAGTTTTTTGACATCTATGACTTGAGGGTGCACCAGAGAGATCACACTGGAGAGAGACCTTATTTATGCTCTGAGTGTGGGAAAGGTTTTAAACGCATTTACATACTTAACAAACATAAACGGACCCACTCAAAGGAGAAACCTTTCCAGTGCTCTGTGTGTGGTAAAGCATACAAATATGGCTACAGTTACAGGTTGCATATGAAAGACCATCTTGACTAAGGTCCTTGATGTGTATCGGCATATTTGTTAACAATGAAAGGGTCTAAATTTTTATCCCTTCCTTAAAGGAAGATTATTTCCCTATGTAAAGCATCAAATGTGCTTTAATATTTATTGGATTTGAGCAGGCTTTTTGTATATGTGTTTTTTTTTTTTTTTTAAATGGTGGTGGATTGAATCATTGAGTTTGTTTCACTCTTGAAGAATGTATGCGGCTAATGAAGTTGTCCATTGACATACTCTTGCTGATTACATATTTTTAATGTTTTAAAAGCAGGATTCTGTGAGCTTTCTGTTGCAAGCTTGCATTAAAAATTAGGGGATTACAGACTCAAGTCTCAATTCTATTTCTGACAATTTGTGTTTCAAGAAATGTTTCAGCTAAGAATCAAATGTGGCATAGAGAAGATATCACAAATTAGTATAGAATTAACTCCTTACTTGTCTATGATCTAAAGTATCAAACCTTGTTTGAGTGAAGTATTGATAGAATGGTAATGGTTTGGAAATAAATGTAATTTCGCTATGATGACCCATGTTCTGTATTTGTATATATGTATGTACACTCAAAAGTTTGGGGTCAGTAAAAATATTTAGTAAAAAGCTGTAATTTTGTGACATATTAATACATAAACTGTTTTCTATTTATTTTAAAATGTCATTTATTCCTGTGATGGCAAAGCTGAATTTTCAGCAGCCATTACTCCAGTCTTCAGGGTCACATGATCCTTCAGAAATCATTCTAATTAATATCAAAGTTGAAAACACTTGTTCTGCTTAATATTTATGGTCAACCAGTGATACTTTTTCTGGTTTCTTTGATGAATAGAAAGTTCAAAAGAACAGCATTTAAATGCGAAATCTTTTATAACATAATAAATGTCTTCACTGTCACTTTTGATCAATTTAATGTGTACTTGCTGAATAGAATATTCTTTAAAAAGAAAAAAAAAAAATTACCGACCCCAAACTTTTGAACAGTAGTGTATTTTGTAGTGTTTTTTTTTTTTTTTTTTCTCCATTTACTGACCATCATTTTATTTAAAACCTGCATGACTTCTTCTGTGAAACAAAATACGCCATTTTGTCCATACAATGAAAGTAAATTTTGGACCCTACTGAGTTTCATTGTATAAATAAAAGCAGTTTAAATATTCTTCAAAATGTCTTATGTTGTGTTCTGCAGAAGAAAGAAAGTCATACAGGTTTGAAATGACTTGAGGTTGAGTAAATGAAAGAATCTTTGGGGTGAGCTATTATTTTAACACTTCTCCACCAGAGGGAGGCCAAATGCTGCACATTCTGACCTTTCCTGATTTTACTTTTAAGTTTTGCTGAGTAAGCAAAGGCCCAATATGCAGCCAGTTTCAATAGAACTGTTCATATCTAAATATTGACTACAAAAAAGTATTTTTAAATTAAAAATTGCACCTTTTGAAAACATAATTTTAGTATGAAGTAATATGTACAGCATATAGGATCAGGTTTATACTGCATAAGAGGAAAGAGAAAGTTCTCTGTGTGTGTGTTTAAGGTGGAATCATGTAAGTCATGTACTGTTTGTGCTAAAAGCTTAATTTACATCAGTAATTACCATTAATACATACTTTGAATTTGCTTGTAAATTTAATGATGCCAGTATAACTGTTTGTGCTTCTTGTGTTTATATTTTTTACAGTTTTGTCCATGGTGCACAGAAAGGCTGAGGTTACAGCTCCATTAAGAGAAGAATATGAATCCATTGCTAACCCTGATTTAGAATCGGAGGTCTCTGATAGTGATGGGCCAGAATGCAGCAGTGTCCCAGATGTGACAGAGGGCCAGAAAACTGTCCTCACAGACTTTGAGTTCTCATCTGAGGAATCCTGTGATGAGGAGAGCGAAGATCGCTCGAGTAGATGGAGCAAAGGAGACTCTTTTTGGAGCAAATATCCTCCTCAAAGTGACACTAGGACCTTCTCGCAGAGCTGTCAAGGGCCTGCACTTGAATCACTACTGGTGACACCTAAAGATGCTTGGGAGCTTTTCATAAGTGAAAACATCATTGATGAAATCCTGCAATGCACCAACTTGGGTGGACAGAGAGCAGCATCAGCAAAAGGCAAAATGTGGCAAAAGGTCACTAAGGAAGAGCTAAATGCCTTTATTGGTCTAAGCCTTCTCATCGGTTTAGAGAGAAATAGTGATGTCCCAATACGGGAACTGTTTATGGATCCGTTACAGAACCCAATTTATCGAGCTACCATGTCTGTTGGAAGATATCAAGACCTTCATGGATGCCTGCAATTTGATGACAAGAAAACCAGAGTGCTAAGAGAGGCATCAGACCACATTGCTGCCTTCCGAAATGTGTGGGACCTGTTCCTGATCAACTGTAGGAAAAGGTTCATCCCCAGGGATTGTGTCACTGTGGGCGAGCAGCTCGTGCCATTCCATGGAAGATGCAAGTTTCTGCAACACTTGCCAAGCCTCCCAACCAAGTATGGCATAAAAATTTTTTGGATGTGCGATGCCGAGGTCCCCTACGCCATTGATGCTGTCATCTACACAGGCAGACAGCCAGCAGAGGAGACTGAAGAGAACCTTGCAGAGAACACAGTTCTAAGGTTGTCCGATGGACTTCAGCAAAAAGGTATTTTTTTTTCTCCACACCCTTTTGTGAATTGTAAGTAGTGGTGTTTCCTAGAATTTATATATATATATATATATATATATTCACGTAAACACAGTCAGTTATGTTTTAAGTGAACATAAACAGTTGAGAAAGAAAACGTGTGTAACAGTATAATGGATCCGTGCGTCAGGTCTTAAAGTGACAGCAGCCTAATATACCTGGGGCCTGTTTCAGAAAGGAGGTTAAGTGAAAACTCTGAGTATGTTAACCCTGAAATGAGGGAAACTCTGGGTTTTCCGTTTCAGAATGGGAGGTATGTCAAACTCGAGAAAGCAGGTTAAGTAAAGCCTATTTCTGAAAGAGAGGCAACTTATACTCAGAGTCAGTTACCATAGTAACTTACTCTGTGAACCTAACCTGGTCAGGAGCAGGTTTTCTTCAGTAAACCCAGAGTTTCCTTCGGTCTCCTCCCCCTTTTTAAAGTGCAAGTGATGTTTAAATA
Source organism: Ctenopharyngodon idella (assembly GCF_019924925.1). NCBI lineage: Eukaryota > Metazoa > Chordata > Actinopteri > Cypriniformes > Xenocyprididae > Ctenopharyngodon > Ctenopharyngodon idella. The sequence continues at coordinate 12,647,720 of NC_067232.1, read as the reverse complement.
GTTCATTCATTCATTCACAATGCAAAAATGCTTTTCGTACTGAGTATTTTTTGTCCTATTTCAAGTACAAATATCTAAAAATTCTTATATCAAGATGGATTTTGCATATAAGAAAATGATATAAGATAGTTAGTCTTGTTTCCTGGGGGGATCTAAATTAAGTGTATTTTACTTAAGTAAAATTATCAATATCTGCCAGTGTGGTAATAAAAATAATCTTAATGCAAACGAAAAACAAGATTATTCTGAGTGTCTATTACTAAGTGCAAATTTACAGTAGCTCCACCCACCAATGTCAGACCAGATTAAAATTAACGCACGTACTTATGGCTGCAGTGATGTAGGCAGTAGCGTGTTGGGTGTGGACAATAAACTTATGATGCGATTGACTGGGTTCGAATCCGCCTTCTGCCGAGCTCGCTCTTTTCCCTTTTCCCATCACATATCACATCAGAAAAGCATTTATTTTCAATAAAAATGAAGAAAATGTTCTAAAAGTGGAAGTAAATTACCTAACCAGTGTTTAATAATGATAAAATCATTTACACTCTGTTATTATTGCATCCTGTTAAATTATTATTTTTTTCTTCTTTTTTTGCATGTGGGATACCATGAAAATGAATATTAGTTCAATAACTTACCATTCTACCAGTTTTCACCTTTGATATTGTAACAGTGATAAGAATTAAACTTGCATTGACTCAGAAGTATGCGGACGTCCTTTTGTCACGTGCTGTTGCCATAATGAATCGTAATATCGGAGCTCCATTGATGATGGCTTTTCATAGTCGTGGTGCACGCGCTTAACTCAGAGTCAACCTATCTAGTCGATTGAACTAACTCAATTCAAATGTTCTGAAACAGAAAACTCAGAGATTCCCATTTCAGGGTAAGTCAACTCAGAGTTCAAGTTTTAACTCAGAGTTGGTTGAACCTCCTTATTGAAACGGCCCCCTGCTGCCAAATTATGAGATAATATTAAAAATATCTATATGGCAGTTTTTCCCCATGGTATCGATGTCAAAATTGTGGCTAGTAACTATGGAAAACCACTAGCAACAGTGGCTGGTGAGCAAAAGTTAATGTCAAGCCCTGTATACATATAAGTCATATACAGTATAAGGCTCAGTAAATGATTTTTTAAATCAATAAACTTTATTCAGCAAGGATACATTAAATTGATCAAAAGTGACAAAAATTACATTTATAATGTTACAAAAAATTCTATTTTAAATAAATGCTGTTCTTTTGAACTGCCTAAACATCTAAATCACCATTTAGACACCATATATATATATATATATATATAAATGCGTGTTTGTGTGTGTGTGTGTGTGTGTGTGTGTGTGTGTAAGGGTTATTTATTTGTGAATCTGGTCATGTTCTGTGTTGTGTTTGCATGAATGAAAACTCAGTAGCAAGCACTCACATTCACAACTTGGGTAAAATGTGTTTCTTCTGCGCTTAAGATTCAGCAGCAGCGGAAACAGTGGTTCAAGAAGTAGCCATTTAGCAGGCGGTTTCATCCAAAGCCACTAGCACTATACAGTATTTGCCCTTTGAGGCATTTTGGATTAACTGCCTTCCTCAAATGCACATAGTTCATAGTTTACATCTTGTAGGGATCAAACCAGCAGCCCTCTAGATACCAGCCCTGAGCCTCAAACACTGTGCCAGACCATCATTGTTTTTGTATAACCTAACTATGTTGCCTTTTTATGTGTTTGTTTCTCATGATAGGTCTCAACATTACAATGGACAGCTACTTCACCAGTGTCCCTCTGGCAGAGAAACTTTTTGAGAAAAACTTGACCATGGTTGGAACCCTTGACCATAAGAATCCACACGTGCCACCGATTATGAAGCCATCCAAGTTACGAGCGCTACATACTTCTGAGTTTGGTTTTTGTGGCAATGTGTCCATGGTGAGCTATGTACCAAAAAGAAAAAAGGCAGAGATTCTTTTAAGCACGTTGCATACCAGCAAAGCACTGAATGAAACAAGTGCTAAAAACAAGCCAGAGGTTTTCCAGTACTACAACCGCACCAAAGGAGGAGTCAACAATGTTCAGCAAACGGCCAACATTTACACCTGCAAGCGCCGTACAAAGAGGTGGCCCATGGTGCTGTGGTATAACATGTTGAATATTGCCATTGTAAACTCCTACTCCATTTTCAATGCTCAGCACCCTAGCTTCATGGGAGGTGGTCATAACACTCAGCGGATGTTCTTAAAAGAGCTAGTGAAAGAGCTTGTAGTGCCTCAGATTCATAGGCGCAGAGAAGAAAGCCATAGATTATCCAAGAACATCCTTGAGGCCATGGGGAGGTGTGGGGTACCAACATCACTGTCAGCTGTCACTTCTGAAATCCAAGAACAGAACTGTCAGAGCAAAAGAAGAAAGAGATGTTACTACTGTCGAGCTGCAAGAGACAGAAAAGTGAACACCTACTGTTGTGAATGCAGTAAACCTGTCTGCAGAGAACACAGCCACATAGTAGTGATTTGCTACCAGTGCATGCGTTAACAGTTTCAATACGTCTATTATGTATTGATAATGACTGTGCTTCTGACAAGTTACATTTCTAAAAGATTGTAAATAGAAGTAATATTGTTTCAATGTGTGCTGTAAAAATGGGTTATTTAATTATTTGACTTTAATTAATCTTTAATAAATTATCTTTAATTGTACAAAGTAAATTTGACATTCGTCTTTTTATATATAATGTTGAATTCATTGATATTTTATCAGTTTTATGGATTAAACTCGATTGAACATTTTGTATGATCAAAATTAAATTATTTACCAAACATCTATACCGTTTGATGAAGGCTATGCATGCTATCTAATCGAAGCCAGATGCATTCTGGGGGCTAATGTTACCTGTTCATTTTTCAGATCAGTTTGGTGAATGAGGTGTTCTAAAGTGTCTGCAAAAGGACAAGTCGAGTATATTAACAATGCCACAAGGTGGAGCACAAATCAGTTTGTAATTGTAGGCCAAGATACCTCAGGAGAGTTAATGAAAAGTTGAAATAGCTAATCAGTTTATTGTGTGATAACCTTTTAGGTTATTTTAAAACCCCTCTGATCCAGCAAAATTCAACCTTTATGTTCTTGATTTCTTTATTATTATTATACTTCCCTGCTTCAATATGGTTGATTCAATTCAAAACAAATGTTCATTGTAAAACTAATATTTGATTTATCTTTTTTTCAGGTGTTTTTAAAGCACATTTCCCTGGGTTGTTTATGGGTCATCATCACTTAAGAATCTCACCCCTGTTGTTAAATAAACAAAACCATTTGCTTACATCAGCCTATTGGCATCCTTAAGGTGTTTAGTTTCACATATACCACTAACCTGTTCCATATGAACTGGTGTCAAATAAATTATTTTGTGGAGGGGGATTTTCTAAAGCGTTTTAGTGGTTTTCTTTCCCCTAATATTAAGAATGGGAGTAAAACACTTCATTAACCGGCCCTATTTAAATGCTTATGAAATGCTGCTTTTTACAAAGCTACAGGAATTGCATATATTTACAAATGTTCTCGTTTAAAACTATTTTAAGCTATATAAAACCTTTGTAAGAAGTTGCGTTTTTAAGTACGTTTCGTGATAAATATGAATATTCTGTTCAAATTAGCTAGTAGCCAATAATCAACGGGTTGTCCCTATATACAAGCGCATATGTTAAACAACTGGGGCTGATTGGCTGTTTAAGACAATGACGCGCGCAGACGCGATATGAATATTCAATGAGTTCCTTGCTGTTACAGTGCAAATAAAGCGAGATAACGGGCCGTGGACAGCGGACTAAAACTTTTTATTCTGACATGTCAGAGCAATGACTTCTGTGTAAATATAAACCTGGGACACGGATCCCAGCGAAGGAATAGGGTCTGAGCTGGAAGAAGTGAGAGAAGCGCTGATTTTTTGGGGTGTGGAAAACCGGACGCCGCATTCACAGTAGACTCTGAACAAGTTTGCCTTTTCCAAAAGCAACAGTGGAAGAGTAAAAGTTACAGTAACAACATGAGCTTGTTGTCTGCTATAGACACCAGTACCTCAGTGTACCAGCCTGCACAGCTTCTAAACTGGGTTTACCTTTCTTTACAAGACACGCATCAGACGAGTGCCTTCGATGCCTTCCGACCCGAGCCCAACTCTTCCCATCCGGACCTGAACTACAGCAAAACTCCTGCCAATGACCTGAGCTCCTCTCTCAACTCCAACTATCTCAACAACTTCTTTCAGCTGCAGAGAAATGAGGTAACTCGTTTTATGTCTTCCTGTGTAATTTATTTTGGAAATAAGTTAATGGAGATAACGGCCCCTGTCGACTGGAATAAGATTTATTATGTATGTCTAGCCTATATAGCGCGCGACTAATTGGTTACATTTGGACAGTACACCGATGCTTTTGGTTATTACATAATCTTTTAGTCTTAATCTCTCTTTTTTTTTTTTTTTTTTTTGTCATGGGAAACTTGTAATATTACATACAGTTATTTTGTAGGGTATTTTTTTCTCGTGGAATAATAAATGTAATTATTTATTTTGCAGTACTATGCGAAAAGCGTATTCCTTGAATATTTGAAAGCAGACTAAAACCGTGCCAGTGTGCAGCTTTGCACACTTAGTTTATTGTTTTGTAACAGCACGTGGACAGCCAAATGAGGCAGCCATCCATGAAAGTATCTTAGTTTGATCATAAGACTAGGCCTATTTGCATTTAATTTGATGCTTAATTTGAACAAGTAGACTCCAAATAAATCAGAAGTCTCGGTGTGATGATTGCTTACTGATCTCCATAGGCCTAAAATGTGGGCTGCCATAATTGAGCTCGGGATACTGAAAGATGTGGCTCGTTTGTGATGTTGCTATAGTTGCTGAAGACATGACACTCAATCTGTATTATTTTTATCACCCAAAGGAAGTTGTAAATATAATCAGTGATCCTCTCTGAATGACTAGATTTGATTGTATTATCAAAAAGAAGATAGTGCCAGATTATGAGAAGAAAAAGTGTTTACAATTATAATTAAAAAGTTATTTCAAGATTCGAAATTAAATTATATTAAATTAAATGTAATAATTATGACATTCTGTATGGTAGAAGAGCGCTCATCGAAATAAAAGTCTGTTGATTCTTTTTGTACTCTTCAGGTTATTTTTCTAAATGAGAGAATTACTTCCAGAAGCTTGAATATATAAACGCATTTTCTTTTTAATGATGTAATGACAGTGTTGTGGCTGAGACCGAGGTAAAGTGTTGATGTTTAGTGGAAAGTTTGAGGAAGGGCAAAACTTTCATTCGTAATCAGAGTTAATAAAAACATTATGACAAGTTCTCTCTTTCTCTCCCTTCCCCCTCTTTCTTTTTCTCTCCCTTTCTCTTTTTTTTCACTTGTGGAGGGTTAAGAATGCTTTCAAAACCCCCTTATTACACTAATTTCAGTTTTATCAGAGTTCTTTTTTCTCTGTGAGGCCAAAAATCAATCTGTCTATTGAAATATTTTAAACAAAGGAAGAAGGTTTGATCTAGAAAATCTAGATTTTTGCATTATTTTTGTTTGCATAACTTTCCTGAGGAAGTGTCAAACTAGTATTGTGTGTGTGTGTGTGCGCGCACGCGTTTTTGTGATTTACGAGGACACAAATTTGTATAATGACATTGGTATTACGATGTAAACATGAAATATGAGGACATTTCATGAGTCCTCATATTTAAAATAGCTTTAAAAACATACTAAACAATGTTTTATTAAAAATGTAAAAATGCTGAATGTTTTCTGTGATGGGTAGGTTTAGGAGTAGGGGTAGTGTAGGGGGACAGAATGTATAGTTTGTACAGTATAAAAACCAATACACCTATGGAATGTCCTCATAAAGATAGCAAAACAAACCTGTGTGTGTGAGTGTAAGTGAATGGCAGTAGTACAGGCTAGGAGTGACCCCCTGACTCTCTCTCCAGCTGAGAGAAGGGGTGAGGAAAGATGTCCTCCACTGGTGTAAATGTGTGCGAGGGCCATATATCCCCCAGGAGAGACATAGCCAAATTCCCTTCTGACAGCTACAATCAGTATTGTGGGTGCATTATGGTTTAAAAGTCAATAATAATTCCATGAATGCATTCAGACATAACTGCTGATCATCGTAATTTAATATATTTCCATGACGTTTAAATTTGGTTGTTGACATTTAAAAAAAATGGCGGTGCAGTTTAGTTTGTTTACAGAGAACTCCATACATTTCACTTGCCTTTTCAGAATTCCTTGTTGATGTTTACTGTCTGTTGGTCATAACTCAGACAAAATAATAGCTGGATGCGTATTTGTCATGACAGCTTTTTACAGGCCAATTTATTTTGAACATAAACACATCTAAAGATTTCTAATTGTATGTAACTCCTAATCTTTTGTCAGACACGCTCAAAATCAAGTCTAAAAGTTAGGAGGAATTGCATGCACGTTTCTCATGGATTTCTCACAAAAAATGAATATGCGATGGATTTGACTGGCCATGATGGAAAATGATTGCCACATGTACAGATATAAAAGAAAGTTGCTCTACCTGATGAAAAGAGACTCAACTGAGTGATACGTGCAGAAACTGTTTATTGTCCTGGCTTGCTGAGAACTAGATGACAGTTATCTGGACTTGCCAAGCAAAGTTTCAGGACTGTCTAACATGAGACTTCAACAATAACATAAACTTCCAAACCATAACCAGAGGAAGACATCACTCAAGCAACATCTTCCCATCCAAACATTTGTTTCTGTAGTGTGTGTTTGACTATCTACTGTACTCTCTGTGGTTATATAGCAATCTGATTTGCAAATCTTAGACTGATGTGCTTATCACTGACTTTAGTGGATTGTGCCGCCTCAATTTAGGAACTGATTCTGAATTAGGAATCTTATTGATTAGTTGATATGCCTAATGGAGTTCCACATTCACTGTTTTTGATTATACAATCATATTTTAATTTTTGCTTAGAACATTAGCCTATGTGGTGGATTTAATTGAGAGCAGTGTAAGTACTGTGAAGTATATAGTTTCTTTGATTTTTTTCTTTTGTGTTCACATTGGAATTTACTGCCCTGTTATGTTCTGCAGGCCCTGAATAATGGTTTATACAAAAGCGTGTCCCCGTACGGCTCTCTTAACAACATAGTGGATGGGCTGAACTCTCTAACGGACCACTTCTCCGACCTCTCCCTGTCCTCTGAGCCACGCAAGCCCAGCAAGAGACCTCCACCAAACTACCTGTGCCATCTCTGCTTCAACAAGGGACACTATATCAAAGACTGCCCTCAGGTAAGCAGCCAGAGAGACATGTTGCCTCATTGGCCTACTTGTCAAACAGGCATCTCTCTGTCTGTTTAGTCATGTGTATCAAGTTAATTCAGAGAGCTACTGTGCTGAGCGTTGAGAGGTAAAACAAGGCCACTGAGCAATGTTTTTTCAAACGTGAAAATCATCTGATCTGAAAATCAACTTTCTCTCACGTCCAACAGTGACATCAGTCGATAATAACAAAAACATTATCATCAGGGATATCGCGCATAAAATGTGTTCAGCAAGAAATGATGTGTGCAGTCATTTTCAGATCATTTTCTTAGCCCCTTGTGTTTTACAGGTGATATTAGCCATTGTTGTTTTTGGAAATGTAACTAAAAGCTTCATAAAGCATGTGGTTATGTATAGATGCATGAGAATATGTTTACAAGGCAACACATTTAAACAAATGTTCAAGTTAATGTGGTATGAATGGACTCAGTGAGACAAGAAATACGGCAAACGTTTTCAGGAGATGCCGGAGTGAGAATGTTTTCCCCTCGAGATAAACAGGTGACAAGTTTATGATTTAAATGTGCTTAAATCCACAGTTTTACTAGGAAATCCATGGGAAATCATGAGAAACCACTCCCTGACCTTTAATTGTCCTGTTTCGACTATTGCAACAGCATTCTCACAGCCATGTTTACCCTCAGGACAAGGAAAAAATATATCCATGCTCCTTTAAAAAACTTTTATCGGTTTCACTTTTTAAACACAAATGAGTATTTTGAAATGTGGAGCACCGTTTGAAGGCATATCAGAGAGTTTTTTCCTTGTCTTATCTTTCCTTTTCTTCATTCCAACACTGATTTCATGAATAGAAAATTGTGTTAAACTTGCAAACGTTCCAGAAACAAAGATAAAATACAAGTGTTTGTAAAGGAGACAGTGTCATCTTTAATTTCAAGCCGTTAGTGTTTTATAGTCTTTGGACACTGAGACAGGGTGAGGTTCTTGTTCAGGCCCAGACTCAAGTCAGAGCTGCATGGAATGGTAATGCAGACCAGATGTGGGATTAAAGTGGCAAACCTCCCTTTATGAAAGATGATGAGGGTTCCCTGCAGACTGTTAAAAGTCCTATCATGATAAAATATCTCCACCTCTTTGAGCGCGGCTCAGGTAATTTACAGACTTTTCCTTTGACTTTGTCAAAATTGTGCACTGAAATACACTGATGTTTGTTTTTATAAGGGTGTTTGCTGTCCATGACTGGTGATGGAAAATATTGCTCATGTGCCATTAGGTTTAACAGATTTAACCGTAGTTGTATCAGTGTGATGATGTAATCGTGGATTCATTTACGAAAACATAGCAGTCATGTTTTGTTGACTGTGATATTATTGTTATTGCCAATAAGTTAGATATTGAGCTATTCTCTAAAGAATGGGATTTCAAACTTCTGATGCTAAAGACCCCGATATATGATGATTCCTCTCCCTAAAATATAGGGGTGTAACGGTACCGAACCGTTTCGGTACAGGACTTCCGGTATGGTGCACATGTGTACCAATTGCATTACATTGCAACATTAAGGTCTCCTGTTTGGGAACACTTCAGTTTAAAATAAGCTCTGCATTTTGTTACTTTCCATAAGAAACAAAGTGTCATCTTTTAAATTCGATCCATTTTATCATGAAACTCAAACAGAAAATACCGTTTTGACACTCTTTAATGTGGCGTGACATATCTCTGTATAGGCGCCACAAGCGGCGTTCATGCGGCAGCGCGAAGCGCGAGTGAACGCGATCATCTCTTCCTCGTAAATACTAGTTACAGAATAAACATGAATGAACATCCAAAGGTATGTTGAAAGATACAGTACAACTTACTGAAACTTATAATATCTCGTGTAATCGCTCAATCAGTGTTTCAACGGCGAAAAGACATCATCAATAAAACAGCTTGTAAACAATGTCACGTAGCATTTACCTCAGAAAAGCCATTCCGTGTCCACAACTTAAGTTACCAAGAGAGATGAACTCTTTTGCTAAATATATGCATTATATTAATATATTCATTATATTTTACTTAACCTGTTAGTGATGTATTATGTTTATATAAATCTGTCATGAAAATGACAGCCACTGTGTAAATGATTATATTTCAACAACAAATTGGAGTAAAAACATTATAACTTTATAATTAGATTTAGAAGTTAATGCAGACACTGTCTTATGTGCAGCTTACATGTTTGCATACAATTTGTTATTTGAGTGTTGATTATTATATCTAAAAATAAATAGCAATTGAATTTAGGCTAATAGTTTGGGCTCTGTTGTTTAACCTTTAATATTATAGTAATGTTCAAGTAAGGGCTCCCAACAGCATTAGCAGACATAATTGTTTTTATCCTTAAGAAACTTTTAGATAAAATGTAATTTATTTAAAGACAGAGACAATTTGTTCAATAGTTTATTAAAAAAATAAAAAATAAATAAATTTTATGTTTAGTTTTTTTGCCCCTGCTGTACCGAACCCTTACCGAACCGTGACTTCAAAACCGAGGTACATACTGAACCGTCAGTTTTGTTTACCGTTACACCCCTGTAAAAACTGTCCACGTATATAATGCACTTTATACATGAAATTAAAATGTTTTCGTGTATAAAAGACTTTTAAATTAAATAATTGGCTTTAAATTGTTACTGTAACTGAAGCCAAAGCAAATTATTAAAATATTATCTGGACAATGTTGACATTTTATAATGTGTATATTTTTTCTATCCACTATTAGAGTAATGCTAGATGTATAAACCTAAAAAATATATTTTTTTAATTCAATTCAATTGTATTTTTATAGCGTGGTTCAAAATAAACATTGTTCCAGAGCAGATTTGCAGTTAACTTTGACAGCCCTAAAATGCATAATAATAAATACATTCCTCTTACATTTTCTACAATTCTGCGTTGAAAGTCAAAAAATTCCTGGTCTAAAGCATTTACACAATGGTTAAGTGTTTAACTCAGTTGGTATCCCCCTCTCATGCTAAACAGCTTAGGAAAACAAATACTAAAAGAACAAATGTTAAGTTTTATTAGGACAAACACCACAGGCTATAATACTAGCCTGAGACCGGCCTTTAAATCACTGTCAGAACTGTCGTGTTTTAAATTTCAGTTGCTTGTGTGAATGTCAGTGGAAACACAAGAAAAGTCTAGTCCCACGATAGTGTCCACACCTACTCAATTCAACACTAATGCAATTTACCTCCCCCTGGGGTCTCACTTTCTTTGAATTACTTTCCATTTGTCATATGGCGCGTCCATATATTTACCCGTCCAGATGCAATGATTCGCCCTCGATTCACGCCAGAAAGGACAGTTGGAAAATTATGAACATGGTGAGTCTGATCTTGTCTCAGAGGAAATGAATTCCAGGGTAAGCTGGTCCCCACTAAGGGTTTGTCCTGTCCAGAGAACTACATAGTCCCTGCCAACACAAACACTGAGGATTTGACTTCACAGGGCACAGCGGGACCTGTGATCTAAAGCCAGCGCTGAGAATCACATTCTCATGCGTTCTCCCAGCGCACCGTCTAGGTCTCCATTCGTTTCCCAGCAGATGAGATACAGTGGGCCAATCTCTCCAGTCAGAGCAGGGGCAGAGTATCAAAACACAGCCGTCCCGGAGCTGGCCGTGGCGGGGGTGTCTGGGCCAGATAGGAATTGGGGAATGTCATGGCTCGGTTGGAGCAGAGCGTGGGGGAAGGAAGCGTGTTGGTTATGTCTTCTGGTGTGTGCGGTTCAGACTCACATGTGTCACCTAGGGGAAGTGGTTCTGGCCCTAGCGGAGCTCCACAGGGAGCGCTAGTTAGAAAAGAACACCATTGAGCAGGCAGCTGTTTGACCAACTCTGCTCTGCCCCGGGGCAGCTAGTGAGAGTTATGTAAACAAGTTCGACTGAACGGGAACGGTTTTGCTCTGTCATTCATTACCCGGAATTACAGAGACCTCAAAAAGCTGTGGCCCAATTCTTGTTTATATTATGCCAGTTGAATATCTGATTGTTTCAGTCGATGAGGGTCAATCTACCCTGCATACAGAGGTGCAGTGGGATTTCCTCATGGAAAATGTGTGCGCTGGAATGCGGCTTGCAAAACTGTAAGAGTCCCTGCATGTAAGCTCAGCTCGTGAGTCATGTCCTCTGCAATGCATCTCTATTGCCAATGCCCTTTTTTGTGTCACAGTCCCATAGTGACAGTGGATGTCATTCACAGTAAGTATTCTGACTCCCACCCTCAACCGATCAATGTGAGTCTTGTTAGGAAGTCACCGAAACATGGTACAGGGTGCAGAAAAGAATGCCTTTTGTTGTATGAGAAATTACTACAGGGTCACAATCATGTTTCTGTCTCCTACTTAAATTTTCCCTGCTTGATGTGTTGTGTTAGTGTCGCTGTGCAGCACATGGGATGCTGGATGTTTTGTGTTTTGTTGCTCAAACCATGCTAGAAAGCTTTTTTTTTTTTTTTTTAAAAAAACTTTTTTTCATACAGAACATACTGTTATTGTTAATTTTTACATTTTTTTCAACAAGTATATTTAATAAGCAATATTTTGTCATACCATTTATTTTCAGCCAGTTTTACAGAAAAATAACATCTTTAGTCAATATAAATAACATTTTAGTTCATGAAAAAATGCAAAATTAAATCAATTATTAAAGTATTTGATATATTGATTTAAACATGCAGCACACATTTAACAAAAAAAGCTTGTGAAAATGTCCTTATGAAAACCTGAACTGCTAATAACAAAAAGTACACTAATATTGTGAATTCTTAATGTTTTAGTGGTTCATTGTCCGTTTTAAGTGCCTTGATGTGGAAAGAGTGTAAACACATGACTTACACATTCTGACTAGCATGTAACTTTGTTCAGGTTGACTTGTGCATTTGTTGTAATATGTTTTGATGTTATGCATTTGATGTAGTAAAATATTTAGTTTATGTTGTGTATGTATGTGATTAATCTCATAAATTGTATATATATGTGATTTATCTCATAAGTATATGGTGCGAGTGTTTGGGTGAGTAGTGAAGTGCTTCACTTTACCAGTGTTCATTCACTGCTCGGCTTTAGCTTACGCAACTGTATCAGGGCAATCATTATTGACCACTGTTAAATTATTTGAAGAAATCATATTCTTTCTAGATTTTTCAGGTTCAAAAAACAGTGTTAGTGCTCTTTTAATGTGTTGCAGTGTTGTTTTTCTTGTCATATTTAGGGGGTGGGTGATATGTTCAAATTCTTATTTCACAATATGATACATTTTATTTCACAATAAGGATATATATTACGATATAAATATTTTGTGTTATTTTATCTAATTTCTGTTCTTAAAAATAAGAAAAAAGAAGCAAATTACAAACAATAGGACAAATACAATATAACAAAAATATGATTTAAACAAAAAAAATTTCAGGTTCAATAGGTTTATTTAACATGTAGTTAGAATTAGTACAGAAATTGAATAATCAGATGTAAAAATAAAATATTGCATAGTCTTCACTGTATGAATTAAATATAAATGTATTCTTATTGAAGCTAAAAAAAGTTATTCAGTCAAGAGCAGTAAGTTATTTTCTCTTTTGTTTGATTCACATTAATGACACAGGGGTGCGTTTCCTAAAAGCATCGTTAGCCAACTAACATCGCAAGTTCCGTCGTTACTTACATAGTTCAACGATTTGGTGTTTCCCGAAACCATTGTTCAAACGAACATTTGCAAACTGCATCGCAAACTTGTGTGGTTTGAACAACAGCTCTCGAGCTGTGGTTAGAAGCATAGTTTCTTGTTTTTTATGACATGTGGACTTAATAAATCGTTATCTTGAGCAAAATAAGCAAGCTGACATTAAGTACAATGTGTATCTTTTATTTCGAATATATACAAATGTAATTTACATATTTTAGTTTGTCAAGAGATTTAAAGCACCGTTTTTGAAGAGTGCGCATGTGCGTACGTCCTCTAGTACGTAAGATCAAGCATATGATTAAATCTGGAAATAAAGCAAAATAACTGAGGAAAATGAGATTTAGTCCTCTGATGCAGTGTCCGTAATTTATAGCAAAAAATCTAGCATTAATTCGATCTCAAAAGGACTCATTTAAAGAAGTTATTACTCACCACCTGCGTGACGTCATTCACCAACGAGGCTGAGCGACAGGTTTGCGACAATAGGGTTTCGGGAAACAGTCGTGACTAGCTAGTTGATTTGTTCAATGATGCATCGTACTATGGTAGTTCAGCAGCGAGTTACATCGTTGTTCGGGAAACGCACCCCAGAGCAGCAAGTATATTAGGTTGCTGTCACTTTAAGACTAAACACACAAATCCATTATACTGATACACATCTGGTTTACACCCAACTGTTTACTTTGACTTGAGACATAACTGGCTGTGTTTACATGAATACTCCACACGATGGGCATTTTGACATAATTGCGTGTGTATTCGACAATTCAAGTGCAATAAGGTGTGAAAGAGAATTGAATTTGTGAACTCATGCTGAGAGACGTGGCTTTCTGTGCACGTGTTTGCGCTGTGTGTCAGTCAGTGCGTGTACCACACTGAGTTCTTTTTCACTGCTTATTGTGCTTATTAACACTTTTTAACATCCCAGATTCGTGATTGTCTTCTGAGGCAGCTTTCTGTGCACGCACTTTGGCAGTGTGCCAGTCAGTACAACCACCGCACCGAGTTCTTTTTCAGGATATATTGCGCTTATAACTCTTTTAAACATCAAGCACGTCCCACTCTTTATTATCTCATTCATGCATTTTATCACTTAAGTGCCAGTATGTACATACCGTGATATACACAATATGACAAAATCTCTAACGATAGACAATTTTATACCGTGGTAACGATATATATCGTCATAACGCCCAGCTCTATTGTCAAGAACAATATCTTTTAATTGAAGTTGTTCAGGATGTGCATTTTTTCCATCGTGTCTTCATTATCTGTTATAAAATAAAAAGCACCGTTTGTTAATGAAAATTTTTGTAAGTAATTTTGTTGACAATATTAACACTGCATACTCTATTTGTAAGAATTTGAGTGAGGAACCAGATACAGTAGAGTAGACTCAGCTGGGGTCTGTTGTCTTCATATCCTTTGATGGGAAAATTGTAGATTCTTTTATGTTAATCAAAAACACATGAATGCCATTGATTTCATACAGCGCTCTCATTATTCTTTTGACATAATACATCTCTTGTTCAAATCGTATTCATGGCACTGGAATGTGTGTGTGTATATATATATATATATATATATATATATATATATATATATATAGCCTGTTTCGTCTTCCTCCAGTGTCCTGATGTTCTGTTTTTGAGCAGCTTTTTACAGTTTGAAGCCAGTTTACTGTATTGTTCCAGTTATTTTTTTTTCAAAGGAATCAGGAAATTTCCTGTTTGTGATGCAACTTTCATTCACGTCTTTTTGTTTTCAACATATGCTGCCCTTATTTTGCATATTTTAGTTCCTCCAGGTGTTTTGGGCCACTTAAGTCTATTGATTAAAGGTGGCAGATTCAACACTTTGAGGGCTATTTTGAACAAATGGTGCCCCATCATCATCATCAGCATGAGTGAAATCTACCTTAGCACTTCACAGTTTGACAACTTCATTACTTCCAAAGCGAACACCTTTGTGAAAATGCATGTTCTATTTCACAGAGCAGTTTGTCCGCCGTTGGTCAGAGCGATAAAGCTTTTATGATTTGTTGTTGCTGTTATCATTATGTAAGATAGTGAAATTGTAAACATTAGCCTGGGGTTGTGTAATTTCGTTTGACAAGAAACCTTTGTTTGAGACAAACTTCCATTACAACTGCTCCCGCCTGTGAAAGGAAAACACTCTGATGTAAGAGGCAATCACTGAGCTCTTAGGAGACAGTCACCTTCTCCTCGGTCTCTTGCTGAGATAATTACATAAACATGGCTCTAATAGGGAGCCAAAATGACAATGCATTTCCTGCTTCTTGATAGAAACAAATAAATAGCTGTAACCGCGTACATAAGCAAGTTCATTTTCAATCAGAAACTATGTCAGGCCCAAGTAATGAGGTGTGAATATGTATTGTTAAAAATGCTTTGTAATATATAGTGCCTACTTGGTCATTTGACAGTTCTGTTGCTCTGAGAGTGCTAGAAAACTTTTGATGATTGTTTCAAAAGCCACATATATTCATTGGCTCTTGGTCAGATATGGCCTCTGCTGACTCGACTAAGTGTGCCTTTTGTTGTACGCTATATATTATCTTTATCTGTTTTCAGAATTCACAATTCAGAATTTCACAATTTCAGGCAGTTGTTTAAATCAAGAGAGAATTATGATCTGAGTTAGAGTTGATTCCCTTCTGAACCAAAACACGCCGTCAAACATTGCTGGAAATGTTGTATCATGATGTGAAACTGCTTAAAAAATATTTGTCTTCATAATCATTCTTTTCAAGTCTTTTCAGTTTTGAAATCCAACTTAAACTGACTGTCAGTATTTAGATTTATTGAAACCATTAACTTTTGACTTGTAACAGTTTTGAATTTTCTACATTGTGTTATTTAGATTCTGTGTTTGCATTAGACAGGGATCATATACGGTTCTCCTGGGAAAAAAAAGAGTATAGTTATATAACATTGACTGAGTTTACTGGCCTTATTATAAATAAACCCAGCTCCAAAGTTGTTCTACAGAAATTGATGTTATTGTACACAAAATGAATTTGAGTGTGATGTTGCTTCATAAATCTGTTTGCATTCATGTTTGTCCAGACCAGCTGCTCAGTGTTTCTCACAGCTTGTCAATCTGCTGTCTTGGGAAACAACCAGCCTGATGTTGCAATGCAGAGTTAATGTTCACATTCATGGTCCAAAACGTGTTTTTTATGTATAACATAATTATGTACAATAATAAAAGCCATTTTGATACTATTAATATAATTACTTTTAAAGTTAGTCAATATAATTACTGTTCAAAAATGTGGGGTTAGAAGGCGTTTATCTTAAAGAACGTAACTATTATTCAGCAAGGACGCATTAAAAGTGACGGTAAAGACATTTATAATGTTACAAAAGATTTCTATTTCAAATAAATGCTGTTCTTTTGGACTCTCTATTTATTATATAATTCTGGGAGAAATGTATCTCGTTTGTTTTACAATAATATTAAGCAGCACAACTGTTTTCAACATTGATAATGATACAAATGTTTCTTGAGCATAAAATCAGAGTGATTTCTGAAGGATCATGTGACACTGAAGACTGGACAAATTCAGCTTTGCCATCACAGGAATAAGTTACATTTTATATTTAACATATATACATAGAAATGGTTATATTACAATATTATTATAATTTTTTTACTGTATTTTGCATGTTATAAATGTATCTTTGCTGAGTATAAGAGACTTCTAAAGAAAAGCTTACTGACCCCAACTTTCGGACAGTAGTGTATATTTATAAATTATAGTTATAAATGTAAGTGCACTTATAAGAAGTGCAATAGACTTTGGTGTGGAACAGACAGAGTGCCTCTTTTATTTATACATATCTTAATAAAGCAACAGTTTCACTGCTGGTACAATTAGAGAAGTCCTTGTCAGGAATTGGAAACAGTCAGCTGATGAAGGCCAGCACCAGGGAGAGCACACTTAGCACACTTCCTCAAAACGGAAATCAAAGTTAAAAGAATATGAAAAGCGGGTTTCCTGCCAGCTGCTTTGTGTTCTGTACACAGAGAATAGCACTCTTCCTATGATTTTGCTGATACGACAGCAAATGCGCCTCCCTCTTTCTGGCCTGTGGATGTCCCTTTGCATGAGACTTCTATGTCAACAATCAGAGGCGGATAATGATAACATCTCTTTAAGTGAGAGTTGTGATCTGTTGTCATATTTAGAAATAAGAAACCCACAAATGTGACTGGTGTTCTGCTTCAGAGTTGTTTTAATTTATTTTTTTTAAACAGGCTTTCGTCAGAGAGATTCATGAGGACAAATTAAAGGGCACAATGGCGTCAGTCTTAAAAAGACCCACAAAACAAACACAGCGATCCCTGCTTTGTGCAGATGGGGTATATTGCTTGGATAAAGAGACTAAGACGTTCAGCCTTTCACTGATGTGGACTAGAGTTTTATGTGTAATTATTTAATAAATCCATCGTAATTATCTTTTCATTAACTTTTATTTGTCCAGAATCCCTCATAAAGATTTCAATAATTTCTCAGTGAGAGGTTGTGGTCATGTCTGGTCTTGTGAGCACAAAAGTTAATGAAAGAAAACAAATATAAGCAGTGGATGTCAACAGTAATATTATACAATCTGCTGGTAAAAAAGGACATGATAAACTTTGGTTTGTGGGCTTTTGACAGCTTGATTTCTTAAAGGCATAGTTCACTCAAAAATGAAAATTGAATAAATGCTATTCTTTCTATTCATTAAATCATTTTTGTAAAAATGTACCATGGTTTCCACAATAATTTTCAACATTGATAATAATGAGAAGTTTCTTGAGCATAAAATCAGCATATTATTAGTATGATTTCTGAAGAATCATGTGACACTGAAGACTGGAGAAATGACTGCTGAAAATTCACTCATTTACTGTATTTTTGATGTAATAAATGCATCTTTGCTGAGTATAAGACTTCTAAAAAATCTTACTGACCCCAACCTTTGGGCAGTAGTGTACATTTATAAATTTAAGTGCACTTATAAGAATTTGTTAATGAAAGAAAACAAATATAAGCAGTGGATGTCAACACTAATATTATACAATCCGCCGGTAAAAAAAGGACATGATAAACTTTGATTTGTGGGCTTTTGATTATGATTTGGAGATTTTCTGCCATTTTTAGTTCATTTGAGTTGTATTTGGTTCTCTGGGTTCATTCTCTCTCACATCAGCTTGATTTCTTAAAGGCATAGTTCACCCAAAAATGAAAATTTGAAATTTACTCACACTAATGTAGTTCCAAACCAAACTTTATTTATTCTGTGGAACATAAAAGAAGCTATTTTGAGAAATATCTCAGTAATTTTTTGCTCATACAATGAAAGTCAACTGTTTTCTTCAAAATATCTTCTTTTGTGTTCTGCAGCTGGAAAAAAAAAGTCATTTTGGGTGAACTCTGTCTTTAACTTGATGTGAGCATTTAGGATTTCTCCAATGGTTAGTCACAGGAAGTCACCTTCTGAATTATTGTTCAAAGTCGCTCTTGTGTGCCACCAAACCCCACCATAAACCTGCACAAGGTCATTGGTATTGTTACCAAGAGGTTGTTTGTTGTTACAAGACTATATATACGACCTACAAGTTCCTTTGATTACATTGTACCAACCTAATAACTTCAGCGAAATGGCCATTTGTTTGTCCTTATCTAACATGGAAACACATCCTGCCCAGCTTAGGAGAACAGATAACCGTACAACCATGAGCTCATCTCGTATCATAAACAGATAACTCTGACCGATCCATCCCTCTCACCAGAGTCATTAGATTCCAGACTGAATGCCATCGCTCATATTTTGACCTCAGGATGTGAAAGGGTCGACGGCTCTTTCTCTTCTGTTTAAAATGAATATTACTGAGGCCTAACTGGCAGCGTTCATACTGAGGACCAGGGCACACAAGCACAGTAGATGGTGTCAGAGGAATAACACAGAAAGCTTTGTGTTCAGGTCTGAATCGGGACCGTCAGGAAGGGCCTAGTGCTGGGAATGGCCGATGTTAATTAAGGGTCCCATTGTTTGTTTTTAGGATCCCCAGACGAAGGGGTCAGGAAGTCAGCTCGTATTGTTCACCCAGTGGGATGCTGACTACAGCACAAGTGGGGACCACAGATCTTTTTTTCCGTTTTAATCACAGTACAGGCAATCTCCTGTTAGACAGATCTACTAGAAAAAGAGACTGTTTGTTATTATGGAGGATCAGGGAAGACAGCTGTGTTTGGGGTGGGAATCTTTAGGCAATTTACGATCCGATCTGATTCCTATTCTGGATCTACGATTTTTTTTTTCTCATTAATTAATGAGTTTATTAACTCTGAATATCAAATTTATTTGTGCATTTTTTTTTTTTTTAAATAAATTACTTTTATAATTCTAAGTACTTTTTAAAATAATTGCAGTTGTATGTTAAGGATTATTAACTAACTAAAATAACTTTAAAACAAACAAGCAAATATGAAGTAATAAAGGGGAACAAAAAAACACATTACAAGCAATTAACAAAAAGTATCTCCTTTCAGTGTCTTTCAGTGTCCTTCTTCCTCTTCCTCTTCCTCTTCTTCTGCTTTCTTTTCTTCTTCTTCTTCTGCACTGCACATTTTTTTGGAGGTTTATTTATTTTTTAAGTTAAAGTTTTAAAATCTCCCATTAGCTTACATTAGAATGGTCAGCATTGATGATCATAATGATGACGTAATGATGTCATTGTAATGTTTGCTTGGATTGGTCTTGTTTCTTGCATTTATCTGCATACTAAATTCTGAGTGGACTTTTCTTCATTCCATCTATTTATTCAGCTGTAGGTGAAAGATGGTGCAAAGACATTGCAAAAATGGTGTCCTGTTATATGTTAATTCCTGTATAGAGTTGACAGACCACAGGATGCATGCTTAGTGTCAAGACAACGGCAACATTTAATACTGCATTTAATTTACACAGAACCTTTAATATTATCTTTCAGTGTTGCAAGCACTGCTATCCTTCAGGAATGGCAAATATTCAGTTCATGTTGTTTTTTTTGTGTTGTTTTGGTTTTTTGGGGGGGTGATGACAATATCATAATCATTGGTAATTGAACTTTTTTTTTTTTTTTTTTTTTTTTTTTAGATATATGGTGGAACAGATATGTTTGAATGGGGTTTTTTTTTGGTTTTTTAATTTTTTTTTTTTTGTTTATATGCAAGAAATGACTTCTTGATGTTGTAAGAATGAGTTAAAACCCATTCTGTGGTGGACCGGTTCTTGAGCCCGGCACAAAAGAAATACAAAAGAGGCTCTTGTAGCGAGCTGGAAGGCCTGTGTTGAGTCACTGTGGCGGCTGGAAGGGCTCAGGGAAGTAGTGGGGGTGTGAGGGGGAGAATGACTGAGGGGGGGAAGGGCAGTATGGGAATGTTTTTACAGTCTGACCTGTGATCTTCCTTCTATTCTGCTCTAGTCCTTTTCTGACACACTTTATCTGTCTGGTTCCTGGTCCTCCAAAAAATATTTGGACAGTTCACATATAAATGCGTTTGCATTGTCTGACAAAATATCACACCAAATGGAATTTATTTGAAAGACATAAGACAAAGTATTTGAACTTTTTCTCATTGTCTAATGTTGGTGGAACATGTTCATAGTTAATATGATGAACAATATCTATGGCCCCTTTATTCAAGTGTGCTATTAGTATAACTAAAAATAAGAAAGTATACTTTCAGTCTACTTTTTATGTACTTCTATATGTACTTCTCAGAAATAATACTTAAAATTACACGTAAAGGGATAGTTCACCCAAGACTGAAAATTCTGTCATTAATTACTCACCCTCATGTCGTTCCAAACCCGTAAGACTTTCGTTCATCTTCGGAACACAAATGAAGATCTTTTTGATTAAATCTGAAAGCTTTCTGTCCCTCCATAGACAGCTACATAAATACCACTTTGACGCTTCGAAAAGTTCGTAATGGATCGAAAACTAATCCATAAGAATTGAGCAGTTTAGTCAAAAAATCTTGATCGCTTTATATGATGAACAGATTGAATTTAGGCTTTTATTCACATATAATCGTTCATCAACTCACACATCAGTTGTGGTAAACAGAAACTCAAGCATGTTTGCTTGACATGCGAGAACCATTAAGGTTTATTCTCCTGTGTTATGCAGCATGTTTGAGCTTCTGGAAGAGGTTTGTTCTCACGCATCAAGCAGGAACGGTTGAGATTCTGTTTATGTTCACTGATCAATGTTTATATGTGAATAAAAACCTAAATTAAATCTGTTAATCATATAAAGCGATCAAGTTTTTTCAGAAAATTTGGACTTGACTACTCAATTCATATGGATTAGTTTTTTGATCTCATCAAAGTGGTAGTTAAGTAGCTATCTATGGTGGGACAGAAAGCTCTCAGATTTCATTAAAAAGATTATTAATTTGTGTTCCTAAGGTGAAGGAAAGTCTTACGGGTTTGGAACGAAATGAGGGTGAGTAAACAAGGACAGAATTTTCATTTTTGGGTAAACTAACCCTTTAAGTATACTTGACTTATGCTGACAGAAAAGTCTAAGTATATTTGGCTTATACTTGTGCTCAATCTTTTGATCGAGATATACTTAAAAAGTATAATTAAGTATTGTAAGTATGCTTGGCTTGTAGTTGTGTTTAATCTTTTCATTGAATAGCTTATTAAATACTTTTTTTCACATAGCTTTCTATACTGTCTTATAAACTTGCATTGTTTGAAAATATTGATTTATAAAGAAAACAGATATGTTCCTAATTCTGAGTATGTGAATTTTTGTGTAGTCCACTGGTAGTGTACATAGGAATGTACTTCAAATCTACTTAAAAAACAGGTAAAGTTATATCTCAAGTATAACAATTAATACCTAAATAGGAACATATAGTATACTTAAAATGCAAAAATAATATATAAATAGTAAACTATAAGTATGCTGTTAAGTTCCCTTAAAACTTACGAGTATACTTGCATTATAAAACTACTAAACTAGTAGTTTACTGAGAGTATACTTCAAAGTGTACTTTCAGAAACTAAAAAAATGTGCTACAAGTATTTAACTATTAAACTGTCCGTATATCTATGTTCACTTGTAGTATAGTCACAGTACAAATGAAAAACGTAGTTCTAAACTAGTTGTGTAGTCAGTTTACTACTGTTACAGCTAAAGTATACATAAAAGTATACTTTTATACACTGAAAAGTGGGCCAATTTAGTCCCAAGTAGTATTGAAGTAGTACACTTACAAGTATACTACTAATACTTTAATATTAATATAATTACTACATAAAGTATACTTAAAATACTTGAGCTTTACTTAAGTATAATTAATAAAATGAACTTGAAGTAAAGTTATTTTTTGTAAGGGACACCTGTGTGAACTTGACTTCATACATCCACTAAAAATCACTGCGACACCAGCTAATTAAAATTAATTGCAAAAAATAGCCAGAAGGTTCTTCTCTAGAGTAATTTGTTTCCAGATGCTATTTAGTTTGATATTTCATTTAATGCAATGTAAATAATACATTTCTAGGTGTCTAAAATGTTCAAATACTGTACTTTTTGGGCTACTTTACTGTATGTACATCTTTCATATATATATCATATATATATCATATATATAGTTTTCGTGCTTGTGTGTGTGTGTGTGTGTGTGTGTGTGTGAGAGAGAGAGAGAGAGAGAGAGAGAGAGAGAGAGAGAAAGAAATTGGCAAGGCTATCTGAGAGAAGACAGTGAAACAGGCTGAAATGTAAACAGATAGAGCTTATCTCTGTGGCAGGAGACATAACAGACAGCCCTCTCCTCTGGACACAGCCGAGAGCAGCTCAGCCGAGGGATGACATGCGTTTACATGGATATTTACTACACAATAAATCCCTTGCCGTTATCGTAGCCTAGTCAGATAAACAGATAGCATGGTGATACAGCAACAAACCACACTATAAAATAGATCGCATATGCACAGCCACATTCTAAGTGCTCGAAAACAAACGTGTTTTCCAGCTGAAGAGAAAATGTGTCTCTCGTATGAAAAAACAGTGGTGCAATTTGTCCTCTTCACTATGTCAACCATGTGCTCTGAAATAAGATGGAAACATTTAGATACATTACCTCGATCTTTTTACACACAAGCCAATCAACCTGCTCATGTCATTCATTGCCACGGTAACTTAATCCCATTTTGCAGCTGTACAAGTCGTTAGGGTTAGCCGGGCTGGCACAGAGATCCTTGGGAATGGGGTTTTTGACCATTGCAGATACCACGGATCTTTTGCAGCATGTGAAAGTTTTGAGAAATATTGTAGGGACATTTTTTAAGACACGGTGACTATCGGGAAAAGGGCTGTTGAGGGTCTCTTGTCATTGGCTGTGGAAATAGATTTAGTTTGTGTAAAACTGTTGCTATGACACCATCCGATACAGTCCACAATTCCCATCTCATGTGTCATCCGTTTTCAAGGACCAACACGCTGTATTGAGATTGTACGTGTGGCGAGAGAGACAGAGAGAGGTTTTCGACCAGATCAGAATCGATTAATAAAAACGTCAGCATTATCTGTGAGAAATATTTTGCCAATGCCAGCGAGTGTTAATGTGAACCCATAGCACTTTTCCAGTGAAACCGAATACATAGAAAACATTTATCTACACATCGGGCCAAGAGAGAACCTCCTCCTGAGAAACCGAAGAACACAATGTGCTCATTCATAAATAAGACCCCCACCCGAACACTTTTCAAGTACAACACCAATTTGAACCTGTTAGCCCAGATTCAGTTTTATTAATAACATAGTTAAAATAATGTTTGGAAATATATTAAAGGCTAATCCAGGCAAAATGCTATTTCAGATATGATTCATATTAGTTTGCTAAGATAAGTAAACGTGCTCTGGTTTGTTTTAGGGGATGGACGGCTTACTGTACCTGTATTACAGCCATTCGGTTTCAGCTTGAGAATGATGTTTTTGAAATGTATTCTGCTTGGACACTGTTCTCAGAACTGAATGAGACGGTGTAGCATATAACAATCATTATCCTTATTGGGAAATTGTTCATTAATTGTTTGGCAGGGTTACCAACACCATTTCCTATGGCCAAACCACTTTAGTTCGATGTGGACAGTATTTCATCACAGTATCTCGGCAAAAAAAAGTACAGCAAAGTTTGGCAAGATGTCTTTTTTTACTCCACATCATCAAACAAAAGAGTCCTTGACAGCAAGAGCAATTCCCATAACCTCTGCTTCATAAAATGTCACTCATAATTTGATTACACAAATGACGGACAAGCCTCTGTGATAAGGAAGCGCATCATTTATAACACTAGATCACAGCCAACAACATGTATTTTCCTATAAAACTAGGAAGAAATTATCTGGAATGGAGCTCACGATCCTTGAGAAGAGACTAAACAGTTCTTACTGTGCAGGACTCTCAGAACAGTCTGTTTACATCTCTCTTGATCTCTTCTCGATTACCAATAGCAGGTCGGTTTGAAGCAGCATTATGCTGTTGTAGGTGCAGCCAACATTAATGTTTTCTAGATAAATTGGATTATTTACATATTATTCAGTTTCCAGGAAATAGCTGAAATATGATTTTGACCTAGACTGTTTCTGTGTTCATTAATTGGATTATTAATCTTCGGTAAGACAATACAAATATTTCTGCAGCAGATGAATTATAGATGCAGAAAAGATAAAAGTGCAAAATTGTTTTTTGTAAATATTGATGATTCTTCTAAAAGATTTATATAATGTGAAAACAGTTTTGAGCTTAAATCTAAAATCTATATATATATAAACTTTTATTCAGTAGGATCAAAAGTGACAGCAAAGTCTTTTACAAAAAATTCTAATAAATGTTGTTCTTTTGAAGGATCATGTGATACTGAAGACTGGAGTAATGGCCGCTGAAAATCCAGCTTTGCCATCACAGGAATAAATTATGTTTTAAAATATATTAAAACATAAAACAGTTCATTTAAATTGTAATATGTGACCTGTGCTGGCAAAATGAGTCGCAATAAGCAAATTTTCAAAAAATAGTTGTTGTTATTCTTTTAAAAAACCTTCAAAATGATGTATGTATGTTTGTTGGAATCTGACTAAAAATTACTGAGTTTAACCTGTTTGAGGTCAACAGAGTCAGCAAAGTCAACTTTGAGAAAAATCGAGTTAAAGTTTTCTGAAGGTTCCAAAATAAAATCACCTAGCAATCATACCTTAAAATCCATGGTAATACCACCAAATTTGGCACAAACCAAGTCAAAACCCATATCTATAAAAAAAAAAAAAAAAAAAAAAAATTTCCCACGATTCCACAATTGTTTGATTAATATTATGAAACAGATAGCTTATAGGCCTATATAAGACCTACTGTACCACACATATCTAATATAATGTTACACATCAGATGTTTTCCCTCAACAGTTAACCAATTGTTCACTTAAGACATAACAGATAATGTTTGCGTGAATAATCACCAAGACAAATTTTTTTGAAATACTGTAATTCTGTGTATATGTGTATATCGGGACCGCACGCTGAGGCGTCTTTGTGTGCGCGCTTGGGACCTGTCAGTCAGCACAAGTAAGATTGTTTTATTTACATCAGCATGAGTTTGAAAAACACGTTTCATTGGTTCAGACTCATGCCATCGAGAGTTCGCTATGAATATTTACAAAGTTGGAATGCTGTGCTTTACAACAATACCAAACTTGTGCTGAGAGGAAGCGCCAGTCGCAAAAAAGCGAGCAGATTAAAACTGCATTTTTCATGGTCAAGGAAAAGGTGCTCCTCTTAGAAAACGTACAAATAAAGATACTTTTAGATGTTTAATTGCTATTTGGAGCATTGGGATCGCTAGATAAGGATTTAATCAACTTATTTTTGTGAAAACCTCAATTTCGACCAAAATTGACATTTTTCACTTGTTTTGCCTGTATCTCGAAATTAGCCTTTGCGCATTCCGACTCATTTTGCCAGCACAGGTCACATATTTTTTCACAATATTACTGTTTTTACTGTATTTTTGATCAAACAAATGCAGGCTTGGTCACCGTAATATACTTTTTTCAGAAACATTTTAAAAATGTTAACTACTATTGAATGCTGGACCTAGTGTAGATACATTACAAGCTAATTTGTCTATTGCTATATTATAAGGAGGATACCAGTGTAGATGTTCATAATAAAGGTCCCTGAATGTTAAATCATGTCTGATTTAACACACCAACCTAGTTTGAAAGCAACAGAGGTTAGTGGCCTCACTGACACTGCCGTGACAGTGTGTGATGAACTCCTAATTAGAGGAGGAATGCCAAAACTGCCTGTCTAACAGGCACAGTGAGCCATCTTGCCTGACAGTGCTCAGAGGGAAGGAAGGCCTTCATTAAAGCCCACATTTGTTCGGACTAAATTTAAATGGGAAATTCAGTGTTATTTCAAGATTAGTCTCCCTTGGGGTCTGGATTCAGGGTTTGATCTACAGTACAGGGCCACTTAGAGTGTTTACCCACATGATGGCTAACGCTTGTGTTTGATAAGCCCTCTTGAAAAATATCAGTGGTTTGCCAGCTATTTGCCTGTCACCAGTTGTAATAGAGTGCTGAGATGATTGCTTAACACTGGTTTGTAGATATGTTCGTGCCTTCAGCTTTGCCATCAGACTATTTGAACTTGAAATAGTATTTTCTTATTTAATCCTCCTTTATAGCTGTTAAACATTTACTTCAGCTTGATCAGCATCAGTTAACAAGTTAGATGCCGTAACTGCTCCTTTCTACTGATTCAGTGATGGTATTTCAGAAGTGGCTGTGTATTTGGATTAAATATTTTTATTTGCAAGCAACATACTTTATTAAATTATAATTATTTCATTGTTGGTTCTATTTATGGTGTTCTCCATTTTGTAAGAAGTTGTACCTTGACAAAGGTAAGTCTGCCGAAACGTCGGAAATAAAGTGAGTGTGCAGTTATAGTCTGTCTTTATAAAGTTCTCTTCTTTAACTTGCAACTCAAAAGGGTGTGCGTTTGCTTTAGCTATTGCTTAATTATTTCATTATAGCCAGTGTTTTACCAGTGACAGTTTTTTTATAGGGCTCTTAAAGAATGAAATGGACTTTTTCAGGACTGAGTATTCATAAACAAAGACGTCAAATTTCAAATTGCCTACTTCCCTGCGTCAGCCGAGAATCTGCCATTAAGATGAATGGAAATTCATAACAGATAGCTATTTCCAGGTATTATAGACCTCCTTGAGCTTGACACAGAATTGTCAATACTACATTTCCACATTGAATAAAGTGTCTGTCTGAGTAATGTTGTAGGAGTGCAATGATTTCCTGTATAATGTCCGTTCAATCGTGCTTTTTGACCCATTATTGTCGTAATTCATGTTGCTATGTTACATATCACTTCATGACATGTATGTGCGATTTTGGCTGGCTAGGTCTCTTGGAAGTCCTATTTGTTTTTGTTCTGAAACTGGGGCAGGGATGAACATAGCAAACACAGTGGTATGTTAATAACTAGTTCATTTATTTGTGTGACTGAATGCAATTTTATTGCCTATAAATAAGAAGAGTGCTGGTTCCCAAGAAATGATTTATTGAGTGTTATGTTATTCAGCCTCCAGCTCCAGTGGAGGCTGCAATATTGAGCTGTTTTTGCTATAAAATCCTTTGTTTTGAGTTTTTGGAGAAGTGTATCGTTACTTTTTGTTCATGACTGGAAAGCTATTTGGAAATGTTGCACAAGTACAGCCTTTGCTAAGGATGTTGCCCCGTGCCATGAAGTCTTTTCAGAAACCCTCGATAGTCCATTAACCTACTCAGACGGGTGTCTCACATTCAGAGGCTGACTGACCCACATTGACCTCTGGATTTCTGGTAAAACACCTACAGTACTTAATGAGTCGTTGTAGCATAACAGCTATGATGGCCACAGCAGCTTATTTGAAATTAGTATTTAAACCGTATTTATATATGTGAATTATATAGTTCAGACTATAAATTCTCACTGAACTGAGCTGCATTTAAAGCCATGCTGTCTATATTAAAAGGCAAATTTGCTATGGTGCTTGATAGCTTTGTAGTGCTCGGTATTCATTCGTACCACATTCGTACATTCGTACACACAGACTAAAGCTGGAGACACACTTAACGACTAGCTAAAACATTCTAAGACTGAGCTCAACACACAAAAACTGTTTTCTTCGCCTGAAGCAGATTTAAATACTTAAACACGGAATTTAAACCGAATGTAAACACCAACTGAACGCAGCTGGCTCTGACTTGGCACGTTTGGGCATGATCAGTCCTAAGTATCAAATAACATTCATAATCGCCTTACAATCGTTAAGTGTGTCCCCGGCTTAAGAGAACTCAGGATTTTATCTCAAGACTGGTCACAACTGTGGGCATATCACTATTTTGCCAGTGCATTGTATGATTTATTTGTTAACATCATTAATGTGATTGAAAGTAAAATTCAAATGCAATCAATAACTTATTTCTAATTTGATTTCTTTTGTTACTGTTGTGCCGGGTCAAAAATGAACAACTGTGTCAAAAATTTCACCAAAATTAACACAAATGCCCCAAAAACTCAAGATATGATAAAGTACTCGTATGAGATCTTGTTTTTTTAAATTATAACTTATGATATAATTAAGCAATATCAAGAGAGCTGTTTTCATGAATATGAGCACGATTGCAAACGTGATTTTATACAAACGTTTAATAAACAAGAAGTTAATATTAAGTGACTTACATTTTAGACAGTTTTAGTTTTTGCCATTTCAGCAACAAAAATAGTTCCAAACAAATCCACAGCAGAACTGTTGTGCATTTCCGAACAACACCAGTAGTGTTACTTTACTGAGTGAATCAGCTGCTTTGAACAAATCAGTTAATTAAATGATTCTGTGATTCACTCATTAATTAAATTAATTTTCTCCACCTACTGGCAGATTTAGTTTCATATTTAAAAGTATCATTTTATTTTTCCATCATATTTCTATATTCAAAATTTTAAAACATTAATCAAAACAATATTTATGCTGTATACCAACAACTTATGTGCCACCTATGCGGTGCAAAGATGAATGTTGTTATTATTGATTTCAGTTGATTGGTAACAGCTCTATATATTGTCTTATTATTCTAATTGCATTTATTGAATAAATATAAGATATTTCCCAGGCAGTAAATGTGAATCTTTCAGATGAATTTGAAGAGTGCTGGTTTGGTCTTGACTCTGTCTCAACCCCTCAAAGTCTTGGTGTCAACTTGGTCTGGGTTTAGGTGGTCTTGAATCTTGATTACAACACTAATGCTTGCCAATCATAAACAGCTGACAGTTTAAGCTATGAACTATATTACTTGGGTATTTTTTTTTAAATTCAATTGTTTAATTCAATTAATTCAATTCAACATTGGTGTCCTCGCTCTTATATATTTTTCCACCTTAATTAATAAAACACTTGATGTTGTGCGTTACAGTGATTTTTACTGCAGTTAAAGGGATTCAGGCAAGACAATAAGTGGAGAACAGCCATTAGCCGAGATAAAATCATTGTTTTGCATGGCTTATTAAATGCTTCATTAAACATAAAATAAATTATTGAAAAAAGATAGACACAATTTTTTTTTATCAGTTTCATGTTTAGAAAGAGATTAACACTAGTCTCTTAAAAAGGTTTTTTTTATTTTTTTTATTCACCAGTGCAACATATTTTAATGCAGTGATTGTATATGGCTAGCTTTTATATTTAGCAGTGTAGAAGATAAGAATGCTTATCTCAGCAGTCATTGCTCAGAAGGAGCAGCTGCTAGTGGAAAAATTCAGGGCCCAAGCAATGCCTGTCTTTGTGCACCTAGAAACTCCTATACATCTATATATAATTTTTGTACATAAGCATATATAATATTTGTGTCAGGCCAGATCTGTACATCTTTCACTGACCGAATGCCAGTGGTACTTAACATACTGGAGTTTATAAATACATCTGTAAAATAAATAGGTGTATGTTCTGCAGCTCGATTTAGCATAAAGAGGCTCTCACACTTAGCTTAGTGTTTACAGGCCAAGTATGAGGGTTGCCTACTTCTGCATCCTCTGTTTCTTTCACACTAGTCAGTATATGTGGGTTTGGTCTAGCTATATTAGTCTGGAATCTATGAAATGCCAACTCTCACTGCCAGCAATCTCAACATGTTCAAGCAAGTTAGCAGACTCTACTTTATACCCCTAATGCAGGGGTGTCAAGCTCATTTTAGGTCACAGGCCAGATTGGACTAAGCGTCAATTTATGCGGGCAAATTTTTTTAATTTATTTGTTAAACCTTGCTGAACCCATGTAGTTGCTTGCACAATACATACTCACACATCCAAGATTAATTAATCAGTGGTAAAACAGAATGTGGAATTTGTTAATTTCCTTTAGATAACATATATTGTACATACACAATTCATAATTAAGGAATATTAATTAAAAAAGAATACAGACAATAAGAAAAGAAAACCACATGTTCTCTTTGCTAGATATCTTTAGCTGTAATAATTCACCTGAAATTGAATGTTAACAGAACTGAAGGCCTAAAAATAAAATAATTGACTGATGATATCCCGGTTCTTGGCTTATTTTGACCGGATCATAGAATCAGTGAGTTGTTGATTCAAGAATAGCTGCAATCGGATCTTTCAGATTTATAAATGAATCGTTCAGTGTGATTTGTGAACCAGTTCAGCAGGTTCATTGGAAAGAATCAGCTTGCTAGTTTGAAATAATGAAGAACAGAACAGTTTTTATGGAATGTAGTGGAGTATAAAGTATGCTTTGGAATGTAGTGAAGTAAAAGTAAAAGTTTCCTAAAATAAAAACACACTGATAAAGTACAGATACTTGAAAAATGTACAGTAAAAATACATTGTTACTGTCCAACACTGATAACTAATAATGACTTATAAGCCTGTCTAATAATGATTTAGTTGGGGTTTTGATACAATTGAGAAAATCTGGTGAATTACTCACACAAACTATTGTGTTGCTCTGTCACTTACAGATCCAATTTCAGGTGAAAAGTATGGGATGTAGAGTGAGTGTCACAAATAGTTTAAAAAAGGGTCTGTTGCTGTAATACAAATGAACAAGTTCATCCATCCTGCTATAAAAAGTAAAATATTATGAATCTGTCATACAAATATAATAAATGTTTGGGAATGTTTTCAGCATAATTTAATTTTTTAAATTAGATTACACTTCTCCACGGGCTGTATATTCGGACCGCGGGCCATATGTTTGACACCTCTGCCCGAAAGGATTCTGTAAACCCATATATTTCAGAGCAAGTGTTAGATTGCTATTCACTTTGGCCAAATGTCTGTTGTTTAGTATAATCTATAACATATGTTTCTGTTCTAGAAAATTGAGGTCAAGGGACACTGAGCGCTACGATTCCATCACTAAACGTTTGGCAGAGGAATTGTCGTGTTTGTGTGAACAGTGTGAATCGCGTATGACTCATTTACATTGAACTGAACAATAGGAATCCTAATCAAAAGATTTGCAGCTAATTATCAGAGTAAACAGAGCAGTGTAGAGAGTGTCCCCTCAGGAATGGCCAAGTTTGATTTGTGTGCATTTGGGCATCTATCAGCAAATCAATCTCTTCTGTATCCTGGCCAAACTAAACACAGATTAGTAGAAAGTTGAGTTTTCTTCCCCTCTTCTTCGATGTGGGGTAATTGAGCACGTTGTATCTGGTGGGACTGGTGTTCCTGTGCTATGCGGAGTACTGTCCCCTGGGAGCCGGGCGAGAGGCTCCAGCACCGGGGCCTCCATTGTTTATACTGATGGATTCCAGATGCTGGCAGAGGGAGCAGCCAAACTCCAGGGGCCTACGCCAAAAACCAGGAAGCAGTCCAGCGCTATCTGGAATACTTGGAAAACATTGCTTAGCTTTGTAATAACCTAGAAAAGAGTGAAAGGGCCAAAAACTGCACTGAATTTTCAAGCTGATTATTAGTGACCACTGGACATGTGTTGGTTTCACAATTCAAAATAGTTGCTTCAAGGAATATGTAAGGTCCAGGGGTATTTGCCACAGAGAATAGTGTTAGCATCTAGTTGTTTTGCTAAACGTGTTTGAATTTCAGTATTGCTGTAGGTCTGATGATGTTTTGGTGACATGATAATGCTTTACAGGTCCAATTTGTTAAAGGAAGAAAGATCTTTTCTTTCTTATGTTAACATACATGCAAGTGAAACGCTTGTGGGAAAAATGTAGGGTGGGGACTTTGTTCTATGCATCGACTGGATGAAGGCAGATTTAAATGCGAGCTTGGAGTTGATTGTAAGAAAGGGTTGGGGCTTAAGTTCACTGGAAGATTGATTATGACATTTTAATTAAAAATTCTGAGGTAAAAACATGCACGGATGAATCATTCACAGTAATATCAATAACATGTATTTAAAAAAGAGATGTGGAGAATAGGTGGATTTTCATTTCATGCCAACTTTAACGTTACTGCATTAGGTATCATGAAGAAAAAATGCTACATTTTTTCTAGATTAATGTTATTTATAAAAATACACATGTTAAAAATGTTTTAGTAAATTAATTTTAAACAAGATTGATAAATGAGGTTAAAATATTGATCATTGTTAGTTCATGACATCTAATGCATTAACTATTTTTAACAAATTACAAACCTTATTGTAAAGTGTTAACAATGACATCATTATGATGCGGAGGTGTTAATGACTAGTTCTTGGTTATTAACAGCTTCCTTCCCTTTCACATTATGAACACAGATCCAATATCAGCTACTTTAGACTCTCCAACACTAATTATCAATAAAAAATGTCAAGGCCAGGTCAGCAACTAAAGCTATAAAGTGTCAACATCAACTTTTCTTGCTTTCTAATTCCTCCCCAAATTCAATGACTCTACGTGATTGGATTGTTTTTCCTAACACTGAGGCATTGTGAGCTGACAGATTTATCATTTAACAGCACACCTGTTCCCTCTTGTCAGTCTCTGCGATGCTGTTCTTGCCTTTCGGGCGTAAAAAGAGACAGCTGCACCCACAAGAAAAGGACTCGGAGAGACCCAAGAAAACACTAGCTTCATTTAGCCGCCCTAGTGTGGATTAATAAATAACACCAGCGTGCACCTGACTGGAATGCTGCTCAAGTCCGGCCGTTCGCAGAGCACTCCGGAAATCGCACACAGACGCAGCTGATGAGCTCGACACTATCATTCTTGTGTGTGGGTCTCTGGGAAAGGCCATCTGCAGGCTCTGTCTTGGCCTTGGCTGAATCTCCTCATCCAGGCCAGACAGAGCTCCACTTGATCCGTTCTCACATTGTGATGCTAATGGCTTAGAGCTCTGTAACACGCGTTGGTACATTCATGGCTGTTTACATGTACTAAGCGCTGGGATGACGCCTATTTATATGCATAGGCATTTAAGTCACACTTAAAATGGCTGAAAATAACATTGATAAACAAAATCAAGTAAAATTATATTAAATAAAAATAAATAAAATGATGCTAGGCCAAAAGATAACTTTACTTTAGCATTTTTTTTTTTAACCATATATTGTTGTGGTGATTTTTAGTGAATGTATGAAGTCAGGTCAAGTTCACACAAGTGTAGTTCACGTTAACTCATTATAGATATGGTCCACTAATGATTCACAAAGTTTCAAAATACTTGTCTTAATTTTATATAATATAAATTTTAAAGAATATTATATATATATATATTGTTTCTAAACTCTAATTCTAAATTCTAAATGCATTTTTTGGTTTAAAAACATATTTAAACATATTAAAAACATTATTTAAAATACATTTAATTTAATATTTTGTTAACTAATGCAAAGACATTTATGCAGTTTTAAGTGTGTCTTAAGTGTCCATTTTTTTTTTTTTTTTCAGGGGTTACTTTACATGTGTTTTTGTGTATATGTATATAGGAAAATATTCTGTTCAACAATTGTTTAGTAGTTCCTGTTTACTTAAATCAGGCAGATTTTGAGTGATATTTGCAAGAAAGAAGCAGAATTGTAATGTTTGTGGAAGGCCAGCTATCCAAGACTTTGTGGGTTTCATGATTAGCCAAAAACATTATGCACAACCTTTGTGTACCGCATTTGTGAAGACTAAAAAAATGTGTTTGGATTTTTGTAGTCTCCTGTTGATTCTCTGCCCCAAGAGCTGACATGCATTTCCTTGCAAAACCAAACTTCAGCAGCCTGGGCCAAACAAGTGGTTTTTTTCAATTCCCTCCAAGAATTCTCTTAAACTGCATAGTCATCCTTCCAAAAATTCCTCCATTTTGCACACAGAAAAATAACATATAAACCAGTTAAAAATGTGGTAAGAAGTTTTATTAAATTTGTGGCCACTGTAGATCCTAAGATTTTAGTACTTAGATTTTTAACATGCACTAACCCCTGTCGCACCCCCTAAAGGCACTATTTTGGCATTTTGCCAGTGGTTCTATACAGAAAATTATTTAGAGAATGTTTTTATAATTTGTATTACTTTTGAATGTTTAAAAGACAAATGATTTACATTTAATTTAACATTTATAGAGATATTTAAATATTCTGTTGGAAGGTTATTTGTTTGATTTATTCTTTTATAAATTTGAACTATATTTTTTTTGTTTTATTGATTAATTGCACTGTAGCAGGCACTATATTGTAGAATTATTTTTGTAAGAGCAAGCCGACCTAACTGATAAAATATGCTCCAAGAACGTTTTGCTAACGTTCCCATTAATTATGAAAATGTTATTTCTGAATGTTCTCTGAACGTTCAAAGCATCAAGTTTTTAAAAATGTTTTAAAGACATTTTTTCTCGGATTGTTAAGGGAACGTTCCATTTTGCAAACATTATGGGAATGTTACTTTCAAATTTCTCTGAACATTCTAAAACAATCAGTAACATTTAAAAAATGTTAGATGAATTTCCAACTAAGGCCCCGTTTACACTACTGCGTTTTCGTTTTAAAACGCATAAGTTTTGCTACGGTTAAGCATGTCATTTACACTATGGCGTTGTTTTTGAACCTCGAAAACGAAGACTTTTGAACACGCCGAAGTTGCGTTTCAGTATAAACGGACCAAAACTTTTGAGACTTTTGAAAACGATGACGTGGCTGCCCACGTTCGCTCTGCATATCCTTGATGACCATGTAAACAATAACATGGAGACTGAACTGCAATCTTTGCTGGCTTTGTTGTAATTTTTAGCAGCCATTGTGCAGTTAATCTCAGCATTTTTTTAATCCTGCAGCATCCTACATGCGCAAGAGGCAACCATTTATTGTACGCGTATACCCAGTGTGCATGAACAGTCATGTGACATGCGTTTTCAGCCGTGTAGTGTAGACGGAGATTGTTTCTGAAACGCTGTGGAAACGCCAGTGTAGACGAGGATCGTTTTCATTTTAAAATGGCGTTTTAAAACAAATACGCACTAGTATAAATGGAGCCTAAAAGTTTCAAATAAAAACATTCCATGAATGATGTATAAAAGTTTTTGTGCTAATGTTTTGAAAACATTATTAAAGACCAGATTACTTTGAACAAACGATCTATTAACGTTACTGGAAGAATGTTTGTTCTTAACTTTGAGAGAACCTTGCCACAAAGTTCTGAGAACATTCCCTGTTAGATGTAGAGGAGCAGGATTGTGTCTATTTACTTGCTTTAAAACTGCATTTAAATGCATTTGATTGATTTGCAAATGTACTGTTCTTATTTTGAACTCGCCCTAAACAGATCCTTCATAACATTTCCCGCTCCTTTAAGTCTTATCTCTCTCTAAACACTGAATCCCTATCTCTCACTTTTCTCCTCTGGCACCCTTTTGTTAATCTATACAGTCTTAATTGAAAACAGAGGGCTGATCTGAAAGGGACTTTTAGAGTTTTCTCATGTTATACCAGTGTGGAACTCATCTGCTTCTGATTTCCTTCCCCCTTCAGTCCTGTAGGGCCTGATTGGAGGAACGTCTCCAGCTGTGAGCGATGACTGCCGTGCTGTGGTATTTGTCCTGTTGCGGGGAGGTTGGCTCTGCTGCTAGGACAGCCAGGGCCGCCCCCCTCTTTCAGTCTCCATAGGGAACACAGCTGGAGGGATGGTGAGAGGAGACGCTCAATCTGATCTCCCTACTCCCTGAGCGTTTACAGTCACTGGATACTTCGATCTATTCAATGTCCTAAGCATTCACCAAGCTCAGAAATGTTCTGCTTAGTCCTCAGAGGGTGACCCCGCAGTTATTACAGGTTACTAGGATTAACAATGTAAGGGTTTTTGGGAACAGATTCACCTTACTCTATGTTGACAGGCAGTAAATATTTTGTGTTGTGTGTTTATGGCAAGTGAATGTTTTTGTCCACTTTTGCTCTAAAAGATAACTCCCTCGAACAGCTGGACAGTGAGGGCTTTTCTTTCAAAAACCCGTTAAAGCTAATGCATACTGCCTCTGAAGTAAACATTGACTTTTGGCAGGATGGGAGAGACATATCAAACATCAGCTATTCATTCAGTGTTGCACTTATCGATACCCTTTCCTGTGTTTAAGCTCTGTTTTCATTGGACAAATAGCCAGATTGATTTACACAAACCTGCTGTGTCCATTAAGCTCGGGTTGGGTTAAAATGGTCAAATTACTTCTAGAGCAATGCACTGGGAAGAACTGTGTAAACACAAATCTGCAACACACAGGCTTCGGTCAGGATTTGTTTAGACTGTGGCGTTACTGTCAACGCCATTAGTTTGTCATTTCCTTGGTGGTGGCTGCAAGTAGAGCGTACTCTCCATTGCCTTATTTCCTCTGAGATTGTTGCATTTGGAAAATAATGAATGTTTTGTTTTGCGCAATTGCTTATTTTGTGAGAGGAATATTCTCAGAGCTAAAACAATAGGATAATAAATTTTGGCTTCTTGGGTTTGTGTATTTCAGATCCGGTGGTTAGCGCAAGACTAATGTGTTTCAAATGAGCAACAAATAGTTTATTTTCTTTGATTTATTTAAAGAAAAAGAAAAATCCAGCTTTTTTAATTTCTCTTTCAATCACATTTAACAGTACATAATTTATTTGTTTGTTTGTTCTTTTTTTATTCCCTTTCCATGAGCTCCAGAATGTCTAAATGTCAAATTTGCCAGGTTTCCTTCACAATGACAGTGTACCTCTATTGGTCTAAAATCTATTAAAAACACAACCAAAATAGGTCAGGCTGCTGTAAACAGAATATCATGTGTGTCCTCTGGCACTTGTCCAGAACCTCTGCAGTGCTGGATATATAGAGCCTTTTTAACAGAGTTGTGAATTCTTCAAGACTGCTGATCAAATCTCTCTTGCAGAGATGCTGTAACTTGCAAATGCCTGTTCAGTTGCAATTCGAGGCGAACCATCCACTGTTTGCTTTGTGGTATAATTTTTTTGCATAAGGTGAACCAGGTTTATATTCTAGCCCGATATATACACTCTACTAGGGCTGCACGGTATTGGAAAAAACCTGACATTGCGATATTTTGTTTTTCTGCGATATATTGAAAAATATTCACCAGATGACTTGAATAGCTCTATTTGGAAATAATTAATCATTCTAGGATCATTTTGTAGGTGAGTGAATACATATAGAAAATAATGAACAAATCACAAGCATAGATAAATATAATAGAACAAAGATATGTAAGCAATAAGGTATTCGAGGCTGTGCTGTATCATGAATAAGTCACGGCTGAAGGACATTGTTAGGCACGACGCGAGGCAACCCCTTCAGCCTTATTGCTTTTATAAAACGGTTACCACACAATACAAATATTAAAGCCAAAAATATATGTATCAATGCAACTTTCATTAAGTAAAATCACTAAAAGCCTTCCTTCCGCCAGAAAAAATAGTCCCTGACCGTGAACAGCAACAGAAGTTTCAATTTTACACCATTAGATGGCGGCAAAGACTGTCTTTATGAGTGAGTCACAGTAGCGAAGACTTTTACATTGAAAAGACTGAATTGTCGTGAACACGGAACAAGACGCAACTGACAAATGCTTTGACTGTCAGTCACGGGAAAACCCCTTAACTGTTAAAAGGAAAAGATATTGCAGCGGACATTTAAACAGATTTTTTATTATGAACATAGGACTGACCTGAAGGAAAATACTAAACCTGAATGCAGGTAATAAACTCGCTCACTTGATCTTTTTCTCACAATACTCTTCTACATAATACAGTAAGCTTCAATAAACAATATCAATTGAGAACATACAGTTTACATTGCTAAGAGTGGTTGCTATGGGTGTTGTGTATTGATACACAGAACCGTTGGGTGAAGCGGTCATAGCCGTTTTATCGTGAATAAAACACAGCTATTGACCAATCAGAATCAAGGACAGGAACTAACAGTTTTATAAAAATTAAATAAATAGTGCTTTATATATTTCAAGTAAGTCTAACAGTATTCAGGTACAGAAATTGAATAATCAAGTGTGAAATAATACTGCATAGTCTCAACTGTATAAAAATTAAACATAATTAATCTGTGGTAAAACTACAA
The DNA here is from genome assembly GCF_019924925.1 of Ctenopharyngodon idella. Classification (NCBI taxonomy): domain Eukaryota; kingdom Metazoa; phylum Chordata; class Actinopteri; order Cypriniformes; family Xenocyprididae; genus Ctenopharyngodon; species Ctenopharyngodon idella. Next base: position 12,609,033 of record NC_067232.1, on the reverse strand, counting down.
AAGAGATTTTTCTCTTTGTATTTTGTTGTTTGATTAACATTCATGACACAGAAAGCAGCAGGGGCTGCTGTAACTTTAAGACTGAATGTGCGGATCCAAACTACTGTTACACATCCGGTTTTCTTGCTCAGTTATTTTGTTCACTAAGCCATAATCAGTTGCGTTTACGAGGATAGGCGATCTTTTATGTGCATTTTGACAATATTTTTTGCATGTATGTGTCCGTTCAGGCACAATTAGACGCGGTGTTCACGGTCATCTGCTCGTCTCTGTGTGCGCACAGCTGCACATTCAGAATTGAGTTCTCTTTTGAGTCTTCGCGAACTCAAATGGTTTAAAATCTCTTGAATGTTTAAACTGACAGAACCTAAAACTCAAATGATAAACTTTCATTGTATGATTGTCAAACTTTGCAATTAATCAGAGAATCAACGTGCGTTTTGAACCGTGGTGTCTGGTCCGTACGGATTAACGATCCCTATACTAGACATTGCACATCCTAAGATTGCGGATGCGCACATAGCGATTTCAATGCTAAAACGATATATTGTGCAACCCTACACTCTATATGTTAAAATGTATATTTTTATAAAAATAAATAATTAATATTTTTGCATGTAAAGAGATATGATATTAAGCTTTAACACCAGTGTTCTCAAAAACAGGTCATCTGGCACACACCTGAGTTTCAGACCATGGGGCAACCCTTGACACTAAAATCATACTCCATGCTGAGTTAATTACTGAATGTTTGACGGAAAGCAGTGGCTCTGACACCAGATATCACTGATTGTTTTGTCTGTTCTCTGATTTAGGACCTCACCCATATACCAGACCACCAACATTACGATAACGTAGGGATTGGCACCATCATAGGGGTGGCCTTGCGTCAGACTTTCTGTGAAGTTTAAAAGTATCGGCAAAACAACAGCCACAACCGTCATGGTTTCCAGCTGTTTTCGACAGTTCTGTTGACAGTGGTTGACTCATGGTGTTTAAGGTTGGGGAGGAGAGCCTTTTGCATGCAGTGTGTCAGTTGGCCAGTTGGCTCTGGGTGGATGGGAGCAGATGCTAATGAATGATATCACCTCTTTTTTACTCATATGGGACCTGGAACTTCATATCCAAATCCTCTCACCAGTAAAGCAGCTTTAGGTCTGCCTATCCTCTTCACAGTGTGGAATAAACACTCCGGTAGCCATTCATTTGTTATGCGCGATTACAGATGGTTGGATGCATGGATTCACATCCTAAATCCTGTTTAGTGTCAAAGCAATTTAGCAAAAAATCTCAGGCACTCATATGTGCTCAAAATGCACTATACCATAGCCACTTTTCTGTTCTCTTTTGAGAAAGTTGAGTCAAAAAGGAAGCAGAGAGTATGTAACAATAACCAGAAAGTATATTGAGACCACACCGCAATTATCTGTTGAGGTTTGAATTCACTTACATAATTAAAATCATTAGAATTCCCCATATACAGAGTTCTCAAATTTGTGTAGTGGTTTGGAGTCTGAACTCTCCAGCAGAAGTCTGCCATACCACACATAGCATGTCGTTCAGTTTAGGAAGATGTAAAAAACTGGTGTAATATTTCAAGTCAGCAGCTCTTTGTAAGTATCAACATTTTGTTTCTATGCTTCTTTTCTGTGTTTTTGCTGCACAGCAAGGATCAGTTGTGACAGAGTTTGACAGACTTGAGTTTAAGCATTTTAAGTGTGTTTGGTTTGGACAAACTTTGACCAAAATGATGTTCGTGATGCTCAAGGGAAAACTTAGTCTTTTTCTTTTGCAGTTGTATAGAGGCCTAGATATTGATGTCAGCATTGACTCACTTGTTGAAACTACTCCCATAATAAAGTTCGTATGAGACTCTTAAACCTCATGTAAAAGAATGAAAAACAGCCCCTCCTATAGATTTTAGTAATTTCTCTTGCTTACTATAATTGTTACAGGAGTTCCTGTTTTATTATTTAAGAAAATACAACATGTAAGACAGTGGAAATATGGACTGAGGGTTTGTTGTTTATTGTGTGCTATTCTATTTATTGGTAATGTTTTTTGTAGTTAGTTAAAATCTCAACATTAATATCCATTTTGTCATACTGCACGACGTTGTAAGGTTGTGATGCCCAAATTTGCTCTTATTTTTAATTTATTTCAACAAAACAGTGCATTTATCAATTATTGGCCATAACATGAAAATAATTATTGGCTTATCAGTATCAACTACAAGAATTTACTCAAAATATCAGAGTTGCTTATTTCCACAGAACAAAAATGCACGATGATCACCAGCTACCATTTCAAATGTTTTAAGAAGAACAGAAGAATATTCTCTTGTTCTCCAATAACATCACAGATCATGCGCAGTGCTTTACTTATTTGCATATATTTTGGTCACACAAATTTATGCAAATTTTCCACAACAGAAGCTTCAAATTGTTCACAAGCTACACTAAGTCGAAACTGTTTCAGATGAATGTAGATCTTCTGAGCTGAACTCTCGTTAATCAAACTCTCTCTTTGACATGCCCTCTCAGGCAAGACCCAAAGGCGAAGGACTGACTCCATACCAAGGCAAGAAGAGGTGCTTTGGTGAATACAAGTGCCCTAAGTGCAAGAGGAAGTGGATGAGTGGGAACTCCTGGGCCAACATGGGACAGGAATGCATCAAATGCCATATCAATGTTTATCCTCATAAACAGGTACAGTATTCATCTTTTAACAGCTCATATAATGTGACACTATATTACTGAAATGCTCCATGCAAGTTTTTCTAATTTGTCAGTCAACTCTGAGCACAATCTTCCAAGAAGTTCTTATGGCTGGGGCCCAGCAGGTACCCTTGAAACCTGAGACACAAACCCAAGGCAACTGTCTAACCCAAATACCCCTTGAACTCAAGAAGGGGTCCTTTTTCAGGAAGTCAAACTTATCTACACTGTAAAAAGTGGTACAATTGTTACCTTAAGGAGCTGTATTTAGATTGATTTGTTGGTGTTCAATATTGTTTTTGATCTGAATAAAGTCAATTAATTTAGATATTTCCCCACAAAGCATATTTTAGGTAATTATTTTGCAGCATACATAATAAGGCAAGAATAGAAAGCATCATTCTTAAATCACATCTGCAGTCTTGCTGGTTAACCTTGCTTTTAAAGAGTCACTACACAGTTCTACGCAAGTAAGCGTGCAAATGGATATGTTTTAGCAGCTCTTGGGAGGGAAGCATTGATTACAATTACCTTCCCAACAAGTAGTTTTGTATCCAAATGCATTAGCAGCCGTTGTGCCGAAGGGACCAGCTGTTGAGAAAGCCAGCTCTTCTACAGGACAGAGTATTATGGTTAATTCCCTTCTGACAAGCAAATTCTTTAGCTTTTCAATCTCACCCACTTAACATGTTTCCTGCAGTAAGCGTGTGAGAAGTGCAGCTCACTGCAATATATATCAAAAAGCCTTTAAGGGTTTGCAGCTGGTCCTCTTTCCCTGTAACCCAAGCAAACATATGAAAAAATCAGTTTTTATTGTTTTCTCACAATGGAAATCATTCTTCCAAGTCGTGCAGTATGGAAATCGCTCAATACTCCAGATCATATGCCGTAAAGTATTTAATATCTCCAGTCGTTCCCGATGGATGATTAAGTGAAAGTATCTTAGTAGTGCCAATGCCACACTGCTGTATAAAAAAGTCAGACCTGCGCCAGAATGTGCTCGAGAAGCAGGCGTCCGGAGATCCCTGCTTTTATCATTCTCATATTTAACGACATGCACAGGGAACACGGCTGACATCTTTACAGTATGAGAGCAGACATGGAACAGAGGTATTATATAAAGTCCTCCCCAGCTTCCTGCGCTTTTTCGGTTTTGGCAGGAATTCGTTCTGCTTATTAGGAGCATCAGACCACTGTTGCCAAATTATTAATTCACAGAGGTATTAGACATTTCCTCTTATTATCATTCACGAAAGCCTTTGGCCCACGAGCAAACACTCCCTCGGGTCGCAGCGCTGTCTCCTCCCAATGGCCCGTTGTAACCTGGTTTTCCGTAATTCACGGAGCGCAACTGAGATGTACAGGAAAGAATAACACAATTGTAAAACGATCTTCCAAAAGCAATGGGTGGGAAAACAAATAATTGCAGAAGTATTATTTGTGATCAACAGCCAAAAAGATTTGGCTCGCGCACATTCTCAGTGTCTTTTGCGTCGCGTCCAAGACAAAGATTCACTATAGAGTCTTCCCTCCCTGGTTGTCGTCCTGAGCTATAGAATCCTGTAGGCATCTAAAATTACTTGGAATCTTCTTGTATAATAAACTGCGCAAAATAATTGAGGGAAAAAAATCAAATGAGGTATTAATAACAAAACGTACTGCTGGCAACCATTACAAACACAACAAGGACGAATTGGCTCTTGATAGCGGTCCTAAACAAATTTCTGACACACCCCTGCGGTTGGTCCATTGTGGTTTGAGACTTGGACCTTCGAGTTCCTGATACTTCATCTCCAAAACCATATCTCCAAAGAGTCTAGCCAAATGCTAAAAGAAATCTCCAGTTTCAACCTGACTGATGTCGTGGACAGAAATACACATGCGTTCAAAGTGTGATTCACATGTTCTGCTCCTCTCAGCGTCCTTTAGAGAAACCCGATGGCCTGGACGTTTCCGACCAGAGTAAGGAGCACCCGCAACATCTGTGCGAGAAATGCAAAGTCCTGGGCTACTACTGCCGCCGTGTGCAATAAGGAGGATCCCGAGGTCGTCTCCCCCCTTTCCCATCACTTCACCTACCAAGTGCTCCAAGAAAAAGTGAAAAGTGCCAAAATATTCATGTAAATATCTCTAACGCTAGTAATGGCTTTGTGTATCAGCAGCATGCGACGCATTTATTGTGTATAATGGACAATTGAATATGTTTGGAACAGTATTGCTATCCGTACGGGATGCAGTGGATTACCTCACCATTGCGTCCCCTGATTGTGTGTTTACAGACTCTCCCTTCATTCTCCCTACCAAGTGAACTATGAGAATGTGCCAAGCACTAAAGGTGTTGCGTTAGTCAAACAAGGGCCCAGTGTGCCTTTGCAGAGTTTTTGGGTCAATAGCACATCATGTTAACTGTGAATTAACAGAGGGATAATGGATTTTCCATCCCTAGCTTTTGTGTCACATATTTATTTATGTTTGTATATCGTATCGTAGTGCAATTGAATTAACTAAACTGGGATAATTTCATCTGTGTTTATATCTGGACAGGTATCGTCTAACCCCACCTCTTGCCATTAGAAACTACTGTAGAATAGAACTTTTTAATGCTTTGGTTTAGCGCGTCAGGTAGTTAAATCGCTCACATACATTTATGAATTGCCAAATGCGAGATATTTTTGTCAGGTTGGCTAAAAGCAGCCCTGGAGGCGCCCAGAACATTTGAATCGAGTTGTTGGCAACTATGCAAAACCATTGCAGCTTATGCAGAGTCATCAGTTCCTTTACATTGTCGCAAAGTCGAATGAATTGTGCGGATGATCGAAAGCCACGACTTGCTGATCATCACTGTCCTTTGAAATGTGATCACGTATGTCGTCAATTGTTGCCAGAGAACTGCTTCAAACGTCTTATAAAGTGTTTTGGTACAGGGGTCAAAATGTGAGCTTTTCAGTCCATGTGCAAGCATTCAAAAACATAACGCCTGTTCTTCACTGAGATATTTGCCTCAGGATAAAGAGTGTGTTTGAATGACACATCTCAGATGAAATAGTGTGCATGTGTCCTAAATGAACACTGCTCAGTCATTTTTAAATTCAAAATTATTCATTCTTTCACTCTTAAAACTAAAGGTTCCATAATGGGGTTTGCATAGCAGTGCCATAGAAGAACCATTTTGGGGAAACTTTCAGTGAACAGTTCTAAAAAGAACCATTTTTTTTTTTTTCAGCATGAAGAACATTTGAATAATCTGAAGAACCTTTTGTGCAGTAAAAAGGGTCCATGGATGTTAAAAGGTTCTTCATTGAACCATTGTTGCAAAAAGAACCTTTATTTTTAAGAATGTTGAATTTGACCCTTGCACTAAAATGTTTCATTCAAGAAATTTTCCGCTGTTTACACAATCATTCTGATCATATTTCAGAATGAAATCCTTAATTTTAAATGTCTTTTTATGCGTAACCCCATATGTGTATGTTTATACATTAGCTGCAAACATAACTGATGAATTACACCCTGTTTAAACTGTGATTTTTGGGAAGCATTTTCTATCTGAGTGGACATAAATATTAGTTGTAAAGGGAAAAGAAGGACAAAGTAAGTAATGCTGAAGAGTTTTTTTGAGATGTAATGAGACAACAATTTGGGTACATTTGATTGGTCAGAAGACGTTTTGGACAGAGACGTATTACTGAGAGGATTATGATAGGAGCATGTTAATATTTGAATGGAAGTAAGTTTGTACAGGATCTCATCTATGTGCCGTTACCTCTTGTTATGGCTCACACAAAGTACTAATCGATCATATTTGAGTGTGACCCAGAATTATTGAACAATAAATGTAGCTTTACGTGTTCCAGTGGGAAGTCGTAGATGGATATTGTGAGAACTGACATTGCGTTGTTAATCCTAGATGTACATATGAAGTTAAACGCATTTATATGGTAAATACAATGTGTATAATTGTTTACTTATCTTTGGAGTCCACATATTTTGTTGAATATTAGTTGTTTCATTTATTGGAATAAACTCAGATTGATATAAATCTTCTCTGAAGGGAACATCTAGTGCCTTAACACAGTTTGGTTTTGGAAAAATCAGGATTTTTGCTAGGGGATGTCATGTATGATGCTGAGGTATAAAAGAGCTGATTAGATGTCTGAAAATGTAAACCAGCTAATTCTACTTTAGTAAAGAAAAAATGGATTTGATTTTCTGATGGGAAATTCAAGGAGTAAAAACTGCCAGGCAGTCAATCATTAGATCACTCTTAAATTAAAAAACAAGGCTGTTTCTGTAAGTCGCTACTTTCTTCTTTGGACGTCATTATTGTTTCTGAGACCCTTTATTTCTTGGTAACGGTGTTGCTAATGGCTTCACTGTGCGTACATTCTTACACGCCAAGGTTTACTTCAGACCTCATTTAAGCTGGAATGAGATATATACTCTGCTTTTTGATAAACACCGTAATGAATGGCGTAATGAAAATAACCAGTGTAATAAACGATTACTGTGGATTCATCATAATCATTGCTGATCACCCATAGCTGGTAGTCTACACATAATGATTTCCTTGCAGTTTTGGGATCAATTCAATTTATTGTCAGTTTTGTATGCCTGAAATGAATGCACCACTAGATCAAGGCCTCATTATTATTAAATTTGCTTCACTATTGCAAAATTGCATTGCACTATATGCATGACTAAAAAGATAATAGCCCTGAGTTTTGCGGATTTGTATAAATGAGTTTCCCCTGTTGGTTTTTGTTATATTGAACGAAAGACAGAGCTTGTGGTATTGACAGTGTCCATGCATTTAAAACTATACAAAGTGCTTTTTTGCGCATGTGTTTTTGTCTTGAAATACATATACTTGACTTTTATAGCTCACTTTCAGTATAAACGTGTTATTTTCTATTAAAGGTATGTGTATTTTGGAAACAATATAGATAATGAAGATTTTGGAGCAATTTGATATCCAGACAAGATTTTTTTTTTTCCCTTACAAAGATACTAGTATGTTTTTTATGTATATATTCGATTGCCATCATCAAGTTAGCTATTTCAAAATGTTATGATGCAATATTAAAACTTTGTATGTGAAAAAGGGCAAAATGCTGAGATGCAAAAGATCTGGGAGGTTTTTTTTTTTCTTTTGATGTTTTACAATAATCTTTGGTTATATCCTACAGAAATATTTATGGAAGGATTTTGTTCTTTTTTTTAACAATTCAATTTTTTTGTATAAAATATGCAACAGAAGCTACTCTATGAAGAAAATATTGATGACTACATAGAATATTATTCAAAGGTTGGTACATAATTATTATGCCCTTACAAGCCATTTTATTTGTGTTTTGTTATTCTAGATGTTATTGGTATATAGTAACCTTACCTGTTACCTTTGTTTCGAATTGTTGTGTGTCTGTTATATATATAGCATGAATGTTTTGATTTGCATTTATAGGAAAACTATAACACTCGCTTTAACATCACCGCATCTGTTTTTAACATAACAGAGACTGACTCACACACTGTAAGTCGTAGGGCCTTTTTACTGAGGTGTTTTATAGATGCAAAACAGTGGCAAAAAGACGTGACTAACTGAGTCATTGACCATAACACTGAATTGCACGTACAAACCTTTTACATGGTCAAAATGTGTTAGTGAATCAGGTCCATACTGTATGAAACTGTGAGCTCTAGTTAGCCGTCTCCAGTTACTGCCAAGTCCAGGAATGATGTCGAAATGTTTTCTTCACATGAAAAGAAAAAAAAAAAAAAAAAATCAAAGGCTATTTTTTAAACAAGTGTGTGGGACTGAAGTTTGCATGTGCATGTTTTTTAAACGATTCAAGAAATATAATTTGTGCAATGTATTCTTATTTAATATTAATGTTATACATGATTAATTCTTGCCAAGATATCTTTTGTAGAATACACCTCTCTTGTTAGTCATTAATAAATGCCTCTGTTCACTCCTAGGATTTCCAGTACCATTAATAGATTTACTGAATGTACTGATTTAACACTCACGTTTGTAATGTCTGTAAAATATTTGTCATCATATTGGAGTGGACCGAGCAACAGAAAGCGTTGATGATGGAATGTACTAGAATGTGAGACAAGATGAAATCTGTAGCTCAGTGTCCATGAAACGGCATTCCGATATGTGCCTTATTTGTTAGTTAGGAAAACTGAAGACTGTGCTTTTAGAAGTTTATTCAATTAAAACATTGACTAAATGAATCATGACTCCGTTTTGTTTCTTGCACACAGTGATATATGTCTGTTCAGTTTGTGCCAAATAAATACGTACAACCTGTTTTAACCCTATTCTTTGGCCCGTCTCTGGGTGTTGGGAAATTGCGTCCATTTTAAATCAGTCACGCTGAAGGCAGTATGGACTGATTAATTATTTAGATACGGTCCTTGGGAATGATGCTTGCGTAACTGCAAACCAAAGTCTGAAGCCGTGGGGAACAGCTGTCATTCTGACATCACATTCATTTATCGACGAGCGTTTCTTTAAGTTTAGCGTTCGCCTGCTCTTTGCAACAGCGCAGGTTTGAAGACACAGATGTGTGTTTTTTCACTCTACCTAATTACTTGTGATGATTGTAAACACATGAGCGCTGTATGTGAAGGTTAGGACTTGGCGCTGGCTTTACTCTTGAAGCCAACTTTAAGTAATTGGTCTACACATTCCAAATCCCTTAAACTTCACTAGAGGGTGGAGGCCCAAATTATATCAAGTTTGTTGCAACAATGCAGACTAAAACAGAACGGGAATGAGAATGTCTCTATAGCAACAGTGCAATCGGAGAAGTCAAACAAATCAGTTGTGAGTTCAGACCCCATATGGTTTCATTTAGGAAAGAGCACTGTTCTCCACAAAGGTTCATAATTTACTTTCATAAGGCATTACTATGATAAGCTACACCTACACACCGTCTAAAACGGACTGCTCATTTTCATTTCAGGGTATGTGGATGTCAGCTTGCTGCAGTTATAATGGAATACATCTGACAAACTCGTATTCCCTATTGTGTCCACAACTATTGTATTAATGTGTTTAGAAGACTCTTGCTGAAAGTTTAACGTTGGAGGTGGAGATGTTTCATAGCCAAACAGGATGTCATATCCTGCTTTAGGGGGACAGGAAATCTTGTCGCTGGATGGAGTCTAAAAAAAGGTTTGGGATCATTCTCTGGAAGATTTAAAAAGCATGCCACGCAACTAGATATACTGCTGCAGTTGTAGCCGGCCCTCATCTGGAAAACAGCCTTGAGTCATTAAAACAAAAAAAAATGGGCACAGGATGCAAATATCCTAGAAGAAATTCCATATGTCAAAACCAGTTTCATGTGCATTTATTTACTTAAAATACCTCTTGGGGTTTCTCTGGCATAGCTTTTAGAAGATAAACAATCTCCATGTAGCTTTTATAAAATGGCTTTAACAGTATAAATTTCCTCACGGCCCATGGTATTTGACCCATAAGCAAGATTTCTTGTGTAGGGGTAAGTAATAACCATACTTACTGAGTCATTTGCTTACTTAGCAAGCATAAAACACCTTAATGAATCCACAGACTGACAAATTAAAATGGCAATAGGTAGGTATGTAACATAAATGTAGAAAATAAAATATAGAATTAATTTCAAAACACATGTATAAGCAGGTTCAGTTGTGAAAAAGTTTGACCATATTAAAATGAACAGATTTTTCCTGGGTTACTTGAGTTCTCCACAGTCTGTAATGACAATCTTCTTTACAGTTCCTCCATCATGTAAGCCATAGGACTCCATAAGAGAGACTGTATCCATACCTTCTTTGACCTGTCCGAACACAACATGCTTGCCATCAAGCCTAAAAAAAGAGAATGTCAGGAACATCAACCACATAAAAAGGAAAAAAAAACTTGGAATGGGTAATAATTAAATCATCTCTCCACCAGCATACCATTCTGTTTTTGCAGTGCAGATGAAAAACTGGGATCCATTTGTGTTGGGCCCAGAGTTTGCCATAGACAGAACACCTACAAGAGAGAGAGAGAGAGAGAATCAGACCACCTACTGCATGCTGTATATAAGCAAATTTGTCACTTTGAATAATTTAATGATATAGAGATTCAAGGAAAATCTAACAAATCAACAGTTCCACAATAAAAAAAAACAAGGAGAGTTTGAAAAGCAGCAGGGGGTACTGGATGAAAGACAACATCTGGGTTGGGTAAGTTACGGCTCTCTACTACAATTACATCCAGTCATGTATTACACAACCCAACACTATTTGCCCATATTAATCTATCAAGATGCTGTGCTGGTGTAGGATCCCCCTGGCACCAAAAATGCACTAGGATATGCTGGCTTTGACTTGTTTAGAAAGTAGGTCATTTGTTTGAAGATTACAAAATCTGTTTCTGCAACTGAGGGATCCTTACCACCACCTTGTGGCTTTAAACAGATGTGCACATGTAGTTTTTTGCACATTTTGACAGGCTTATAATGATTAAATGTTGCTGAATCAGATCCCAGAGGAACTAGATACCATGTCTAGCTGAATGGATCAAGAATTTCCATGGAATTGTCTTCCACTCACAAAGTTTCCATTGCTTTATTACATATTTTGGGACCAGCTACCAATGTGACTTCAGATAGTGACTCAGATCTGTTACTGCTAACACATTTTACTACTTCACAAATTCTTAAGCATCCCCACCCCCCGCCCTCGATAAAATCAGCACAGAAATGCAAAATAAACAATCAGATGCATGGGTATGATCACGTGTGTAGTGAAAAGCTGTAATATCAGCTTTAACCCTTTATTTCTGTGACAGTACAGTAGTGATATCACCTGGTCCAGTGTGTTTCAGCTTGAAATTCTCATCGTTAAATTTCTTTCCATAAATAGACTTTCCACCGGTGCCATTATGATTAGTGAAATCTCCACCCTGTCAGCAAAACATCAATAATTAGACGGCCTTAGGATCAAAACATATAACTCATAACACAACTCATAACCAATAATAAAATACTCTGAAAAATAAAGAGATACGATGACAATTTAAGCTTGATAAAGAACAGAATGATAAATGAACAGTAGCACTAATAGTTACCTGACACATGAACTCAGGGATAATTCTGTGGAAATCTGAGCCCTTATATCCAAAGCCATACTCTCCGGTACAAAGGGCCCGGAAGTTTGCTGAAAGACAAGAACCATGAGAACTGATCCATTATATAAAACTGTGGATTTTTCTTTTTTTAAATCAAGTATTGTACATTATAAATTGTATATAGTTTATATCGCATGTTTTTTATGTACATTTTCATTTATATTTTTTGATGGGCCCCATACATTCTATATGAATTACTTAAAGTCATTATTTTTATGAAACCCATGGTTGCTTACCAGCCGTTTTAGGTACAGCGTCAGCATAAAGCTGCAAAAAAAAAAAAAAAAAAAAAAAAAATGAAAACCGGCCTTCAGAATATTATTACAACAACAACAACAACAACAATTATTATAATTACTATTATTGATATTATTATTAATATGATTATTGCCATATTTATGACAGAAACAACTGCTGAAAACATTTTTGCATTATTCATGTAATTTTCCCTCACTCTTTTCACTGAATCATAAACTTTTATATTAATTTCGACTTTTTAGTCTCTGTGTCATGCATTTATGTTACATGACAAAGAATAGCATTATGTACTATTCCGCTTTAATAAATATAGCATTATGTACTATTCCGCTTTAATAAATATAGCATTATGTACTATTCCGCTTTAATAAATAATGACTTGCCTCAATAATAATTCTTCCAATAGGCTCGTCGTCAGCTGCAATGTCCATAAACACAAGAGGGTTTTTCAGCGGCCCTGAAACCAGTCGTTTTCCAGCGATTGCGACAGAGCAATATTTCAAACGATTTTTCAGTTGTAACATTCTTGCTGTAGTGTTGTAAACCCATCAACAAACACATAAAATGCGTTCAAGGTTTAGCCACAGTCATGTGACGGTGACATGTTCTTCTATGGTCAAGGCAAGGAGAACTATAAAATGGTCACGTTAAACTGAACAGCGACACCATGTGGTCTGACGAGTCGACATAAGTATATTATTTTGATGCGATTAGCCTACTTTTTAAGCCCTTCGAGGTCATCAGTATTCAGATGTAAACTGTTGTCCACATTATTATGTTATTATGTTACTTCTCCGCGCTAGTCATTATGGACTAATCACAAACGTTGTGGCTAAATTCGGTTTCTTTAAACTGGACTGATAGTGAAGAAGAATTCGTTCACAGCCAGGAGAGAAAAGGGATTAGAAAATTATGAATGTGTAAAAATTTCTTTTGGTAGATGGGTAATAATGTTTGTTTCGGTCTTTTTTTTAAAGAATCTATTTAGTGAATGATTCAAAGAATCACTCCCCAGTATATACTGGGATTTTCTAGTGAACCTGCTTAAAAGATTCGAGTCACTGAGATGAATCAAACTCCTAAATACTTTGTTATCCCCCATGTGCTCCCTTGAGGAAGCACTTTTATCCATAGGAAACATTCGCCTCCCCGTGGTTAGAAACCAACTCTGCTTGGGTTGTTCTTTGTGGTTGTTTTCTTGCAGTAATTGTAAAGCCTGTGGTTTTCACAGCTATGCACATCAGAAATGAAATGAACGAAACATCAGAAACACTGCAAGGTTGTTTCATCTGAATACATATTTATTAGATAAATATTAGGATGTCACAGCATCTAACTACATACAGTTTTGCAAGACTAAAAATCACAATTAGTTTTTTGTTGTTTTTTCCTCTGACCAGTTTAAAATATGAAATGATTGTACAACAGAATGTACAAGCAAAGACAACTGCAACATTTGGTGCCAATCACTTTAGATTGTACCTCATTTTTGTTTTTAATTTTCCTGATCATGATATCAAAATTGTACAAACTCTGGATTTTGGTTACAATCTTTTGGAACCGCTCCTGGCCCCATATCCCTATTGTCCAAATTATTTCCCCAGGATTTTCTTCATTATCTTCTGTAGCACCTTATTAAGTACACAAGAAATGGAGCAATACACATAAGCTAAATATTACACAAATGTAAAACAAATGTGTCTCTTTTTATCCCCTTCCCAGATTCCTCAGTCATGTGGGATGAATATTTTACAAAAGTGAACAAATGCTTAGAGGTTCCACAGACGCTAACAAACACAGATTCATTTTACCCAATTTAGATTCTGATGGGAGGATGCAAGCTTTACAAATTCTAAATACACAATGCACATTCCCCTGGGGAAAATGAATACATTTCTGTTAACGTGTCTCTATTTATCATTTACATATGTACATGCATCCCTAATGTGCCCCTTCCCCCCTTTTTCCTTCGACTCTCTCTGAACCCTCACCTGTGGCTGAGTAGTGAACACACAGTCTAATTCATTCAACCCCTTCTGTTCCTGCCTCAGCGGCCACTGTCTCTTCAACGACTGTACATCGATAGTATGTGACAGCTCCGAGCCGACAACTTTAGGAGTCTTAAAGTTCAGTTTATGCCTATTTGTGTCTACAAAGTGGGAACGAATATGTGGCAGTGCATCTTTGAAAAAGGATATACAAGTGAACTACAGACAAACGCTATAGAACTTGAACCCACATTTTCCTGTTGGAGTTCTTAGTATTTCAATTGTCAACGACAAACATCATTTTTGTACATAATTCTACACCAAGAAGAACAGAAAAAAACCTAATATTGCAATTCATAAAAAAATAACTTAAAATGGAAACATGTTTCAAAAATGGTGGTGTTTCATCAACAAAACACATCCCAAACAGTTCAGATGCCAGCCTTCTTCAACAGTCTTTGAGTAACATCAGTATCATGGAAATGTCATTATTACAAATATCATAAATACTGACAATTATTTGAGTGGGCTGTTTTAATTTAAAAACAACAACAAAAAAATCATTTTAAAAATCCATCTTGTATACATGGACATTGTTAGCCTTCACTGAGCTGCTGTTATAAAAGTTTTACTGAAATGTACAGTTGCTTTAATAATTTTATGCACTGGCTAATGCATTTATGGGTATCGAGATAATATATATCTTAATTATATAATTGAATTAAAAAGTAAAATCTATAAATATAGAACATATTCTAAAAACACTTTCTTCATTGTTTGTTGTATAATAACTATGATTTTACATGTAAACAAAATGATAAAAGTGGGACAAATTACACATTAGATCAAATTCTATGGGTAAAAATTTGAAAATGGGCTTGTCAAAATAGGTTTGGGACACCTTTTCAAATCAGGGTGCATAACTTTGGTATTCCATGGACATCTTGTGATAAATGTACATATTTTTGTACATTTTTACAAAATTGTAACAACAGCAAAAAAAATTACCATTATATGAACAATATATTGTGCATTATGAAATAAAACTTTAACATGACAGTTCATGAATAAAAGGCTGAATAAAAACAGAACAGAAAAAAATGTTTGGAGAAAATTAATCAGTCTATCACTAAAATAAGGGGCGATTGGCAACAGTGAATGTTTCAACATTGTATGCAGTTTGTCAGAAGAGGGGTACAAACATCGAGGACCTAAGACGACCAAGCCTCATGCATGAAGAGAACTCACAGAGAAGACAGATGACACACGACTGACTACCCTTTGAAATGTGAATTGCTTTCTTCTTGCACTGTGACCGCTAGTGTGGAAAATCCACAGGACTTTTTACGGGAGGAGGAACAGTCTGTCGGAAGATGCACAATGATATGGGTACAGTGCTGAAATGTTTGCTATTAGGTAAAGAATGCATGCCGTGATGCCCTCAAGCATTTGTTTAGAACATGATGCATATGTCTGAAGGTGCTGGACATATGAATCACATTACAAAATGAGGTGCAAAGCTGCATGGTGTACCAGAACAGAACACATTCTTGTGTCCTGTGGCGTGAGAGTTTGGAGGACTTTTGCAAAACTCCCATCGTTAGTCTCTGGGATGGGAGGGTTAGATCATTCTGGTGATTGCGAGATAAGCTTTCTTCCCTTTTGTTGTCTCCTTTACAGGCTTCCAGGTGCAGTTTGACGCATTCTCTTGTGCTTTTTCGAGGGAGATGGACAAACAAACAGTGTGGACATCCAGCTGGCTAGGATTTGGGAAGCCGTGGTGGTAGAACTTTGGAAGAACAAACCTTCAAGAGATTGCGGACACACAGAGGCCGGTACAGGAAGAAATATATATATATATTTTTTTTCTATTCAGGTCTTCTTTTCACAAAAGGAAAAAAATCTGAATTAAAAATGCTACAATACTTTCCTAGTGAGCACACACACAGTTCTGTGTGACATATTCATATGAACTGATTATAGCTGCACATGTATTTCCATTAGTATTGAAAGATATCACTTTAGTGCCAACCAACATGGCTGCCATATATGTGTGGAAAAGGTTGCTTGTAAAAGAGTGATATATTTACACGAGGAAGAGGCAAAAGGATGGCTGTTTCCTGTTTGTAAAGTACAGAGTCAGTCTTCAGGTGCCTCTTGATTCCTGACAGCCAAACAAATTAGGGCCTCTCCAAAAGGCCGAATGAAGGAAGTCAGTTGTTCTCAAAGAGGGAAAGCAGATCGTCATTGCTGCTGCTTGGGAGGTCCGGAGGGTCTAAGTATGACAACAACTCGTCTGGGTTTGCCAGTTCTGGCAGAAGCTGCGAAGGGCGACAGACAGACACTATTACATTACAAACTTGCAACGGTCTTAAAGAACCTTCATGGAAATATACTGGGTTCAATACAAATTAAGCTCAATTTCGACTCATCTCTTAAAAAAATAGTTAAAACCATATTTACGGTGAGGCATTTAGAATAGAAGTGAATGGGTTCAATTTTTGGCGGATTTAAAAAGTAGAAACATGAAGCTAATAATTTTATAAAAAGCAGGTAAATTAAATCTGTCAAAAGTTGTGCATTTTTTGAGCTATAAAGCAGTTTAAAGCTGCAGTCTGTAACTTTTGGTGCTCTAGCGGTTAATAAACAAAACTGCACATGTATTGTGGAAGAACACTGTAACCGGAGCTACTTCTCTCTGTTTATGTCTGTTTATGTGTTTATGAAGAGTCGCAGATACTGTGCTACTCCACAGCGGTGGCGACCTGACCGGTCTAAAATAGTCCATATATAAACACTTATTATAGGTGTACCATAGTGATGCAGGATAAGACAAAAACACGGTTTGGAAAATGGATTCATGATGTACTCGCTGATTATATAAATTTTGAACACAAACAAGTTACATATTGCAGCTTTAAATCATGTATAGTCGTTTTGGGATTTTAGGGTTTGTTGTCAGCAAAAAAGTAGTAAAACTGCATATAATTTTACACAGAAAAAGGATAGTAAGTGATTTTCACACTAAATTTCAATTTAAAGGGTTAGTTCATCCAAAAATGAAAATTCTGTCATTATTTACTCACCCTCATGTCGTTCCACACCCATAAGACCTTCGTTCATCTTCAGAACACAAATGAAGATATTTTTTATAAAATCGGATGGCTCAGTGCCAGCAATATAATTAACACTTTCATATGCCCAGAAAGCTACTAAAGACATAATTAAAACAGTTCATGTGACTACAGTGGTTCAACCTTAATGTTATGAAGCGACGAGAATACTTTTTGTGCACCAAAAAAACTAAATAAGGACTTTATTCAACAATATCTAATGATGGGCGATTTCAAAACACTGCTTCATGAAGCTTTGAAGCTTCACGAATCTTTTGTTTCGAATCAGTGGTTGGGAGCGTGTATCAAACTGCCAAAGTCACGCCCCCCAGTGGTGAACCACTGAAATTTCGAAACACTTATGATGTAACGAAGCCTCATTTAATGAAATCACGTGACTTTGACAGTTTGATACGCGCTCCAAACCACTGATTCGAAACAAAAGATTCGTGAAGCTTCGAAGCTTCATGAAGAAGTGTCAATAGAGGCCTCACTGAGCCATCAGATTTTATCAAAAATATCTTAATTTGTGTTCTGAAGATGAACGAAGGTCTTACGGGTGTGGAACGACATGAGGGTGAGTAATTAATGACAGAATTTTTATTTTTGGGTGAACTAACCTTTTAAATCATGGTGCTTCACTGTAACCCAGATCTTGGAAAAAAAAGGAACGACAAATGAAAAATAATTTTTGCGGTAATCAACATTATGCCTCAAAATGCTGTAGACTGAGCTTAACTTGTATTGAATCTGAATATTCCTTCAATCAGATCTTATTGGAAAACTCTCAGAGCTTTAGACCATGAGAAAAGCATGACGCTAACATGATTCTGCAGGTAATGTTAGTAGCACGTGACTCCAGAAATGAAAGAAGCCTAAAATAAACAACCATTGCTGTGGATACTCACATCCAGAGAAGGCTCGGGCATGTCTGCAGGTCCCTGGCCACCTGCCTGCCCATCAGCGGCAGGGTTGAAGGTCATGTCGGCATGTGGGTGACTGTTTTGGCCTGGCTGCTGTGGGGGCGGGGGCTGGCGTGGGGGCTGGGAGGATGGGGGGCCGCTGTGATGCAATGGCTGAGCTGATTGGCTGTTGGGGTGGGGGGATGCGTGCATGCCTGGCTGCATGGAAGCATGGGATTGATCAGCGCTCACGGGATGGGGCATCTGCGGAGGGAGGAAAGAGGAGCGATGAGACTGAGAGAGCTTGAGTGGCGGCCATAGACAGACAGAGAGCAAGACAAGTGCCATGCAGATGATTCCAGAGCACATACACCTTCAATTAAACTGAGATGATTTGCAAAATGCCATATTTTCATATTCAACTAGTCAGTGGATTGTCAAAGATGTTTGGTGAAAGTTAAACTATTTAAGAAAATTTTTTTAATCACTCATAGCGCAGGCACTAGATAAGGATGAAACTTTCTAGTATGCATGTGCTGCCCACCTGTGTTTGCCGTTCACACACACTGAAATCAAATGATGGAGTAGACTTTGAAATACTGTGTTCGACTGTGCAAAACCTAAGTATACATTTACTACTAATAATAATAATAATTCCTTACATTTATATAGCGCTTTTCTGGGTACTCAAAACGCTTTACATATGGAAGGGGAAGTCTCCTTAACCACCACCAATGTGCAGCATCCAACTGGATGATGCGACAGCAGCCATATTGCGCCAGAACGCCCACCACACACCAGCTTATTGGTGGAGAGGAGACAGAGTGATAAAGCCAATCAGTATATGGGGATGATTAGGAGGCCATGATAAACAGAGGCCAATGGGCTAATGCGGCCAGGATGTCGGGGTTACACCCCTACTCTTTTCGAAGGACATCCTTGGATTTTTAACGACCACAGAGAGACAGGACCTCGGTTTAACGTCTCATCCGAAGGACGTTGCTTTTTGACAGTATAGTGTCCCCATCACTATACTTGGGTGTTAGGACCCACACAGACCACAGGGTGAGCACTCCCTGCTGGCCTCACTAACACCTCTTCCAGCAGCAACCTAGTTTTTCCCAGGAGGTCTCCCATCCAGGTACTAACCAGGCTCAGCCCTGCTTAGCTTCAGTGGGCAACCAGTCTTGGGCTACAGGGTGATATGGCTGCATTTAGCTAATACTAAGAGGAAATGGTTAATTTAGGTATTTTGGGGGGCTTTTTTTCTTTTGAGTTTAAAATCAACACACAAAACAGAGACTGAATAAAGCTGAATAAGGTTTGGACTATTTATGTTACGAATGTGGGACTTGCCTCACGTTAAAAGGATAGTTCACCCCAAAATGAGAATTGTGTCATCATTTACTCACCCTCAAGTTGTTCCAAACCTGTATGAATTTCTTTGTTCTGCTGAACACAAAAGAAGATATTCTGAAGAATATGGGTAACCAAACAGTTGTGGGGCAACATTGACTTCCATAGTACGGGTAAAAAATACTATGGAAATCAACTGTTTGGTTATCGACATTCTTCAAAATGTATTCTTTTGTGTTCAGCAGAAGAAAGAAATTCATACAGGTATGAAAAAAAGTTTAGGATGAGTGAATGACGACAGAATTAAAATTTTTAGGTGAACTATGCCTTTAATATTATTAGTCATAATGGTAACTGTGTGAACAGTGAACAGAAGAGCCAGCAGACAAAGTCTACAGTAATTTTCAAAATGTATTTTTGAAGGTTATGGATTTGTTACACAAGCAGTGTTTTGATAGCCGTAGCAGTGATGCTTTAAAGGGGATGAACAACATGCTGTCAGCATGATAAAATTCTATCTAAGAAGTTGCAAATTCATCCCTTAGACATCACAGAAATGCAGCTAAAAATAAGTGGAAATTCAAATCCACTCACTAAACAACTAGTTGTTGGGTGGGTAAATCCTTCTGCTCTTTTTAATGAAGGCATATAATTTTTACTCTGGTATTGTTGGATGCTTGACTAATATAAGAGACTGTGATGGAGTCTCTAACTTTTGTCCCCAGGTTTAACACAAAACAATGTAGTAAAACATGTCTTAAACATCAGTGCTTGTTGCTTGAAGTGATTTACCGAGTCGGGCATGCCGTGGGCGAGAGGCTTGTCAGGGGCCATGAGGCTGTTGGGCACGTCTGGTGGATGTGAGAGCTGGGGTCCATGCATGAAGTCATTCATGGGAGCTCCGCCACCAGAGTTACTGTGGGAGAAGTCAAAGTTTCCATGGCCCTGGTAACTATTGCCTGATGCACAAAACAGAGAAACAGCAATGAGGAGCGATGACCTCAGAAGCGCAAAGACAAAGAGCTAGAGAGATTTAGACAGCTTGGAAGGCAAATCAGCCTGTTAAAAGCTTGTAGGCGTAAGTTCTTCTGACTGTTACGATTGAAGGGAAAAAATTAAGCGTACCTAAACAATGAAGCTTGTAAAACACTAAGGACTAGTTTATGAGACGGACAGAGAGGAAAGAGCAGAAAGTCTGATCGGGTGCTGACCTCTACCTTGGCCCCCATATTCGCCATTGTTTCCTCCATGCTGAGGGGGGAGGGGGGTGTAGGGTGAAGGGCCGGGACCCAGCTGGGCGATCATATCCATCACATTAGGCATGATCATTTGACTGGGACTCATGGTTTTAAAACGCTTGGCCAGAGGGCCATCTGGGTCCTCCTTTATATGAATGTCTGACTTTATGGCCACCGGCCTCCAACTACACGTAGGATCGATGGTGACCTCTTCAAACTCCGAACTGCAAGAATGGAACAACATTCAAGACTGTGAATAATAGAATGTTTATAATTTAACAATCGAATCTCAAGTGCATTTAATGGGACTCAATGTCAGTGAAAAATTGTGGGACCCAATGTGTAAGTAATAAACTTACTTTTGAATTGCATTGAGAATTCCCCACATGTACTGATCCACCTCTAGCCCTTCCAATAATGCTGTTTTACTGGGGACAGACAGAAACATATAAAACACGCAGCCAAGAGGAACAGCGTATCACATTTATTTGGCTGCCCAAAACAATTCTTGTTGTGGTTTGCCACGTACTTGCATACAGGACATCTCCACGTTCCTCGCTCACAGTTCAGCTGCAGATAGGACTCCAAATCAAAGCACTGCAACAGAAAATGAACTCAAGTGAAAATTCAATCAATGTAAAACAACAGATATACATGTATAAAGCTAGAATTTTATTCAGGGCCTGAATTGTAGTGGCATGGGATCGTGGGTATTTTGCACAATTTGATTTCACACAATTTCCACTAGGAAATCCCAACACACATTTACATAAATATGTAAGGGAGAATTTGAAAAAAATCATTGTCAGTATTTTCATCATTTTGTAGTAAAAATGTCTAAACATCCAAAACAAGAAAAATTTATCTGAGAAGGAAAAAAAAAACAAGATATTAAAAATAATTTTCCTTTTAAATAAGTTTATTTTACTTACGCAATTGTAATACAAGTAATACTTGCAATTATAAACCTCACCAAATTTCATAAAAATGTAAAAATTAAAAAAATAACTTTTAAATAAATACATATCAAAATCAAACTATTACTAAAAAATTTAAGAATCATGAAGATGTGAATTAACATGTGAATAAACATTAACTTAAAGTACACATGAAATCAAAATTGACCTTATTTTTTTGTTAGCTCAAATTGCTAGTTTTGTGGTGAACAATTCATCCGTGCAAGTCAATCCACACAAAAAAAATTGTTTGGCTTTGTAATATTTAATAAAAATCTGAAAATGCTCCTCCCCTCTGCAACGGTGCCCCTTCTCTAATGACATCAATTTTACGGCTTGGGTTGAAAACGCTTAAACCACTCCCCTCCGACCGTTAGTCTGCTATGAGCGAGAGATGGAGAGGAGGAGCACTAAAATAAAACCCTGCCCTCTATTCAATATTCCATTTCACTTGGAAATACGTCACAACACTGGAGAAAAGTCGTTTTCAACTTCCGGTTCACGGGGACTTTAAAGTGCCTCTATTATGCTAACTTGAAGGTTTCTAATTTTGTTTTGGAGGTCTCCTACAATAGGTTTACATGCATCCAAGGTCAAAAAACATTTTAATTTTCTCATAATATACACTGCACATCAAAAATGGTTAATTCGAAGATTCAGTCACTCTAAACCCATACTTTCCATGAGCCTACTCTGCTCTGTTTGGTCATACGGCCCAGTCTGATGAGATTGGTCTATCGCTTACAGTGCGTGTCGGAAACGAAACGCCTATAACCATATCTGAATTTCAGCTCCAAAGGTTTCCTCAGCGCTTGATACACAGTAATACGCACAATGTTGTCGGTTTTTTCATATCAATTCCAGTGTGAGTCCTCATCCTTTTGAAGTGCATGTATAGTGGATTCGCAGCACTGAAAACAGCATCTTCTCAACATGTCGATACGAATTCAAACTTTTTCTACAGCTACAGTGTTTGAGGGCGGGTCAAAGTAGACATCATTTGCGGGCAGCCAATAAAGACCGTAGGCTGGCATTATGCAAATTTGTTGCATTAGCCCTATTCGGACAGGACTAGTTTTCATGGAGGACGTTAGAGAAATTTGTGTTTCACAGGCATACTTTGTGATTTTAATCCTGTGCGAATCTGCCATGTCTGTGTTTTTCTCACACAACCTCAGAAAAAATTCCAGAGCAAATTACCTACTGTTTTTTGGTAAACTCAATGGTCCTCTGAGAAATCTAATCCTGTCCAAAAGCGAATGTTTGTGATTGCCGATACTGTGTTATACGAACACTTCTCCTCATGTGTTTTTTGACCTACCTGAGCTACAGACTGACACCAATCTTTTGAATGCTTTCATTTCATTTCAATTTGGATGGTATCCGACAAAAAATAAAATGATAAAATGAATAAATAGAGCCAAATCACAGAAACTGCGAAGACTGCTTATTTTATCAGTGTCAGTTAAGACACTAGTCTAGATGTCTTTGCTTACTTATGTGGGCTTCTATATGATCATATGAACTTTATTTAAATAGGGTTTTAATATCAATAAGTAATTCGTTAAAAAATATATATACGCCATACATGATGCACGCAAGAACAGCAGATGACCTTCTGTAACGCCCACATCTAGAAAACACACACTCCCACCTCTGTAATAAACATAGAGATGTTAGTCCCATTCATCGGTACATGAAATCACAGACATCGGGTGATAAGAATTGTAACTCAAATATCACTTAGAAAATTCATTGTTACGTAGGTATATAACAGGAAGTAAGACTGGAACTGATTACGGCTCGTTTCAGCAGTTCAGAAACGATTGGAAAAAAAAAAAAGTTTATTTGTTGTGCACTTTGATCTTTAAAAGTTTGTTTACCTTGTATATTCACAAACAGCTATATTAAACATGGCATGAAATGTAATTTTCAAAAAAGCATAAAAGGGCACTTTAAAATTATTGAACTTAAAAATTATTAAAATATGGCTAAATTCGGTTGTCAATTCACATTTTAGTGCTTAATCCTGTTCTGTCCACACAGGGTTCAGTAATTACGGGAGTGAAAACCGCATTTTCAAAAATTCTACGCAGTGTGTACAGAACCGAACTGAACAACTAGTTGTTAATGACGTATTTTAATGTGCATCAGAGATGTTTCTCTCTTCTTTATGTGCAGTGCAATCACAGGGAAAGCAGTACGGGCATTGACTCATTTGTGTTGCCAGATTTTGCTAGAAAAACAGCAAACTAAGTATCGTGACCCTCACCTGCTCACTTTAATAACTCCGTAAACTTGATTTTCTTCATGAGCCAAGCCTAAACTAAAAGCCCAAAAATGCTTATAATAAGTGTACATGGCAACACTGCAAGAGCGCACTCTGTGAAGCAGCCTTTCCAAACATAAGTAAAACACGACGCCTCTATCAACTTTGCTTTTGTTGCTGTAATTTCTTTGGTCAGAATAGCAGACACCAAATACGCGAGACACCAGAACGTTGCTATGGTTACCACGGTGTCAATCATCACAGTTTCGGGAGTACTCACATGGAGCTATAATTTAGAGGACTCACTCTCACATTTAAATGCACATTTAAAAGTAAATATTTTGTCAAAGAGGTTTGGCTCATAAAAAATTCTGGGAGTCACTGTCTTATATCATTTGAATTCAGGAAATCTTCAGATTTTGTTTCATTAAAAAAGATTTAGAACATGATTAAGAACATGAAGACACACACTTCAGCAATGCTTACCTGCACATGTTTACAGTCATGTCCCCTAGCAGGGAGCTGGATCCGTCGGAATGTGATTGGACACTTGAGGGACACTTTGATGGCTGTCTGCTCTACTCCATCCTCTCCATTTAGTGTGGCATTCCCAGAGGACGCTGCTACACTACTGAAGTTTCTTTTAACTGCAGAAAAACAGACAAGAGACATTGCAAAGATTAGGGGTTGATGAAGATGATAATAGAGAGTGACGGACATCAGCGGATTCCAAAAAATGCAGCATCTACTTACTTTTGGTAATGCAGTGTTCGGCAGGAAGGAGCCTCTTCTTCAGGAGCCCCTGCAGGACCGATCTCACCGACGGCCTGTGGACCAGCTGCAGCACGAACAAGTGCGACTGCAACAAGACCCCGAACATGTAACAACTCGATAGCAAGCATCTTCACCACAGAATATCCTTCACGTGATACACTATCTGTACCGTTCAGCTTACAGACAGGGATGCATAAAACTGATACCAGCAAATGTAGTGGGAAGGCAGAGAACAGAAGCTGCTTCAAATCAGTGTTATCTGATTTCGTATCACATGCTGTATAACAGCTCTCCGACATGGCCGTTAAATGACAGACTATACATTATTGAAGGGCAGCGGAGGAATACTCACACAACAGCAGGCTGTGACCGTAATCTGGATGGTGTTTCTCCCTGGCTGACACACATGCTTTAGGTGCAGGGGTTTGTGGGATGTCTTATTGTCGCCTCTCTCAATAGTGAGGGGGGTGGCGTTGACACTGACTTGGACGGATGCGGGCCAATTGGTGTTCATTTGTCGGTCCTCGTGATGATAGCACTTAAACTGCAGCTCCAGATCAGATCTGTAGGACATGAAGAGAAGGTTCTAGTGTTAATGGAATAGTTCACCCAAAATGTCCTCATGACGTTCCAACGCTGCTATTTTCCATTTAATGAACGTGAATGGTTACCAGAAACTGACAAACTCTAAAACATGACAAAAAAAAAAAAAAAAAAAAAGAGAGAAATAACTTCACCAGTAGACCATATGACTCAAATGCTGTATTAATTCTGAATTATAGTTTAATATCATAGTTTCCAAAAAAAAAAAAAAAAAAAATGAAGTCTGTTTTGTATCGAAAAGAGCAGCGTGAATGATCTGCTAAACAACTTCTTTTGTATTCCACGGCAGAAAGAAAATCATACGGGTTTGGAACAACATGAGGGTGTGTAAATAATGACAGAAATATGCTTAAAAATTTAAGGTTGCCATTGGGAAGAGCCTGCACATTTTATAGCAGTAACATGCACACGTCACGTACCTCCACATGAGCGTCTGGTGGACGGAGGGGCGCAGATGGAAGACATGGTTACTGACGGCCAGGTTGTGCTCTAATCTGAAGGGCTCCAGCACCACTCCATCCCTCACGGGGAACGTCAGGCGAAGCTCCTCATTGGGGTTGGCTATGGGAACAAATATTGAGATTAGATGGATTCATAGTCATTCCATGTGGACTACAGTATCAATGCTTTCAAGTTTGGCTTTCACTTCACCTAGTTTCACCCTTTCCCACCGAAGCACATATATTATGAATGAGCTCTGAGTGGATGTGAAAAATGCATGAATCTCAGACAAATGTGCAATGGGACTTTTTCTCTACTCAGCTGCAGGTGGCGGATCAAAGGGTTCTCAGGGGTTTATTCTGATAGACTGTGACCGAGCTTGTAATACAGACAGAGCGGAGATCAATGCAATATAACGGTTGTGCGTGTGGTTTCTTTGCAGGACTCACTTGGAGGCGGAGGCAGAGACGTCATGCTTGGCTTCATGTCTGGAGGAAACGGGGGCTTGACATCCTGATTAGGCGACAAATATGGAGGGATACTACTTCCTGGAGTCATGGGTGGCGTGGGGTTCCCAGGAACCGGGGAGTGTGGATAGTTCACCACCTGCCGAGGAGGCTTTAGCCAAATAGACATACAATTACTGAATACAATCTCTAAATATAGATCTGTGCATATTACGTAGTACAAATGGAAGATGATTACACATATTTGTGTTTGTAAACACAAAAAACACAATGGTTTCACCACCTACCCCATTTCCTTGATTATACCCATAACCACCTCCAGAGAAATTGGTGTTCTGACCATTAAACGGCTCTTGCTGAAATAGGAAAGAGCATAGAGTTAAAAGCAAGAAAGCAAGATAGCTGCTATTAATATTCTATTTCTTTTCTCTTAACTAGCAAAAATAAAGGCAAACAACAGTACTAAAACTTTGTTTTCCATGACAGTTTCAATGGCAATTTTCAGAGCAAAAACCAGACAAAAATATAACAAAAGATATTGATATTAAATCCTAAATAACATTTTTTTTTTAAAGAACTCAACAAAAAATCACCCTATATATTTTGTAAATGCATGTTATAGATATTACTGTGAACATTTTTAACATTTTTTTTTACCTCATTATTTTTAATCATAATTCTCTGGTAACGTATACCAGACTTCTCCAATCGTTTACTCCAGTTAAACTCTACCCTTTCTTGCAATCACTTTTGAGTGCAATGCCCACATCTCAAAATCTAATCAACAACAACTGAATGCATAAAACCAATTTCCTGCACTACAATCTTTCTTTTTCATTAATCCGTTACACTTGGATGTACATCACAATACAGAAGAAAAGATCTGTCGCTACTTTCTTTCATCGCAAATTTAAACTGAATGTGGCCTTTAAAAAAAAGTAGCTGAATTAAACAATTTCCTCAAAAAAAAAAAAATTTTGTCTACTAACACTGTAAAATCCAACCAATATAAATTTACCTTATAGTATTGGCCCATGGCTACCCCTGTTGGGGGGTACTGACCAGAGCTCTGTTGTCCTGGCATCCTCTGCCCAGGGTAATTGGGTGATGGAAGAGCTCTAGAAGCATTTGGGTTAGGGTACTGCCCTTGCTGGTTGGGAAACTGGCCATTGGGTCCAAACTGCTGGCCTCCATAATTAGGCTGTGAAAAAACAACAACAACAACAACAACAAAAACTATTAGTTCACCAACACAAATAGCGAATACAGAATGTCTGCTGAAAGTCCATTGATGAGCCAATGATGGATTTACCTCTCCTGGATAGGGCCTCTTATTGCCCTGCATGGGCATAGACTGAGGTCTGGGTCCAGGGTAACCCTGTTGGGGCATCCTTTGCCCATGGCCACCGAAGGGTCCCATCCCTGGGCCTCTGGGCTGGTTCATACCCATTGGCGGGCCACTCATGTTGGAGCTATTCATGCCACCACCCATACCAGCTGGGTTCATGCCTCCTGCCATGGACGGGGGGCCGCGGGGCCCTGGCTGGTTCATGAACTGGCTGTTGTAGCCTTGCGTCGGCCCCATCTGGAAAGAGGAGCAGACCTGTGGAGAAGGCCAGCGGCATTTCAGATGAACAAGTGGGCTCATTTTAAAATCCAGGATAAGAAGCCAAAACCAGAGAGGGACCAACCTGGTTGTACTGGTTCATGTCTTTGTTGGTCTCTTGCAGGGCAGCTACGGTTGCTGTGGCAGTGGCTGTTGCTGTGGCGGCCGCAGCAGCGACAGCAGCGGCGGCGGCGGCGGCAGCAGGTTGGGTGAAATCCGAAGGTGGTCGTGTATGAGGTGGCATGCCTATACCACCTGGCGCATTTGGCCCGCCCGGGTAACTGAGTAGAAGGAATACACATAAACGTCTATATCACAACTGACAGAGGCAGAAATGTCTATTTAATGGAATAAAACTTGTTGGAACGCCACATAAATCTTTCCTGGATTTGCACTTGGCACAGCAAGAAGGTGATATCATCCCTTTTCGAGAAAAACATCCTTAAACTGAATGTCGGCTTGGCTTTAAAACCTTGTGTCAAGTATCACTAATGGGAGAGACTTCTATTGCTTATTGAATCTCCCAGTGTGATGCAAAGCAACTCTGTCAAACAACTTCCCATCATCCTGTCTGGAACGGCCTTTCTAATGCTTGAAACGTCTTGAAACATTACCTTGCACCAAAGCCGCCTCCTCCCGGGTGCCCTGGACGTCCATACATGCTTTGCTGCATGTAGGCCTGGTTGGATCCCCCTTTGGCTGAAAATTGTTGTTGTTGGCCAGGGAACTGAGGTGAGTTAATCCCTGGGTTGTTGGCTGACATACCCGACCCTAGTGCATTGCCTCCAGGGTTCATGGGATTGTTGGTATTGGCCATGGGGTTACCCAATACCTAGATCAAAAGCAACATTTGTTAAAAGATCAATGTTATCACTATCAATGTTACTGTTTTCATTCAGTGACACTATATGTGTGACTCACCTGACTTTGTGACGTATTGGTAACTCCCCACACCGTTGTAACCACTGACAGCGAACCCGGGGCCTGGTTAGTGTTTTGTTGCCAGGGAACGCTGTCATATGGAAAGGACCCATCACTACAAAACAAGTGTTCAAATAGTAATGTGAGATCAGTGGCATCAAACACGCATTGAGAAAAAGTTGACTCCAACACATCCCTCTCCTGACTACAGAACATTTCTTTTTCCATGAAAATGAAGCAGTAATGTTTGCAAAAGAGGCCAATCACCAGCCCTAGAGCACAAAATGTTCTTTAAAACATCACTAAGCTAGGGAATTTCCTCACCCTCACACCCTCTCCAGCACGGTAACATTTTCTCTGGCAATCTATCAAACACTAGTTGATGTACCTAGACAGTAATGTTATGTTATCATGTTTTTATCTGCCGTTGTTTGGAACATTGAGAGAAGAAATTTAATCAGCACAGCTTTGTGGTAATATCATCATGTTTACATGGCTGTTATTGAAAGCTTGGTCAATGGCTTCTAGGAAAAGCCTAGTCTTCAAGATAACATGCCATATAAAAACAAACAATTCTTTGCTGGATGAGTGCACTAGGACTCCATTTCAAGAGGAAATTCTGAGAAAGCAGAAGGGGTGAGACTACTGTGAGTTTTCAACAGTCCTTAGAACAGCATCAGTCAGCATTGGGTTAGCGGTAGAGCAGAGTTTTCTCTGGGTACTGACCCATGTGAGAGCGAGGGCTTCATAGAGTTCATTGGCGGCTGCAAGGGTACTTTGCCCTGTGGATCACTCTGACGATTTTTTTGATGTCGCAACAAGAGTAGCCGTCCAAGCTCCTCGCACCAGGACGACAGGAGTGCTGGAGAAAAAGAGACAAACAAAGAGAAAGAGAGATCAGGAAGGATCTTTGGAAGAGAGACAAATCACCTTTTAGCTGAACAGCAATCTTCCTTATTCTATCTTCAGATTGCTATTTAGCGGGGGCAAAACTCATCGCCATGATTCTAGATTGGATGTCATGTAGTTTGAAGAGTTCTGACTGTTTTTTCAGTGTGTTGCATTGTGGTTGCAAGGGTGTTCTTGGTGATCCAAGTCCAACAAGCTCATCTGGTTCCTCCTTTAATCCAAGTCTATGGAATTTTTCAGGAGTTTTAGTGTAAATCATAAGGCTGATCACTTGTCACATGCACATCTCTCCTTAAGTCGCACAATTTGAGGTATCATTTATGTTCGAATTTCCATATTTTTAAGGTAAGGCGGTTGTTCAAATGTCAAACCCCCAGTATAAGCAATGGTTATAATGGTGCCAAAAGTGTTGCAATATCTTAATCAGTTCATGTCTTTGCCACTAGAGGTCACTACAATCACAGTACAGGTACAAGCATGCTTGGGATCCTCTATAATAGCTTGTCAGTGTGCTTCTCATAGGATCATATGCTTTTCATCTGCAGTGCACTTTAAGCAGTGATCCTACTACAGAAGACCTGTCTTCCCCTCTCGTGAAGGGAGGATGATGAAGGACGGGGAGAGAAAGAGCGAGAAATGGGAGATGAGAATCAGTGCTGAGGTTGGTGAATCATGCCTGTGATGTGTCCTGGCAGCACTTTACTCCTGAGAGGGGTGACAAAACAAGCCTCTCACCATGGTGATGGAGTCGGTTCGGGATGGCAGCAGCTGGCACGTAGCCAGATTCTGGTCTAATCCATTTTACATGCTGCATACGGCTGAAACAGTAGCGCTGCATTTAAGTGCTCTTCATACAAACAGTCCTCATACTTTCCAACTGACACTATTTAGATACTCACTACTAGCTGAGTCATTCCATGACAAGAGTACCATGTGTGTCCACAACATCTGATCAAGTGCACTAAAAACACAAACAACTGCTATGAAGTGTTTTATAAATGTAAGCATATTTGTTAAAATTAAATGACAAATGTATTGTACTAAAACATTTTTGTAAATATAATAAGGAGGATATGCAGGGAGAACAGTTCTTTTTTGTTTGAAATGTTCCACCTCATCACATTCCCAATGTCACAAGTTCAGAATATCTCAAAATAATATTTGAATTTGAGGTGGTACAATGCAATTTATTAGCTCTTAAAGACATTCTTTGTCTGAAAGAATATTTAAAATCATAATGTACTTTAAAATTCACCATTCTAACATGAAAAAGGTGCCTGTTTCATAGAATGACTCAGAGCTGCACATAGAGAACAAGCAGGGGAAAAAATATTCTCTAAAAAACTGAATCACACGCCGACAGAACAAGAACAAAAGCCAGGAACTGTTTCAGTGGTGCTGCACCTCTAGTCTTCCTTTGCCATCAAACAGATTCTGCAAGGGACCTTATAAAATATTCTCTTTCCCCTAAGACGAGTTCATACATGGAACAATACCCCTCTTTCTTCTCTAAATCTACTTCACAGACAGTAGATGAGTAAAAAAAAAAAAAACCTGCTATGGCTATTTGAACAGAGAGGGTGGTGTCAAGAGTCCAGAATCTCTCTCTCTCTCTCTCTCTCTCGGAGTCTGGTGCAGAGAGACAGACGTCTGTCTTGGCTCTTTCCTCTCTAAATCGATCAGCCAGTAATGACTATGAAGACTGCTCAGCTGTCTCCAGCGCCTTTATTGCTGGGGGAATGTAAACGAGCACACAAGCTCCTGAAGAACACTACAACACACACACACGTGCCTCAGTCTTATTTACCACAGATTGCACTTTAGGGATAGTTCACCTAAAAATCATTTACTCACCCTTTATGTCAATCCAAACCTGTATGAGTTTATTTATTCTGTGAAACAAAAAAGGAGTTGTTTAGTAGAATGTACATATTCAAAACAAATGAGATTTGGGAGTTGAAGGGAGGGGAATAGCGAGTGTAATTTCAGTCAGTTCCTCACACAAAGTTATATTTTGTTGCTTTATGGCGCCTTTTTTGGTTGCGATATGTTTGCAAATAGGCAGTGTGAATATCCAACCTAACATCTAATACCCTGTCTAAGGAAGACAAAGTCAAACAGGTTTGGAACAACATGAGGATTGAAGCAATTGAGTAAAATGACAATTTTCATTTGTATTGGTGTGACATTAGTCATTTAATGCCTGTATTAATAACCATTTCAGAATACAATTCATGGACCCTTAATGCATTACTGAATCCTAACTGGAGTTCTTCCAGGAAAAGGCTTTAAGTTATTCAATATCCCAGCGGCACCTGACGCACTTTCCCTTCCAAGTTCAAACACACAATTACAGTGAGAAAATCGCGTTTGTGTAAATATATCAAAGGGGTCTGTTTCAAAGAGAACGCTTCTCACCTCTCTGCGACAGGCGTGAAAGCCGTCCCAGCAGGATTGGAGCGGGAGGCTGGAATCACCCACCTACTTCAATGAGAATTATTCTACCCTGCCATTACAGAGAGCTTATCGGCCAGCTAAATCACTACCTCTGCATGCTGGCAACTGCTATTTTCTCACAAAAGACCAACTTAGAGCTCATATGACAGGTTACAGCCAGACGCCGCCTGCCAATTTTCAACTGATGTTCCCCGCCTAGCATGCCTCCCACACGTAACAAAGACTAGAGCTCTCCTGCCTACAATTCAACCATTCAACCAGTAAACTCAAGGAAAAACAACCTAATCAACACGGCACCTTCCGGCAGCGCACAATATCTCTCTCACCTAGCTGAATACAGCTACACGATTTCTCCCGCAAACATCATCGCCTCCACCACTACCCACGGGGCTGTGTTGTCATATTAATGCACAGCATTTACTTTATCGTGATCTCTCTCATCAGTAGGCATGCACTGATTTTGGTCTAATATTGAACTCATATACTCATTAAAATGCGTTAGTAAGAAAAAAAAACAATATTGAGCATACACACGATATACTCTTTATATCGAAACACTGGCAGCAGAACAAAATGTCTCAAGACTGGAGAAATTTCAAGACTAACGACAATTAATTTGCAGCCGCGTGAAGCTCCTGTTGTGCAAGTAGACAACTGCGCAGGCGCAGGATATGCAGAAAAACAGAGGAGCTTTAATAGAATTTTTAGAATTAAAGTGGTCATTATCACGCCTTTATTTTTATTATATAATGAATATTCATATTTGTATGAAGATGTTTTGTTTAACACAGTCATGCTGTCCTCAAGTCATATGTCCCAATGTACATTACAACATTAACAAAGAGCAGCAGCGAGTACCAAAAAGTTTCTCTAAAAAATGATATCATGCATCCCTACTCACCAGTAAATCAGCATTAATCACATTTCTCTTTCATTCCCTGTATTAAAACGCCTCTCTCAGTCTCAGTTTTCCTTTCATCTGTCTCCCTTCCCTCATTTAGTCCTGCTCGCATTGCCAGACACCTGCTCCAGAAAGGGTTGTGTTGAGTGTTAAATTGGCAGTAGGCTACAGTAGCTCTATGCTGGGTCTGTGGCAATGACCATTTCGGCGGCATGGCTGTGTGTTGGGACTATGTCAGTGGGCATTATGGTGGCAGGGCTGGCTCACAGCGGTGTGCACTAGGCAGTGATCCCAGCAGGAAGAGAAGAGTACCGACACAGAGCACAGTTCTCAGAAAGCCATGCCAGATGCTAAAACTGAGGTTTGCTTACACCAGCCAGATTCTAATACAGTCTGAGACTTAGCATACTTTGTGTGCCATTTATCACCACAACATGACAGCTGCAACAACTGTTGTTAAACACAGTGTAAAAAGTAATTTCAGAGTGAGAACAAATACATTATCAGTGTTTACAAATGAATGGGTTACATTATGTCATCATAAAACACTTAAAATGTTAATATTGTTTAAAAAAAAAAAAATCTCTCTTTTAAAAAGACAGCACTCTAAGTGATCTGTGACTCATACTAGCCATGTTATGCCATTCCTAAAGGTGCCAGACTGCAGCAGAAACCATCTTACTGAGGGGACAACAGCCTGTGGCTCTACAGACTTCTGGCAAAACAGAGCAGAGAGACAGACACTACATAAACCAACCCAAACCAACCCCCCTCCCTGTCTGCTCATTGTCTAGAGAAGAGGCTCTTCAAGCAGGTTTAGTGAGCTTTGAATAACTGACCAGGGTAAATCCCCAAATGATCCGGTGTGTAGGGAAGCCAGGTCACCCCCGGTTACCCAAATCGCCTCTGAGGCCGCCCCAAGAATGTTTGCCCATCTTTCCTTCTAAGGCTGGCTGCTTCATCTCTGCCAGAATCCCATATCGACCAAACTCTCATTTCTTGCCCAGTTTTACTGGCTCAAATTATGAGCTTTTTTGATTAAGATGTTGCTAATAAAAAGTGGATGTCAGTAAATGGAGGTTAGGGCAAGGATATTGGGTCAAAAATTGACAAAATCAAACAGAAACTTTTAATGTTTAATCAAAGGGTTCCAAAAACCTAGTGAGCCTCCATGCTGTCCTACTACCTATTGTACATAGACAACATCCTAATTGAAATGGAACTTCATAAGTGACTGATTTGGGCACTCTACATAGGCAGCACATCTATACAAATAGCACTCTGCACAATGACTCAACTTGCTACTGATTCCATTGAGTTGTACATTAGCATGTTGCTAAGCTAAAAATCCAATATGCAAAAGCATGCACTGTACACACAATAATGTCTAAAGTTTTTTTTTTTTTTTTTTAACATATAATTTTATCGATTAACTTCAGTTTTGAATGGAATATAAACATACTTACAGTTAACATTTCTCAAATTTCGTCCACCTTGTTGGATTTTTTCCATTGAGCTTGTGGCATTGCATTTATTTAAGGACTTGCCTTAAATTTGGCAAAATTAGGTATCTTAGAAGGCAGAAAAAGATGCTTTCACTGATGCTTTAAACCCATGATGCTTCAAAATGCTAGGTAGGCAGCTCAATAGGACTTGGAACTGAGCTAATGTTTGGTGAAGTTAAATATCTGATTTCCTGCCAAAGGCCAAACCTCACTAAAAGAATTACACAATCTATGTCGTGCCCACTTCTTATTCACAGAATGCATTAGATATTTGACTATTGCAGCTTTGGAAAGTGGGAAGATTTCAAACCCAAAAAGGATGTCTAGAAAGTAAATGTGGCTGGAATTCATCTCACAAGCCATATTTTCAAACGTCCTCAGAGACGTTTTCTCTCACCCTCTCCCTCAATCTGAGTCTGTGAGAGTATCAGACCGATGCCACAGTGAATTGGCAGACATGCCGACTGACCTTCCTGGACCACTCAGTAAAAAATAGGCAACCCTGCTGTCCACATGGCCATACTGTGTCTGCCCTTCATCCTCACCTCACTGAGACCATCACATAACCTTACCTGACCTATAAAAGCAATAAAACAGGAATCCAACAGCAAATACTGCCCATGGGTAATGGAGAACACTATAAATAAAGTTAGATATATTTTTTACTGATACCTAGAATAACAAAAGATCAGTTATGCTATAATTTAGTCTTTTATGCAACAAAACGAAAAAAGAAAACACAATATGATTGTGAACTGTAGCTTAAGTCACAGATAATCAGTTTATTTGAAAATACTAGTCCCTCAGACTAATTTTTACGAATTCCTCCACAATTCATCCATCCTAAATACTTCAATCTGTTAATGCAGGTCTTTTCCAGTGAGTGTAAGCAGCTTAAAGGAGAACTTCACAACAGTCTTCATAGAGAGATTTGTGTAATGCCACCACACACAAGCCAGAAAAATGCACACTTGTGATGGGTACACAAGAAGAGACAAGAAAAACACAAGGTGTATAACAAGGAAGCTGCATCCCAGAGCCAAAATTCCTTAAAGCTAAATAATTATTTTAAGAGCCATATCTACACTTTCCGCCAGAAAAGAACAACCATCATTCACAAAGTTCTTTACATTCCTTGCTAATTACATGTTCGGTAAATAACAATTTTTGCTTATTTGCTTATGCTTCCAGCTATCAAAATGAGCATAGTACTGTAGGCTCTGCTAAATACATTTTACCATGTTTACAAAAATCAATTCAACAAAATTTCCTCCCAGTGCCAAAAAAAGTGAAAGATGCTGTCTGGGCCTGCTAAGAGGGACGGTTTAACTGTAAAAATGCACTGCTGATGTGACTGTTCCTTGGTGAGGTCTATAAAAGAGTCTTCCCTTAGTGCTCATTGGCCGGCAGTACAGCAGGCATGTGCTCAAGCAGAGCACTACTATTAACTAATGACACAGGGCAGGTCCTCACATACGAGTGGCTCACATATTAATTAAGGCCAGAGTTGAACCTGAGTGCAGTCTACACACACACACACACACACAAACACACACACAAGTAGGAGTTATTAACTCTTAACTGAGGCTAACAGGCCACAAAGTGACCACCGCTTACACCGAGTGACGAAACCACTCAGGACACTCTCCAGCACAACACACACACACACACGCAATGAAGCAAACACACACACAGAAAAGCAGTCAAATACTTGCAGACTAAAACACTTCACACAGATTTACACAAACACAACCACAGAGGAGCTGCTTGAACAGATGAAACTGATATTTCTCATTTGAATACATAAATAAACGATCACATGTCAGTGTCTGTTTCTGTCAGTGACAGATGTAATGCGCTTCCTACAGTGCAGTAACATCCGCACAATGTGCGCTCGCTGACTTTCTGCTGTCTGTTTGAGAGAATCGAAACAGCTTGATGCTCTTTTGAATTGGAAAGGATTTTGAAGCACACGGCACAGTGCATTGTCGCTACAGATTCGGCTAAAATGGAAATGAATGACTGCGATGAAACAGGGAAGAGCTGACAGAAAGACCGGCACACAACACAGGGCAGCCCTAGAAGTGAGTGACATACGGATGAAGGCTATGTTTTGAACATAAAATACCACAAAATGGGACGTCATTCCTATTCAATGAGCTGCACAGTCCGGAAAAAAAACCTGGGCTGTAAACCTACAGTGCCTGCGCAATAGATGACGGGAGAAAATCCCGGGATAGTCTGAGATGACAGTGCAGCCCATGCGTCTGTGAAACAGGTATGGATGCTCAGTCAGAAGCCAATGACCCCCCACATACACACCCCGCAACAAAGGAAGCACATCAAAAGCGTCTGCGTCACCGTGATTCATCTCCTGTGACTGCGTACAAATGAATAAAAAAAAGAAACAGAATGAATGCCCAGGGTGATGATGAAGAGAGAGAGAGAAAGAGAGAGAGAGAGAGAGAGAGCTCTCTACTAGATGTGTTTCACAAGCCAAACAATGCTAGAACACAGAAGAGTACCTGTGTCACTCTGACATCTCCTGCAGGTGGTGGTTTCTGTAGGGTTCAAATTCAACATTTTACTCAAGGGGGCAAAGCAATATTAAGACAAGATAGTATTAGTAAGCAGAGTTGACGTCATCAATGGGTGAGCTGATGTCCTGGTTGAATTGATGGGACTTAACGGGACCCTTTTTCTGTTCTGGTCTGCTGCGCGATATACTGACTTCTCATCTTAGAGGAGGAAATTATCTAAAAATCAATGAATTCGCTGAAATATTCCAGGTGCTTGCACATTTGTCAGAACTTTCAAGCTCAGAAGAGTTTTATACGGATTTTGGTCCATCACAATAATATCATTACTAATAAACATTGATACATTTGAAATTGTTTGATTCTTTTGAATTTGATTCTAAAATCCTAACATGACATTCCAACATCTACAAATCTAAATGTCAAAAATACACCACAGAATATCTCATGACACATCATTTTAATTACAGTTATGATAAATATGCATAAATCTTCATGATGCTTCATATGACTAACACACTTGTCACTGTATGAGGAAACATCTAAATATCAAATTAGTCATAACATCACTACTCAAATGTCACTATTTTTTCCTACAGGCTCTGACTACTTTATATTACTAATGGAGATTCTCTCTTGGACTTTAAAACAGGTCCTTATGACAAGACAATTCAGGCACAGATGGTTAATCTTATCTGTTCATTCATATCCTTATTCACATATTTTTGTGTGTGTTTGTATTTTTACAGAAAACTTATCAATAGAACAATTTAAAATAACTGTTTTCTATTTAAATATAATTATATGTATATAATTTATTCCTGTGAATTCAGCAAAGCTGAATTTTCAGCATCATTACTCAAATCAATGATCCTTCAGAAATCATTCTAATACGCTGATTTGGTGCTAAAGAAACTTATCATTATCAATGTTGAAAACAGTTTTTTTTGTGTGGAAACATCAGGTTCCCAGGTTTCTCAAAAGCACAGCAATTTTTTTGAAATAGAAATCTTTTGTAACATTATAAATGTCTTTACTGTCACATTTAAACTATTTAATGCTTCTTTGCTGAATAAAAGTATTAATTTCTTAAAAATAAAAAAACTTCACTGAATCCAAAAATTTTACCAATAGTGTGTGTTTCTGGAATTAGTACAAATGCATCAGATATATATCAGCTTGCAGTGATTTTTACCCATAACCATAAAATGGAGGCAATAGCAATAAAATACAAGATAATGTTTTATAAATAGTTATACTTAGGAATATTATTAATAATATATGTACTGTAGTTCACTAGACTACTGTAGACTGTTTACGGTTGGCAAGCAATGTGTAGCAACTTAGTACATTAATATAGACAGTGTTATCTGTATTTTTACAATATCTTTAAACGCAGCTCATCCAATCAGAATTTAAAATCTAAACTATTCTATCATAAACCTTCACAGTAATCAGACAGTTTATGGTTTGTTTTGTTTGTTAACACAGCCTACTTCTTGTGACGTTTACCATGCATCCACTTTGTAACCATGGGCAACAGTAAATGTTTGCGCTGGGGAAATGGCACTTTATCGGGGTCTGTGGAAAATTCATGAAATGCATTTGCTAGTTGGCTTTTTGCACTTAGTTGAACAAATGCTAGAGTTTTAAAGCTGTAAAATATAACTTGTGATGTTTGTTATCATCTTAAGGGGCCATTCACACAAGGTCTAGAGATGTGTTTTTTAAAAGTTATTTAAAAAAAAAAAAAAAAAAAAAATGTAATCTTATTTTAACTTGAGTGGCACGATTTTAGAATGCCACGAGACGTCATGCACAAGACGCTGACCCAAGATGTGAGCACAACAGTCAAACACGTCCGTCTAGACCTGCATCTTTTGTTACCTAAGCCACTTACTAAAAAATGCAGCCATAAAGGACGTTTAAAGTGATCATGTGATGCTATTTTAAAAGTTCATTATTTTGTTTATTTGGTGTAATAGAATTGGTTAACATACTTTAATGCTAAAAAAATTAAAAAAAAAAAAAAAACTTTTCACACACTGTTCATTACTGCAGTACCTCTATTCCCAGTTTGTCTGTAAGCACTGATTTCTACGCAGCCCCTCCTTCCGAAAAGCTCAGAGTGCTCTGATTGGACAGCAGACCCAGTGCATTGTGATTGGCCAAACACTACAAGCATGTGTTAAAAATGTAACAGTGTTTACCATTATCGCAAGCTTCAGCTTCCAAGACATTAAGAAGTTGTAAACAGTTAATAATGTTGTCTTTTTTATCGTAACAGTTCGAGCCCGAGTCGGATTGTGAAAATGCGGATGATCAAGCCGATCGATCGGACCAAACTTTAAGCACGACTTGAGCAGAACTTTTCACAGTGGTAAGCAGTTTTCATATAAAAGCCGGTGTTGTGCTCTCCCAGGTTTAGGAAGCGGTCCTCCGTAAAATGCGATGTGCACAAGCAAACTTTTGGGTTGTACAGCTTTATAAATAAATCTTAACCTCTAATTCCTAACAAACAAGTTTTGCTTTCAGAGCGTCTCCACGACATGACGACAACACTACAATTCACATAAGCCTCGTCTTCTTTCTTTGTATATGCCTTTGGACGGGCATTATGCTAATATTTCACATTGTGACGTAGATGTTTGAGGAAATAATATCTGGACTTCAATCAAGGCGTTTTAGGCAGGTTTGGAGCAATGTTCTCTGTTAGATAGCTCATAGTCTCCCACAAAGGGATTTATTCTTTGTAACTTTGCAGATCCTATACATTCAAAAACAGATACATTACACACTAAAGGAAAAAGGAAACCCAAAAAGCATCATATGGCCCCTTTAAGTTAATAATTCATTCAAATAATTCTAAATAAAATCCCAATACTATTCCTCTCAAAATTACACTTTCTAAAAAACATGGAAATCCAAAGAGGTGTCTTATTGTCTTCTTAACCTCAAGAGTAACTAGAGTAGTTTTAAATAGCTTAAGAAATTTAAACTTGTAAAACATTTGTATGCAAAAACATTAGCACAACATCTGCATGTTTAAATAAAGTAATTCCACCAAACACAATCGACACATGGGCAAAGAGCACCGAGCTATTAAAAGCTCCTCACCACTGAGGAGGAAGTTTCACACATGAACAGCAGGATCCTCATTACAGCAAACTGCTGTTTATTTCCCCATCAGCATGCACTCAGAGGCCGAGAGCTTTAACAAAACTTCATAGGAACCTGTAGACTTTGCTCCAGCAGTATATTATCCTTACGACGCTTTAACTGCCGCCCTATAGCAGTTACAAGAAACAACTACTTACTATAAATATCTAGGGATTGTGCCTAGACGCAGACAGTGCAGTAGAAACAAGAGATGAAGCCAGCTTTCTAAATATACAAACAACAGGGGCACAGCAAGCACACATCCCCCCACTTTCAGAAATTCCCACGTTCATTCCCCTTTCAAATCGCCCCTACGGCCCATAGAACAGAACCTCCAATGCAATGCAAAAAACTTTCCTCCCATCCGATGATTTACAACCCCGTAAAGAACTAACGTGCACTCGCCACCAACAGTAGCCGGTGAAGAGCAAGAGCTGCTCCATGTAACTGGCTGGAGCCAAGCTGTCGCCAGACTCACGTCAAACAGCTAAAGGACTGACAAAAACACTGTGCCTCAAGTAGGTCAGCTCTCCTCCTGGAGATAATCAAGCCCACTCTGACCCTCTATGTGCGAGCGTTCGTGTAGGAGAGAGGGAACTAGGTCAAACGCACTCAGTTGTTACGACTCGATCATGCGCAGGTCTCTTTACGAGTTAGTTCCTGCGCATACGTACACCTGCCTGCAACTAGTCTGCATGCACTCCGGCTGTCACGTGACTTACCAACGGTCGAGATCGGGCTTTCATCGCAGTCTTCTCATTGCACAGAAAAAAAATGGGATTTTACCAGCAGGCAAAGACAAACCCGTGAGAAATCTACGAGCTTTCTGTCTATCTCTGTCTGATTGTCTGGGGCTCTCTCTCTGTTTTCCCTCTCTTCGCCTGTCCAGCGACTGCACAATGCACATCAATTATTCAGCGGCGGTCTCTGGGTTTCCAGTGCAAAGCCAATCACAGATGGAGTTCTGTGCTAATGGGCTCCTGCTATACCTGGCTCCTCTGCTCCAAGACGTAGCCCACGGGGAATCAGGTTAAGCTCTTCGAAAACTTCAGACACACACACACACAATGACAGCCTGTAAACTGTCTGCAGTGCAAAACCACAAAATGAACAGGAAGCACTGTTGTTTCAAAAGGGTTAAAAAAAAAAAAAAAAGAAGTAGCAAGAGAGTGAGAGAGAAAAAGAGAGAGGGACGTGGGGGCAGGAAAAAAAAAAAGAAG
Organism: Ctenopharyngodon idella; assembly: GCF_019924925.1. Classification (NCBI taxonomy): domain Eukaryota; kingdom Metazoa; phylum Chordata; class Actinopteri; order Cypriniformes; family Xenocyprididae; genus Ctenopharyngodon; species Ctenopharyngodon idella. Next base: position 12,567,561 of record NC_067232.1, on the reverse strand, counting down.
GAAGACAGAGGAAGAAAAAGCAGCAAATGTCCTCTCACCTCAGATTTATGGTGTTGTAAGTGACGTCCACATGCCTAAAACCCTCGCTCATTTGGAACTGATGGAAGCCACACATTCACACATACACAAACACACACGCATGCACGCGCACACTCACACACACACACACCCATGCAATGCGACGGCCACTTTGCCAGAGGGCGGAAGGGGGGGGAAGCAAGAGCGGCTCACATTTCAAACTTGCAAAGAGGGGGGCGGGGCCTATCACAGCAGATGGGCTGTATCTTGGCCAGTGACCAAATCATCCAGAGAAAGACTGAGAACAAACAACACGCTCGGATCAATTCAGTTAAAGCTGTGTTCGCAGCCCTGCGATTACTGCTATCAAAGCGGGTGAATCCCATCCATTGGAGAGTTAATCACATGACACCGATGTATAAATCCATCAGACCGTGCACGCTAATTAAGCCCGGGGCTGGTGGGCGGCCCTCTTGAGTGTCATGTGAGGGTGAAATTAATGGAAACTGTGTTAGCTTTTAACGCTAAGTGCCTAACTTGACACTTGCTAACACTGTTAATTACACACATCTAAAAGTGTTGAATATCAGAAAGAGATCCAGCACTTCCCCGGGCTGTCAATAGTGTGCGTCCATTAATGAATTAATACATAGCTGTTCTTCAGTCCTTGAATTAGCGTCGCTTAATCTGCTAATAAAAATGCTGTATCAACAGCAGGATTTTTCTTGACGCTGCAAAAAAAGCACTGTAATAAATTCCACTGACATCAAATTAGCAATAATTCATTAAGTTGCCTCAAAGACTTACAATGAAGCACGAAGCATCAAGACCTCAGCGTGCACAGCGTCTCCGCGGCCGGCATTGAAGTGCTGCTTGTGACAGATACCTTTAATATCAAGCTACAAGGGGATGAAATAACTCAGAGAAAATGAGAGATGTCAAGGCTACGGGCTACATGAAAAAGGAGGTGAAGAGCTAAAGCTGGCTCAAACAGGAACTTGAGCTTCCTTTAACTTTTACTGCAAAGCAGTGAGTCATAACCCTCCACCAACACAAACACACCACTCCAGTCATTCTCTCTAGCTCTGAACTTCAGTATTTTACAAATGAGCAATCTTATGATAAACAATATAAGAGTCCACTATAATACAGCATTATTGCTGCTGATTATGAGCTACAATGAAAAAAAAAACTGATTTGGAGCAACTAGAAGTAACTGAACTGTTACTGAGTGATTACATCAGAAGAAAAGAAAAGAATATATTGAAAAGGGTATTTAAGCAAAGTCTAAAATTAAGTTTTTTGTGCAGTTAAGACATTTATCAAAAGTAAAAGTACACATTTTTTAAAACTCTTTAAAATTCTTAATATTACTATCAAACTGACAAATAACTATTTTGCTTAAAAAGCCAAAGCCAACATTCATTCATATTCGTTGCTTGGCGATTGTTAATTCTGTATACGAACGCTCATATAAAGCCAACTGTGACACAATAATGATATATCTTGCAATGTTGCAAACTCAAAGACACAGTGGATGTCTGAAGTATAAAGTGGGAACTGTACGCAGACAGAGGTAAGCAGGGTTTGCGGTTATATCAAACCAAAGGGGAGGTCCCGTGCTTGAGTTTCTTGTGTATCTGTGCTCGCGTCTTCTCTGTAAACCATGTGTGTACAAGACATGTGAATTACGGCTGGGTGCTGGAAAGCGATCCGTCACCCTCGACATGGCGGATTGGTTGCTCTCCTGACGTGCCTTCCAGCTGGGCTGATTTACAAGCTGCTGACAGACTTCCTATGTAGAGCAGGAACATTCCTCACCATTGCGTTGAGAGATTCATTTCACCCCACAGTGTGGCTATTGGCCAACATAATATTTTTACCCATCCGCTACTCAGAGAAGAGACATGTGTCAGCTTTACTTTGATATGCAACTGTATCAAACAACTATATCTGTAAATAAAAAGCAACAATATGGTGGAAGTTCTCTCACTAAAATGTGATTAAATGTGGGCACCATCACTCAATAAGATTGTTTAGTGTTGAGTGTTTTCTATTTTGATATCATTTTAAAATTTTATTTATTCCTGTAATGGCAAAGCTGAATTTTCAGCATTACTCAAGTCTTCAGATTCACATGATCCTTCAGAAATCATTCCAATATGCTGATTGCTGCTCAAGAAAAAATTCTTATCATCATGAATACTGAAAACAGAATACTAAAAACTGCTCAATATTTTTGTGGAAACCGTCACATGTTTTTTTTTCTGGATTCTATGATGAATATAAAGTTTAAAAGAACAGCATTTGTATTATATAGTATTTTTTTTTTGTCTTGTTTTAAGTAACACAAGCTCTGAAATTTTTCTTCTGCCAAATCTGCTCAATAACAGACTTTAAAAACACTTAAATTGAGACACACCTTGCAATTATCTTGTCGCAACATCTCATTCTGAACAATGGCACACTATCTCCGCTCCTGTGTGCAGGCACAAACGTGATGCCTTTTTTTTTTTTTCCAGAAAATGTTTAAATAATAGCAGGCTTTCTGAATAGGGGTTTGCGAGTCAGAAACATGTCCTAATAGACAAACACATTAGCTGTCAGTCTCTCAACTAACCTGCTCTCGATTAAATATCAGCATGACACATACGGAGGGAAGAACTCGATTTTGATCTAAGCGAGGAGACTGTTGTGACTGACAGCACTGTTGAAATACTATCAAAAGCAATTGTGATGCTGTGTATAATTAACATGTGCTCAATAAAAGTGTCTCAGACAAGGTATTTAACGTTTCTTGGTATAGACACAACTGTGTGCTCTAAAGAGGGAGATTTTAGACTAAATTATCTTATTGGACTGGCAGTGGGGTGCCAAACAAAGCCTGGTTAAAAAGTCTGTCAGTAGCATGTAAGCAGAGAAGATCAGACTAAATAAGAGCGCACACACTAACACACATGCAAACACACCGTGGACAGATAATTCCCATAATCACAGATTAATACTACCAGATAATCCCGCCGACAGAGAGGTCAGCACTCACAAACCAGCACGCACTGACAGACTAGACTTCATTCACACACACACGCATGACATCTCTGACACATTCCTAAAGATCACATGGTGATTATGACAAACACGCTTTCATCACTTTGCACTGATTATATCGGTCTTTTATCAGTGCATGGTAAAAAATCATTTCTCAATTAGTATGTGTGTATTGTTTTCCAGTATAAATACATAGAGTAAACATCTTTACAACAAGATACATCTACTTTACTATGAAACTGCATAAGCTATTAAGACTTTTTTTTCTTGTCTTAAGCATTATCAAAATTCAATGAGGTTTACACTTCAAATAAGAAACTAATTTTCAATGGGATAATAATCATAAAAAAATACACAATTATATAAAATATATAATAGTATCATCTATATTTATATTGTACTATATTATATATTATACTACATTAAACTATTATACTATATTTAATAGTATGTCATTATTTTTCTTTACATATAAAATGATTCTTTTTTTCTATTTTTTCCTACCCCATGTTTAATTTATTTTTTTTAATTTTATTAATTTACAATTTATATAAAATTGTGTTGTAACTTTTGTACATATTTAATTAATATTTATTAACATAAAATATTAATATTTAATTAAAAATATATGTTTCTTATTTTACACAATTTTGCTTTTCAAGTAAATTAATATTTTTACTGGAAAACAAGACAAATATACCGATTAAGTTTTTTTTTAGTTTTGCAGTGGCAATAAATGCGTTCTCATTACCTTTGTCAATGAAAAATAAAATGATAAAAATACACGCTTCAAGCATCTAATGAGGTTTAAGTGTGTTTGATTTGCCAAAATCATATATCGAAAAACAAAGGAATCCAACTGACCATTTTATAGCACTATAACTGTTTAAATGTAACATTAAAAAGAACTCAAAGCATAAATATATGAATTACATTTATCTTACAAGACATCTTCTGGCGTTTATCCATTACAGGTACTTAACATTCTTTTACGAGAGGCAAATAAAAGCATAATTCTGAATGCAAGTGGATGACTTTTGGCCATCCTCACAGGCAAGTGTCAGCTGCATTGTATATCACAGAGACAGCAAAACATGACGGATTCATCCAGCAGCTGGTGACTGCCTCTCCATGGCCGCCTGATTGTGCATTGATCGTGTAATGTGGGAGTGTCTCGCTTCTCTAAGGCTCTAAGCGCGCCAGACACACTGAACTCCGGTGTGTGGTGTCGGGTGGCCGCCCCTCTGTCGCCATCCTGCCTGTCACTGGGTTTTCGCTGGGGCTGCACTTTCTCGACAAATCCCTGACCTGACGTGCATATCCTTTCTCACTCTTTTTCCATTTGCATTTTCTGTGTGTTTTTGCGTGAAGGATGTAGACCGATAAAGAGAGAAAGAGTATGTGGCATCAAGAAGGACAGAAAATGAGAGGGACCGAGAGTGGGTTTATGAGTCTGAGCTCTGCCACTGTCGTCTGCGTGTCTGGGGCAGCAGACGCCCTTATGATAGAGGTAAGATGGATGCCCCCATGATGCACTGACAGAGAGGAAGTCTGAGTCATATCTGCTTCCAGCCATTTCATCACCAGCTGTACTGAATGCAACCACTGCTATATACAGTCTCTGTTTGAATTGAAATGTCTGAGATATCACTGTAAATGATACATATTTCAGAAAATATCTCACACAATTTCTCACGCAACATAAGTGTTGTTAACAGCAATACTGCCACAATCACAGCTGTTCACAGCAAAAATACATTTCTTTATCAGTATTTTTGTCTTGCTTTTTTTAAGAACAAATGTCCAAACATTATTAAGGGAAGATCAATTACTGGTAACCTGAGGGTAAATAAATTAAAAAGTGAAATAAATTCATATAAATTATTATTATTTTTTAAATACAATAAAACAAGTTTTCCAGCATGTAGTTATTGTTAACTAAATCAACTTAAAGTTTTTATTTTTGTTAATTGAAAGAAAAATGAAATAAAATATAAATATTATATGGAAAAAACTTAAATTTAAAAAAATATTATCAAATTGAAGTACTAAAATTACTAAAACTGAAATAAAAAAAAAAAAGCTAAATAGGAATATTAAAAAAAATTTTTTTAAAAAAAATTAAAACTGAAAGCTATTTCAAAATATTAATAAATACTGCAATAATATATAAATAACACTAAATAAAAAACGTTTTCCAGTTTAAATAAGACAAAAATATTGATTAAGAAAATTATTTTGTTATCTAAAAGAGGAACAGGAAAAACAAACACCCAGAAACATTTTTTTGAAAGCCCAAGGTGTCCCATAGTAACCATGGTTCAAATGGACAGTTTATCTTCATTTTGAACAGCGAGCCGTGTCAGGCCTTTCTCAAATAAAGTACACTCACACACCTCAACCTCAGCATTTGCCGGCCATCTATCTCTGTTTGGCTGATGCCCGTCCGCAATTCACTTTGACAAATGTACAAGAACAGGACACTCAGCTTTGGCTGAGAAGGTCAGGATTTCAAACAGAGCTGATTACAAAGCGATGCTGCTCTGCTGATGGATGATTGTTGGAAAGTGAACTCTGGCTTATCAATGAATTATTCGGGGGCGGTTCTGGCACGCCGAGAGCTCCATGTGTAAAATCGGCTGGAAAAGACAACCTCTAGAAGTTAAATCGCCTCATGACGTCTTGAGGAGATGGGTGGGTGTTGGACAAAGGAGAGTGAAAGGATGCTAATGCATGGCCGTGCGCTGTGATTGCATAATGCCGCAATTAAAAGATTTCCTGTCACATCGCTAAATGAAAAATGTGGATTCATTACAGGCAAAGTGTCTCTGAGTTTTATAAGCAATGATGAGTGAGAAGAAACCGTGCATGAGAGGAAAAGGTCTCACCTGCCGACTTTGGAGTGAACTTGTCGCGGTTTGCCGCACACACGGCCAGGAGCCGATAGCCGAGGTCCAGGTCGAAACCCTGCTGCGCTGCCACGCGGCTTACGACCTGTGAAAAGAGACCACACGAGCATTAAAACGGGTCTTTGTGTACTCATGTGGGTTTGTCTGCATGTGTGTGTCCATTATTTGCATTCACAAGAGAGGTGCAAACACATAGTTCTCTGCTAAATGACTGAAGGAAAATCAAGCTGAAATGTTCTAAACACACTCTTTAGCATTAAGGCTATTGAATTTTTCAATAGTCTACATGAGCTATGTGCAATTAAGCTTCCTTGAAATTCTACCCCAGACTCCCATGAGAGACGCGAGAAGCAGCGGTACACTCACATCACCCGGCTACCACCCCCTCTTCCTTGTACACCAAATATCTCTCCAAAAACTACTCATAAAAGAGCAATTTCCCTTTTTTAGTGCAATCATATCAAATATTTATATATTTGCATGAATAATGTATTCAAAGATAAAACAGCCACCTCCACTGATGCAGAATAGTGTTAAGACTGTGTTGATATTTGCAGGGCACGATTGATGAGCTTTCCCCAGAGATCTGTGTGACTGGTGCGCAGACGTCTCTGTTTGTTCTCTGAATACCCTGATCCGCAGAGACCACAGCCCGCACTTGGCCCCTTGAACTCGCAACTCCAGCTTCTTTCAAAGCATCTTGTGATCTTTCGTGGAACAATTCAAAAGCGTGTAAATAAAACTCTAAAGCCACATGTAAGACAGAGACGGTAGGTGACAATGTTACCACACAGAATACATAACTGAGGCTTTACCTCTGGAATCTCTTAAAGGGACCGTTCACCCAAAAATGAACATCATTTACTCACCATCAAACCCGCATGACTTACTTTCTATCACAGAACACAAAATGAGAAGTTACAATATCTTTGTGGGAGGAACCAGGGGTGTCTTCCGGAGGGGAAGATTAGGACGATTCTAAGGGCCCTGGTCAGACAGAGCGAAATTTAAATGATTATTTACTCCCAATTCCGTACTGCCCTATATGAATAATGGCAAAGACAAACAAATTAATGAATGTACCATGAATATGATTTTTTTTTTAGGGGTTCAAGCACGTAGCGCTGAAACCCTACTGTAATCATTAAAATTTCCAAGGATCAGCACTCACCACTAAAATTAATCAGGCAAATCAAACTGTAATTCGTAGAGACTTGAAACTTTGAGGGCTGGTAGTACTCACACCATCTACAACATCACCAAGGCTCACCCCCATTGGCCTAACGGGGGCACTACAATGGTCAAAAGTATGAAATGGCTCATAACTCCTAATCTGTTAGGCGTAGACTCAAGTGTCCTATATCGTTGGAATCCTTGACTCAAAACGGGCATGCATTGGATTAGCGAAATTTTCGGGTATTTTGGATTTATTGAAAAACCTACTTTTCCTATGTTTTTGACCCGATTGGAACCAAACCAGTGCAGCAAGATTCTCTGGAGTCTGATTGTCAATAGTTATGCAGGAATGAGATATTTTCACCAAATTTAGCGCACCTATGTAAGAGCTCATTCTGTGGTCAAGTGAAAAAGGACACAGCGACTGGCCACTTGGTGGTGCTATAACAGAAAAAAAAACATGAAAATGGCTATAACTACTTCACCGATCAACTTGAAAATGGGCATGCAGTGTCTCCATACGAGGTACCATGAATTTCTATGAGGACATTGACGCATCTCAAAAAACATGTCCGCCATCAGCCACTGAAGTTTGAGCAGCTGTCAGACAAGGTTAACGGATCGAAAAGAAACTCATTGGGCTTGTTTGACTCACGTCCCTAGAAGCCTGTGAGAAATTCGAAAGAAATCGGCCACCGGGTGGAGCCTTCGCATTTTTCATGTGCGTAAAGGGTCGCGTATCGCACTATTTTTCACGCACGCCCATGACATTCGTACCATATGGTAGAACTCCTCATTCTGAGCAACTTGCCTCTAGGACCGCCGCTGTCCACCAAATATTTCGTTAAATATTGGAGATTATTTTAAAAAAAAACAACTTCGGAGAACTAGTCCTAGGTTTTTGGCTCAACCTCAACCGTTAAAAAGCTTTATAAACCATAAATTTCCTATGGTAAATTGCCTGTATTGGCAGTAATTGTTTTTTTCCATCTATGATATATGGTTACAGGCTTGCTAATTAAAACATTATACCTTTTTAGGCATGTGGTTATAGGCATTTAAGCGCTTGAACCACGATAATTGCTACTCGCAGCTATATTTTATTTTTGGGAGCTTTACCGCCCCAGTCACCATTTACTTTCATTATTTGAAAAATAGCAGTGTGAACATTCTGCCAAAAACAAAAAAAACAACAACAAAAAAGTCATACAGTTTTGGAGCAACACAAGGGTAAGTAAATAAATAAGTAAATAAATTTTGGTAAACTATTCCTTTAAAATGATACAGCAGGGACACTTAAATACTTCAGGCTGACAATGAGATTAAAAAAAAAACAAAAAAAAACAAAACAAACAAACCTGGTTACACTGGTTAAGGTGCCTATTTTCAGCTAAGTTATGGATTAAAATATTGCTCTGAATAACATTCAATTTGAAGAATTTCACTTTGTCTCCCCTTTCACTCTCTATTATTCTATCCATCAAGAATGACACAACCAATATAGAACGAGAGGCATTCAACCTTTTGTAATATCTGCTGTAAAATCTGAATGAGGCTGCACATGATCTTTAATAACTCATGTATCACACTGCTGCAGCTGTGCGCTGCATTTATCCACTTACTAACCTTCTCAATTCTTAACACCCAACACTTGATGTGCAATTTATGTCCCACATCGAGTGCAAACGTGACTCTTCTTAATCATAAATTGTCATACATCTGCTACCAAGGTGGTGCAACAAAAAAAGACAAATCAACCCTGCGCTGACAGATCTCTATTTGTAATTTAATGGTCAAACAATGGCTTAATGGGATTCTAGGACGCCATCTATGAAATTGAAAACCTAGAGATGTTTTTTGTCCTCCAGTTTTTGGGGATTTTTGGACAGGCAGAGCCACTGCACTCTTGCCAAACTTTAATTTCCTTTCTGCAGCTGCACTTGCCAAATGCAGCAGCCAGGCGTTCTGCCATGAGGGCTGGTATAGATTCCACTGGCGTTTAGAAATGCATCCTCTCATAAGCCTTTTCCACATAATCTCTCTTCTCAGAATGCAGGCCTAAAATATTAAGTGATTCAAAAGAAAAAAAAAATAGAATCACTGAGCCACGCAAATGTCCTTGGTTGCAGTTTTGCTAAAGGTCCGAGGACATAATCAGTGACAAGCAATATAATACACAAAGAAAAAATGGCTGTTTATTTCTTTTCATAGCGAGGCTCATAGCACTGCAGATATGCAAGGGTTGACAAGAAAAGACAGTGGAACAGCAGAGATAGTTGTCATCGCTAAAGCTACTGACAGTTTGGAGATGTCATTTATCATTTGGCTGAGTGCTGATATTGTGCAGCTGGGAGACAATGGAAGAACAGCTCCATATGTAGGTCTGCGGAGAGCAGAGAGCTACCTGCTGCCTGAGGGGAAATGTGTAAGACATGTCCACATCTGTCAACCAACATTCTTATCTCCCCAGTTCTTTCATCTCTCCACAAACCTCACCGCTACATCCTCACCTGGGGAGAAGAACCTCTCCGCTGCTCTCTGAGGGACCGCACCGCATCAGACAAATTAATTACAATATACAGAGCGCAAACATACTGCACATCCTTTCGGAGTGAGCGTGTGTGGTGTGAATATGGTGTCTGGGGACACATTGTCATGTACACACGTGACATTAACTGCAGAGAGGGAGGCTGAACCAAACTCAGGCTTGTCAGAGATGTGCAACAGCAAGGAGGTCTGGAATACCTGGAGAAAGCTGTCCGTTAACATTCACATTCATCTCAAGGGCAGTAGCACAGCTGGTGCAGAAAACCCTGGAAGTTTGTGATGCAGCCAGGTTGTTTAGAGCTAATGCCATGTGACTAATCAAAAAATTATGTCATGAAAATGCCAAACAAGTGACTATCTTGAGCTGTGACATAAAACAGCATGTACACTACCATCAAAAGTTTGGAATAATTGATTTTTTTGTTTTTGAAAGAAGTTTCTTATGCTCAACTAAGCTACATTTCAGTAATATTGTGAAATATTATTATAGTTTAAAAGAACTGTCTATTTTAATATATTTCAAAATGTAATTCATTCCTGCGATGGCAAAGCTGAATTTTCAGCAGCCATTACTCCAGTCTTCAGTGTCACATGATCCTTCAGAAATCATTCTAATATACTGAAACATTTCTTCTTATTATTATCAAATGAAAACAGTTTTTACTGTTTAAGAGCTTAAGGGACTTATGCTCTTAAACATTAAAAAAAAAAAAAAAAAAAAAATTATTCCAAACTTTTGACCGGTACTTGTATGTTCATTCATTAAAACTGAAAAAAGCTATGAAGGGGTTCAATCAGTAATTTAATGGAATATTAAATATGGGGTTTACAGAGCAGGCCTGTATTTATAGAATAAAAATGACGTTGACAAAAAGTTGTCATTTAGTTACAAAGCTCAATATTAATCTAGAATAGTGTCCTAAATTACGCACTTTGCACTCTATCATCTAATGTATGAATATTATCAGGTTATTTTATCATTCAACATCAGTCTGATACTGATTTTTTTTAGATTGCATTTTAATTAAGATTGTGTTAATATAACTAAATTTAAATAATTTTAAGACTTACAAGGGTCCCCCTGGAAGTTTGCTGTGGCCCCTGGTTGAGAACCAGTGATCTAGGATATATAATGGCAGCTATTTTAAAGAGATGTCAGTAAAGATACCTGATGTAAGTCTAGCTAGATCAAACATATTCTCAAAGCCTCCCAGTAAATCATTATCTGAGGAATTTAGATCACAGAGTGCGAGTGAGACTGAAATAAGTCCAGTGAAAAATCAATGGAAAATGTCTGTACACCCATGAAAAGCACCTGGACTGGAGGCCTGAATCAGACTGAAGGTGCTAAACACTGGCAGTGTGCCATAATCAATGACTGTCATGGAGAATGTGGGACAGGGGACTACTTTTCAACCTACTGTATGTTCTGCACCACTAGCATCACCAAACAGAATTCAATTTGAAAAAATGTTTTTCACAAACAGTTTTTTTTGGGGGAGAAATCAGCCCATTACTTTAGCTTATTGAGAGAGTAGAAATTATTTTAACATTAAAAAAAAAAAAAAAAAAAAAAAAAAAAATTAAACCACCTTTAAACACCAGTCTCTTTTATATACATATAAAAAAGGAGAGGTCACAGGAGGAAAGAAAAAAACAGAGAGAGATATGTGGGTGGGCAGAGGGACACATGAAGCGTGACTGTTGCTTTAACCTTCGTCACTGGCCCCTGACATGAGGACAAGACTTGAGCAGCTGCTGGCTTACCGTCAAGCATCCCATAAGGCTTTGCTCAAAGGGCCGCTGGAAGGCTCGTGGGTCTCCGCACCAGTCCAGCAGCTCTGTGGCCGCCGTCTGAAAATTGGCCGGATTCTGTAAGTGCTGATTGAAGAGAAGAAATCAAATAGCGCATGGTTAATATATTGACGTTTTTAACCATAGAACTTAAACATGACACGTGTTGGCATGTAAATATCATAATTTTCTGTTTACACAGAGACACATGCAGGAATTTAGGGATTAGCATCAGTAAGTTCATCCACCTAGAAAAAAAATGTCCACAAAACGATGATTTAGAAAACCATAAAACTAAAAAAAAAAAAAAAATCATTTTCTCTTAAAGGGAATCCTCTTGTCATTCTAAACCTGTACAATGGAAGTCAACAGTAACCAAAACTGACTGGTTAACAACATTTTCAAATTATTTTGTGAAGATAAAAAGTCATACAGAGATGAAGTGAGCATGATGACAGGGTTAATTATCCTTTTAATTTTAATATGAGCTTCATATTTTTAAATATCATATATATTTCAGTCAGCCAAGTGCACCAGCTCCCCCTGCCCATGGACTTGGTGCATCTGCACAGCCCTGCAAGAACCCAGCCGGTAACCCAAGGCCTCCTGGTCTGAACGCAGCTGTGCATTCTGGGACAGATCCACTCTTCTGACAAAGAGCTCAGTGTGCTTCAAGGCCTCCTCACACACCGCAGTACGTCCTAATCCAGACTCTTCATCATCTTTTGTCCACTAAGATGTAATAGATCTGCACCTCTGAAAGCCATAGTCAAGCAGGCCGGCCAATAAGGCGTGCACAAGAGGGCGGGCTTTGTGGCAGAATTGAATGAGAAAAGGCTTATTCTCTTTTCCCTACGATTTTTTTTATTTATTGAGCGTCGAGGTTGTTTATCCTCCCCTCAGGACTGCCCTCCCCCCACCTAAACTCTCCAGCGACTGGTGGCGCACAAGACACGACAGGAAATTTAAACAAACGAGCAATCTGTACACCCTCTTCAGAGCCTTTGCACGTTTAATGCTCCGGCAATGTTTGGCCGCTCTGAGGAGGAGACTGTGCACTTTGAAGACCATTATACTCCGACGGACACCTCCTCTTCCCCGGCTTGCAGCGAGGAAGCGGCATTGTCTTCCAAGGGCGGCAGAGGTCGCCATTTGAATGAGCGGCTTTGGTGTGTGTGTTGACAAAGAGCTCATCTGACAAAGAGCCAATGTCTACTGCCGCAGAACCCTGCTGAGTAAATCCTGCACAGCATAAGGGATATGCGGGTAGCGAACGTTCCCCCTCTCGCCACAAAAAAAAAAAAAGTCCATTTTGAGGAAGGCAATTCTTTGTTTAAGGGAACATTCTGATGTCAGGGTACAACCGCATGATTATGAGGAAAGAGAGGAGGGGATGAAAAGCTCGCTGTTGTGATGGTAGGCACTCAGAGCGGTGTGTCAGCAATGAAGGCTTTTTGGCAGGATTGCAACACAGGTGTTAACGTAACAGTGGCCAAATCTCAGCACTCCACCTTTCCCCTGCCAAGCACACGGTGTCCAAACAGGACCTCTCCACCTCAGGGCAGCTCTGTGTGTTGTGAACAGTCACTCCAGAGGCATTAAATCATGTTGCGTGACCAGGTCTGGACATCTACACTTCTGATCATCCATACTGCAAATCACTGTATAAAAACAAAGTGGCAGTATAACGGAAGATTTTTCTTGCTGTTTTCCCAGGCCAGTTATAGTATCCAAGTGTGTGTTCACACTTGTCATGTTTGGTTTGATTGCTCTGTTAGTGAGGTTCATCTGAACATGTGTGAACGCTGTTATCCAAACCCTGGTGCGCACCAAACGAACTCTGGTGCAGTTCGAATGATATATGAACAGGAAGATGAGAACCTAAAAAGGACAGAATCCTCATGCATATCGGTTTTTCTCGTCATAGCCGCGAGTTTGCCCATCACAAGCATCAGATGCGTGTCTCCACGCAGCAGATCGTTTGTGTGTGTGACGGAGGGATCCCCGCCGCTGTTTTGACTCCTTTACACATTTTATAAGCTCTTCACGAGTTCCCAGCTGGCCAAAATACCATCATATGCAGGCTACACACACACAAGCGCATTTACCTCAGCACACAGCATTGTTTTGGATGTTCGGTAAGTTCCGTCTCAAAATAGGCAATATGTCATAAAATCCGACCAATCAGGTTGTGAACGCATCCCTATGCCTTTAGGTTCGGTATCTTTTGGTTCGGTGATAAAATTGGCAATCTGGACGCTAATCGGACCAGGACTAAACGTTTTTTTTTTTTTTGGTCCGGACCAAACGAACCGAACTACAAGTGTGAAGCAAGCATTACAATATTTACATGACGTTTACAGACACAGTTCACATACATGGAAAACCTGGAAATATGAGGGTATTTTAAATGTAGGATTTTCAGAAATGGACAAGTCAAAAAAACTGATATCATCATCATAAAAAACAAAACAAATTTGTATTAATACTTTTTTTTTTTTTTTTTTCTTGAAACACTTCACTAAAATATTTAAATCACAATACAATTTCTAGAAAATGCCCAGTTTTCCATTTTTCAGTTTTTACAAGTAGACTATTATAACATATCTGACCCTGGACCACAAAACCAGGTCAATTTTTTGAAATTGAGATATATACATCATCTGAAAGTTGGATAGGACAATATTTGGCCGAGACACAACTATTTGAAAATCTGGAATCTAAGGGTGCAAAAAAAAAATCAAAATATTGAGAAAATCACCTTTAAAGTTGATCAGTTCAATTTATTCACCTTAAAGTAAATAAATTGATATATTTACGGTAGGAAATTTACAAAATATCTTCATGGAACATGATCTTTACTTAACATTCTAATTATTTTTGGCATAAAAGAAAAATCGATAATTTTGACCCATACAATGTATTGTTGGCTATTGCTACAAATATACCTGTTCGACTTATGACCGGTTTTGTGGTTCAGGGTCACATATAATATGATATTATATTGTATATAATAAGATGTACAGAATATGACTCTAAATATACTAAATTTAATATACTAAATTAAGTAAATGAAACATATTAGGTAATTTTATCCAAAGAAATCTCCAAATTATTCAACCACATTCAAGACTTCACTCAGACAAAAGACAAAAAAAAAAAAAGGGGGGGAGGGGGGGGGGGGGTCAGGATCTCGAAATCTTAAGGGCAATTGCTCTCATCAACTAATCTGTCAGAGGAAATCCCTGAGCACGAGCTCATTTCATCAGTCCTACACGGGACATGGACCATGAATAACTGCCTCCTCCAGCATCAGAATAAGTTCAGCAAATTTGTATTCATGTTCCATGTGAATGATAATTTCTTCTTGCTTAAGAAGAAAAGAGAAAAGAAAGACTCTAATTAAACTGAGTCGCTGTGGCATGTTTCACTTATTATTTCTAATCATTAAATTCCTCCTCATGTTCTTGATGGAGAATGAGCCAAGAGAATTGTTCTGATCATCGTTTATCATGCATTCAAAGGTAAACAATGTGAATGATAAGAGTTTCAGTTTTAGTTAGTTAGCAGAATAAATTGAAGCTGCACAAATAAGAAAAAGAAACGGGGCCACTATTCAATGTTTAATAAGTAGTTAAACTGAACAACAAAATTGTAGGAAAATTAATTTGGGAGAGTGTGAGATTCTGTTGAATGCAACAGTTCTCCTTGAGTTGATTGTGATGTCAGTCTGCTCTTCTCAGACAGAAGAGGATCTCATTTTGTGTGATTGACAGCTATTGGCTGCTGACTGCTCAGCGTGCGGGCTTTAACTGCTGGTGAGGAAGCCCGCAATGAGAAAACAGAGGAATTCTGTAGGAAGGGCTCTGTAAATGAAACTCAGATGGCAGTGCGAGAGACTGGTTGTATGAGAATAGAATAAGTCAAAGAAGTCAAGAGAGAAAATGGTCCATTTGATCGACATTACAATCACAACATGCTGATGGCTTCATGTGGGTGTTAGTCATGAGATTGGACATAATGTTTTACACTTCTGTCATTATAACCAACTGAGTAAAGTTGGAGGAAGAATAGATTGTATGACAGGCAGGCGTATGATTGAGTGACAGGATGACAGAATGATGAAAGGAGGGAAACGGGGCAGAGAGGAAAGGAAACACCCCTATTAGATTAAAAGAGTATAAGGTTTTTGACATATTGACGACACAAACATTGGAACGTTTAGAAATTGTCCACATATTGACATTTACATATACTGTAGATGCAGAGGTCCTTTACAAATGGAAGTCTTAAAGGTACAGTAGCAAAAACTGCTTGGTTATTTTTAAGGGTCAGAAAAACAGTTGTGTAAAACTATATTACTGATGTTGGTGCTAAAACCTTGATAAAAAATAATATGTGGACATCAGGGGAAAAAAATAAAATGATAAAGTATACTTCCAAATACAAATACTGTCTCTGCTTAAATTGAGCTCACTGGGACAACAGTCCTGGCGGCAAAACCGACAACTCTCACCACACTAAATGTGCCATATCAATATGATTAATGAGCAGCAATCGATTGCGTTTTGTCTTTAGTTTTAATCAGGCTCAATCTGCTATGCAAAACGGAGATAACAGTGTCATTTGTAACCAATTAAATAGGCTCAGAAATTCAATGGATTCTTACATGCTGTAGACATGATCTTATTAGCGCTAAGACTTGCCTAATTGATGCAGAGACAACAAAGCCTAGCAGAAAACTGTGTGGACATGAAAAATCCTGAACTGTCTGTAATATACAAGTTGGTATGTCAAATATTCCCATAAATCTGTCAAGATAAGTATAATGTCACACCTGGTACATAGCACACTGCAATTATCAGTCTAGAATCAAAAGATATAGTATTGGGTCATACCTACTTTTGTGTGTGTGTGTGTGTGTGCGCGTGTGTGTGTGTGTGTGTGTGTGTGTGTGTGTGTGTGTGTGTGTATTTTTTTTTTTTTTTTTTTAAATGTCCTCACCAATATAATGAAACATGAGCACATTTGAAGTGGTTTTCAAGCGGTTCTCACCTTTGCTTTAAATGTACAGATACCTACTGATAGATTTACGGTTTAGAAAACATATACACACACATATACATATATATATATATATATATATATATATATATATATAAGTGGCGCAGTAGTAGTGGGTAAGGCTCGTAGTTCTGGCTTTTACCATGATCGACACGGGTTCGAATCTGCCTTTTGCCGAGCTCTCTCTTCTCCATTTTCTCATCACATGTCATATCAGAAAGACATTTATTTTCAATAAAAATGAAAATAATGTTCTAAAAAAGGAAATATACTTCATAACGAGTGTTTAATAATATTAAAAGTGTTTATTGGGTAGGGTTAGGGGAAGGTTTAGGGAGGGTTTTTATTCTCCCAATAAGACAGCATCCATTTAATAATTTTAATAAATCATTTACACTATAATATTATTGCAGCCTGTTAATGTACAAAAATAAATATGGTGCAAATAGTATCTGTCAATATAAAGAAAAGATAAGAAAATGCTGCTATTGTCACTTAGTGTAAATAGAATATATTGCTATTTCCACTTAGTGTAAATCACATCTACAGCTATTTGCACTTAGTGTAAATAGCATCTATCACTAAGAAAATGTTATTTTCACTTAGTGTAAATAGCATCTATTGCTATTTGTAAATTTTCAAAGTCTCAAGCTCACCAAAGCTGCATTTATTTGATGAAAAATACAGTAATAGCAGTAATATTGTGAAATATTATTACAATTCAAAATAACTGTTTTCCATTTTAATATATTTTAAAATATAATTTATTCCTGTGATGGCAAAGCTGAATTTTCAGCATCATTACTCCAGTCTTCAGTGTCACATGATCATTCAGAAATCATTCTGATATGCTGATTTGGTGCTCAAGAAACATTTCTTCTTATTATTAGTGTTGAAAACAGTTGTGCTGCTTAATATTTTTGTGAAACCCCTGATACATTTTTTCAGGATTATTTGATGAATAAAAGAATAGAAATCTTTTGTAACATTATGTCTTTACTTTCACCCTTGATCAATCCAATGCATCCTAGCTGAATAAAAGTATTAATTTCTTAAAATAAATCTTTTGAATGGTAGTGCAGTTAGCTTAATTTAAAAGTAATATAAGTCTATGGCAAGTCTGCATATAGATAGGCAGCTATGTAATGTGTGTGTTTGTGCACACAAGAACAAGTGATCGGCCAATATGAGATGCTTGGAAAATACCCGGGGAGGACAACAGAGTTCAGACACCAACCATATTCAGCAACCTGATATGAGCCAAGTCTGGAACAATGAACAGACAGACAAACAGACGGTCATTGTGTCACTGTGGTTCTTTTCTCCTCACCTGTTTGATGCACAGCAGCCTGTCATTGGTCTGCTGTATGTGCCTGTCCATCGAAGGAATCGAGTTCATCTTGACTGCTGCCTCTTCCTCTCTACCTGGAAGCCATTAAAGTTCTTCTCTCTGAAAAATGGACAGACAAAGAGAGGAGTGTGTCAGGCTGAGAGAAAAACGGGAGAGCACTTCAGCACAAATCTGTGATCTCCTCACACGCTCAACAAGGCCCTGAAAGACACTGAGAGCTCAGATGACATTTCAGTAGTGGGTGAGGAGGAGCCGTCCCCTCCGTCTTTCATGTTGATTGTGTTACTTTGACACTCCTCTCAGTTTCTTACAAGTAAAGCGCAACCGTGATCTTCATAAATTGCCAGCAACAGCACAACTCATTAATGATGGAGGTGAAGTATGTGTGCTGAATGGATGTGTGCTTACACTCCAATCAGACCTCTACAAATGCCTGAACCCCATCAGTGTGTCCATTACACGCTGCTAAAGGTATCAGGCCTTACATTCAAGGTTATCAATTTAGCCGCTGCAGGCTGATTTACAGTTGCGTTCGCTGGCAAATAAACATGGGGCCCTGTGGCCAGCGCTGTAACTCACTGCGCCGACACGCGGAAGGATTAATTGGTGAGGAACGGGAATGTTGGGACTTCATCTCTCATCTGACCACTTTACTGCCATCACTCTTAAAATTCCAAGGCACAAATGTGGAAAAAAAAAAAAAAAAAGAGGCAGACAGCAAAATTCCCCCACCACCCACTGCAGCGGTCTGATAAAGCGCTCTTCAAATACCTCGGCTGTGTGTGTGACAGGACGGGGAGCGTCTCTGGCTCTCAGGAGGGTTAGATACTGCCCTATATATGTTAAAGCAGTCAGTGCATTTCAGGAAGTGATGTCGGGACAGGTATTAAGGGTGCTTTCTTAAGCCCGCATGAAATGTTTAAGCATGTAAGTCACGGATGAGACGGCATGCCTGGTACCTGCATAAAAGAAGTGTGCTGAACCCACAACGCCAGATTCATACAACAGCACAACATGCTCCAATTTTAGCCTAAATCACCACCAAATGTGCAACTGACTGCAATCACTGCAAAATAATAATAATAATTATTATTATTATTATCCTGAGTAGAAAAATTGTGTTCTTTGTAAACAATAAGACTTGTAAGAATTACATTTTTTCACCTCATTAGCAACTTATTTCAAAGCATAAACACTATATTTTGTTCCCTACCGTTCACAAGGCTGAGGTCGGTAAGATTTTTTGAAAAAGTCACTAAGGCTGCATTTATTTGATCAAAAATCAAGTAAAACAGTAATATTATTTATCTATATTTTTATATTTAAAATAATATTGGTCAATTTAATGCATCCTTTCTGAATTAAAGTTTTGAAAAAATCTTACTAAAAAAAATAAAATAAAAAACAAAACTATACTCTCTCTAAACAAGTCATATCTTATGCAATTTTGCTTCTAAGTTAAATATTATTAAATTATATTTTTAGATTTAGATTTTTTTTTTTCCAGATTTCTTCAAACTGAAAACTGAAAAGGGATGGCGCTAAATATGGCAAGGGTGTGGGTTCAATTCCCACAGAACAGTGCGAACAGAAGTTTATCGCTCAAAGTAAATCGCTCTGGATATAACAGAGTACTCTTTTGGCAAAGACTAAATGTAATGCTAATTTGGCCAAAATGCTCTGACAGGATTTGGGTCTGTGTGGCTGCAGTGACGGTCAAAGGCCAGCAGGTGTCTCTCTCTCTCACACACGCACTGCAGTCCTGCCACCCTGACCATCAGCACCACCACAAATAACTGCTGAGTGTTCCTTTAAGCCTTTACAAGCGCTACAAATCCTCTGCTCCAACCCACTAACAGGGAACGCTCAAACCAGAGGCTCGCCTGTCTGACCTTGTGGCTATTGATTAACTATTTCCCTCCTTACCCCGCTGTCACTCTCACCTCCAGCTACGAGCAGTGAGAGGAAGAATGGGGGGGAGGGAGGATAGAAAGAGTGCTCTCATTCTACTCCTCCTCCTCTCTCTCGTGAGATGGCTTTTGTTTGGTGTGCAAATTCTAAGCTACGGGCTTCAAGAGGGTGATGATGACATGAAAACATTATTACAGTGACTGCTGAACATCCTGATCTATGACGTCAGAGAGCCGTAAAGCAGAGCCTAGAGTCCAAAACTCCACACAGCTTGATCACGCATCCCTCTCTCTCTCTCTCTCTCTGTCGCTCTCTCACCCCTCAGGCAATGAAGGCTGGAAAAACACCAGTTATATAACACACCAACTACCTCAATGAAAACAAACTCTTGTTCTCATTATTCAAAGAGAAGCAGAAGCTAGCCATGGAGTCCATAAGTTTACAGTCAGATACTTGGCCACGATGGCAGCATTTCACAATATTTCACTGCTCTTGGCCTTGACTAACTCAAATCACATATCCTTTAAATATAATAATAATAATAATAATAGTAATTATTATTATTATTATTAAACACATACACACACATTACTTAAACTCTTTATACTTAAACATGTTGAACAAAAGAATGAGTGCATTTATGCATTAAAGAATTATTATTATTTTTTTTTTTACAAATATTACAAATTATTACAAACTATTAAAAATTAAATGTAATTTTTTAAATATTAAGGACTCATTATTCATTAAATGAATTAAGTTGACAAGCGTGAATAACAAAAAACTATTTGTGAAACCAATGACTGTTCTAATTAACCAATATCAGTTTTATAAAATTTTATAATATTTTGTGGAATTCACACCATCAAACCATACAAAAAGAGATTATCCAGGTATTCAGAAGTAAAACAGCAGGGTAGAGAACCTAAACCTCAAAAAACAGTAGGATAAATCATATCAGATGAA
The DNA here is from genome assembly GCF_019924925.1 of Ctenopharyngodon idella. Lineage (NCBI taxonomy): Eukaryota > Metazoa > Chordata > Actinopteri > Cypriniformes > Xenocyprididae > Ctenopharyngodon > Ctenopharyngodon idella. The sequence goes on along the minus strand of NC_067232.1, from coordinate 12,546,777 downwards.
CGAGACTAGACAAAATTCATACTGTCAGAACAAAAACAAAAGCAAGGAAGTGAAGTATAAAAAACACATTGTGTTTAATCTTTAGAAAGGTGAGGTCAGAAAGAGGGCTGAGAGAGAAAGAGAGAGAGAGAGAGGACTTATTTTGTGCAGAGAGAATTATCTCTTCATAATCAGACACACGCCGCATGAGTGAGTTTTGCATTTCCACTCACGCTTGACTCCCTTTTCAAAGGTAGCTCTCTATAAATACCATCAGTCACTCTCTTGGGTTAAGGACAGGGATTGAGAGACTGATACCAGCCTGGAACACAATTCAAGAAAAAGGCCAAGCTTAAAAGACAGATCATAATTACAGCTCACGCTCTGATCCGACCAAGAGATCTTCTCAAAGCAACTCGACTCGTTCACGTGGTGTAAACTTCTCATTCGCCACTTTAATGCATGCAGAACAATAGCTCTACACAGCCAGAAATTGAACTCAATCAGCATAATGTCTTTCAATCTTATTCTGGCCAAGAGCTGCCCACTTATGCAGGAAAGATCTGTCTGACTGGCATGTAAAATGAACAATCACAACTGATCTTAATACAGTTCACCTAAAAATAAAAATGGTCATCATTTCCCCTCATGTCATTCCAAACGTGTATAAGTTTCTTTTTTCTGTGGAAAACAAAAGATATTTAAAAAAAATATTGGTAACCAAAGAAAGTTGGTGACCACTGACAAAAATACAGAAATTTCTCAAAATATCTTTTTTAATGTTCCATAGAAGAAATATACAGCGGAATATATACATCTGCTCTAACCTAGTTTGCTTTTTTCAAAATCTCTCAAACACAACTTTTTGATATTTGAATATTTCCCATAGATTTGACTCCACTGACCTATCAAGCTAATCCAGTGATTAGTTCTCCATCAAAACAGTTCATAAAACTCATCTTCATTTGTGAACTCTTGATTTCAGAGTGTTGCATAGCATCAGCCAATCAGATTGGAACTGGAGATTTCAGGCAGGTCTTGTGCACAGTATGCCTCAGCCTGTCAGTGCACGGATTGTGGGCGGCCTGTGGGTGTAACGTATGAAACTTTCAGCTTGGCTGATCAGAGTGCAGTCATACTAAAGATCAGACCAGACCACCTGCAGAGAGGAGACAGAGGAAAGTGTCTCAGCACCTGTTGGCGTGACCACTGTAGCTGAGTGGCAGAGAGACAAGGGTCCACGGCAAGGGCACCCGCGTTTGGTGCCACTTTCTGGCATCTGCTCGGATCGATCACTACAAACTAACCTTAAGTCACATATAGTGCCGCAAAAAGTATTCAGACACTTACATTATCATTCAAAAGTTTGGGGTCAGTACATTTTTTTTATGTTTTTGAAAGTCTCACCAAGGCTGCATTTATTTGATAAAAAAATATAGTAAAAACAGAAATATTCTTAAATTTTTTTTTTTTCAATTTTTCAATTTAAATATATTTTAATATGTAATTTATTCCTCTGATAGTCATCACTCCAGTCTTCAGAGTCACATAATCCTTCAGAATTCATTTGAATGAATTTGATTGAATTTGCTGCTCAAAAAAAAAACATTTATTATTACCAATGTTAAAAACAGTTGTGCATCTAAACATTTTTGTGGAAACCATGATAAATTTTTTCAGGATTCTTTGATGAATGGAACAGCATTTTTTGAAATAGAAAGCTTTTGTAACATTATCTATGTATATTTAAATGCATTCTTGCTGAATAAATATATTAATTAAAAAAAAAAATCTAACTGAACCCAAACTTTTTTGATGTTAATACAAGATTGGATAACAAAACTTAAAACCAAATAGCATTGACAAACAAATTATGCTAGAGCTCTGAACAAACTCTATTCCATTCAAGTTGCCCTAAATTTGGTTCTCATAAACACAGGCAGCATGTTTTGCGTTAACATTTATAAAAAAAAAAAAAAAAAAAATCTATTTTTAGTGAATTAATTTGCATGAAAAGTGTGCTTGTGTTGCTTGTCTTAAAAATAAAATATTTTGTTCTCTAAAGCAATGATCTTCTTATATTTTTAAGTGTAACTTAACATTTTCAGACCCACTGTGTATCAAAAGTACACAAACTTTCCCATAATTGTTTTGCTACAGTCAACTAATTCAAACACCTTTTATGAAGATGAAATTCAAAAACTGTGTGAAATATGCAAATAGAGAAAGATAACCAAGCACATAACCGTACTTTTCTTGCTTTGAAGCCATTTTCTGTGTGTGTAGTGAGGAGCAGTGAGCTGGACAGTGGCCCCTGCAGACAGCACAAGGCAGCATTTGTTATGTGAGTCCAGAAAGGCAGCGTAAAGGCTCTCCACTGCTCTCTATTGTCCTGACCTAAAATGTGCCGTAATCTCCCGAGCAGTCTCTCTAGCACCATATGTGTGTGTGCTGGCCTCCTCCTGCCCCCATCTCTCCTTTTTTCCCTCTCTTTCTCCCCCATTCTCTCCTGCCACTCAATCCGCCCCTCCTCCCTCTCTTTCTCTCTCTCCTCAGAACCCAGGCAGCGCGCTCCTTTAACAGGCTGGGGAATGGATTCATTTCATCTAATGTGGTTTGGTCTGAAGCAGAGCCACTCACCCTGAGCAAGAGGCTCCCCACTGCAGTCATGTGTTTTCATACAAGCCAATCAACACGGCCGCACCGGCTCACCATCTTCCCCCACCGCCGCCCTCCCTCTCTCTCTTCCTCTCACGCTCTCTATTTATTTCTTTCACTCACTCTACCTTCCTCTTACTCTCAAACCGAATCCCCCTTTCCGCTCCCTCCCCCTCCCTTTCTGCCACCCCCTCCTTTTCTTCTTTACTCTTTACATCTGCCTGAGGCTTTCTGTTTCATTCTGGTCACAAGGTACTTAGCTACTGACTCAAGTCTGCTTTTCTGTCCCTTCACCTCTCTCCTCACCTCATCCTCCACGATATCACAGTCCCTATCCTTCCTGCTCGCTTTAATTTGTCTTTTCTGTTCCTCTTTCTATACCTCTCTCTCTCTCTCTCTCTCTCTCTCTCTCATTATTTGTTCGGAGCTCGGATCTGTTGGGATCCCTGCTGGAACAGAAGGTTGGTGTGGCCCATCTGTGAGCAGATCAGAGAGGGGAGGGCATATGTAAAGACAGACCACCCCCAACCACAAACTCCCCTGAACTAACAGACTATTTTAATTAGTGGTCAACCATTAAGGGGGTTTCAATATAATATAATGATATACATGTGATGCTAGCCAGTACAATCTATTTTTTTTAATTTTATTTATTAAAGCAAATGAGATACTCATAAATGCAAAAATTAAGTACATATTTACTTGAAATTTGTGAATATTGTATTTCATATTTATGGTTGATATGCAGCTAATATTGGATAACGTTAAAGTTGTTAAAATATGTCTATTTTTGCTGCACTACTAGATAAAAATTATATATAAATTATATATTTATATATCATTGTTATATTGCAAAGTTAGTACTTTTTTGCTGTAATGTTTAGATGTGTGAATGGCAAATAATTAATATATTATGAAATAAACATATTGTGAAAAAATACTAAAGCCATGTAAAAAACAAAGGGGAAAAAAAAAAAAAAAATATATATATATATATATATATGAACATTATGTTTAATGTTTTTTCCATCATTTTGAGTTGTCAATGGCCAATTATAATTTTCTTTTTCAAAAAAAATGTTAAAAGCACTAAAGCCATGCAAAATACACATAAATATAATGTTAAAAGTAATTAACAAAATTAAAAAAAAATAAATGAGATACAACTATTTGAAAATCTGGAATCTGAGGGTGCAAAAAAAAAAAAAAAAAAAAAAAAAAAAAATCAAAATATTGAGAAAATCGCCTTTAAAATGGTCCAAATTAACTCCTTAGCAATGCATATCCACTCACAAAAACACATTTTTTATATATTTACTGTAGGAAATTTACAAAATATATTCATGGAACATGATCTTTACTTAATATCCTAATGATTTTTGGCATAAAGGAAAAATCGATAATTTTGACCCATACAATGTATTGTTGGCTATTGCTACAAATAAACCTGTGTGACTTATGACTGGTTTTGTGATCCAGGGTCACATATATAATATATAAGCATGCTTGGAACATTGCCCGATCCATCAAAATCGAGGACTAGAACTAACTGTTGCACAATCCAAGACAACATATTGTGTAGAGTATACTTCTTTCCAAGAATGGAGAATATGGAACTAAGAGATATTATCTGTACAGCCACACATATTCCCATGAACATCTGAAAACATTCAACCCTGTGATTCTTCACGCACTGTATTTCTTCAAGATTCCTTTACACCTCTGTAGAAGCGGAACGACCTCAGTCAGTTTGACCTTGCCCTTGAGTAGGTGAATGAAAAGCACATCACTAACAGAGGCCGCCCTGAAAATAATGTCAACCCAGCGTTTCCTGTGTGAAGGGAGCAAAATGGATCCTGGCCTCATACTGAACTGCTGCTGGGCTGCTGCACAGATAATATCCACTTTAATTTCTCACCTGAGGGGAAGTTCTCACGAGGGAGCTGCTGACGCCAGGTTGGGGATGTGACAGCCATTTTTCATCAGCTCACCACATGATGCCAACACAAAATAACCTTTTTCTACTAATCTTGGGTCAGTTTTGATTTTTATATTGTGTATCAGTGTGCTTTACTGCTAAACGTTCTTCTTCCAGTGTCCGTTTAGACACCCTGAACCTCACTACACGGAAACAATTACGACATCATTCTTTAAAATCAATTAATTACCCAATATAAAGAGAGTGATGAAGAAAATGAACTCTTTTACACTGGCAACTATCCCTGCGGCTTGTGCACTTCCCAAAACGGGCTGCCAGTTTTGAAATTGTCCGCAGCTGTTTAACCATTTGATATTTGAGAGCGTTTGGCGTCTATAAATATTGAACAGCAGTACGGTGCCAGGGGTCTCTACAATGGCAGGTATGTGTCACCAGATACCCCAGGACAATCCCGTCATGCCATGAATACGTTGGGGGGAAACAGAGATGGTGTTTCTAAGGCGATTTGTGAACTCACTCTCCCTTCTGCTCTCATTCCTCGGTGTCTGCTCACTTCAGCTCTGATTCACTGCGCAGGGCAAGACCAGAGCTGTGAAAAACTCCAGCTATCTCAGATAAGAGCTCCGTGGGTCTGTGTGGCGCTCGGCCTGTCCAACTCGAGACGGCAACAAATCACTGTGTGCGTAAATCACGATTTAACCCTTCGCTCTTATCAACAAACTGCCCAGGATTGCCAATCATGGCTGTTGGTGTGTGTGTCTTTGTGAGGCTGAGCAAAAGCATGTCCAGCATTCCAAACAATTTTCTCTCACCCTCCTCTGGCTCATCCTGAGATTCTCTCATTTGTCAGAGTTCGCCAACTGCCAGGCCTGGACAGCACTGTGTAAATAAACCAGGAAGTGCGTCCATCTCACAGTGGGTTAGAGTGGCAGTAGCAGTAAACCCGCTCAAGTCCCCCACTGGTAGGACTGCTTCTGTTACGTTCCTTTGCTTCCTCTTACATTATATGATGAATATAAAACAGTGGTTCTTAAACCTTTCAGGTAGTGGACTATGTCAGTAAAACAATAATTGTGGACCGACTAACAAACCAAATTAGGGGAAAACAACCAACTAACAAATTAAAAACAACTTCCTAGAGTTTTAACTAATGTACATCACAGCTCGGAAATCCTTTGAAGTATAGTCTCACTTTTACCAATCCATAATTTTGCCAAAATTATGTTTTTCTCTTATTTCACTGAAAATAACTTAACCGGTAAATCTAAAATTAATCACAGGGTTAATTCATAATAAACCTTCATACTCAGTTAATTCATTTTAATGATTTAATTTAGACTACCATTCTAAAGTTTGGAGTAATTTTATTTTAAATAAATGCTTTTATTTAGCAAGAATACATTAAATTGACCAAAGTAAAGATAATAGTAAATACTTTTAAATTATTTTAAAAAAAAATCAAATACAACAATGCTTTTTTTTTTAGATTTATATTCAAAGAATTCTGATGTGTCAAATGTATACAAATATTAAGCAGCACAACTATTTGCAATATCGATAATAATAAGAAATGTTTCTTCAGCATTAAATAAGCATATTAAAATAATTTTTGAAGGATCATGTGACACTGAAAACTGAAGTAAGGGGCCATTCACACAGAACACCATTTTCCATTCCACTGTGGTACTTTTCCATTATGTTTCTATGTAAATACGCTGTTGCGCTCGCATCTTGCGCATGACACGGTGCTATAAAAACATGACGCTCAAGTTTAAATCAGTTTTCAAAGCAAAAACGCGTTCTGTGTGAACCGGCCCTAATGATGCTGAAAATTTAGCTGTGAATTGTCTGTTTGATCAAATAAATCTTACAGACCTCAAACTTTTGAACACTGTATCGGTTGATTAATTCAGTGTTGGTGGGTTTTGTCTACTAATTTTCATCATGTAAGTAAAAACAATTATTAAAAAAAAGTAATTATAAAAACTGATATACTGATATAAAGCGAATCAAAATACACTGTAGTTTTATATCTGTTTCTGTATTTTTTCATTACCATTACTCCAGGCTGTGGTTATGAATGGATGGTCAGTAAGTCTTCAAAAATCAGGTCACAGTGAGACACATGATTGTGAATCTTATGTACTGTTCCCATCTAAAAATAGCCCCTAATGCACATCAAGGCAAGGAAGCTACTGAGCATCTCTCAGAGCATAAAAGACGCCTTCACATAGATTTAGAAAGCACAGTCGTGTGAGATGAATGCTTGTCATGTGAAAGTTACAAAGATTTCCTACGTTTACATATCAGTTTACTTCTTTAAAATGAGAGAAAGTAAGACTTGGGTGAAATATGAAAACGACAGAAGTTTACTACACTAATTTATTATTTCTGTGCTATCATTGAAAGAAAATGCAGTCTTTCATAAGGATGTATAAATTCTGAGATTTCTAATTTAGGGTGACAGCAGAGAAGAGGAATTCCAGGCCAGGCTTTTTAGAACAAGAAAAAAAAGAGAGTAATTTACGTTCCTGCACTGTTGGTAAAAGTGAATAGCTGTATTTCAGGCTGGGGGACGAAAGCTCTGGCTCTGTCTGAGAGCATAGCAGAACAGAACATTGGGTTTGTGGACCATGAGTGAGGCGTAGAGTTGACAGGCCGGTGTAAACCGAACCCTGCAGGCAGCAGACCAGCTTGGCTGTTGCTGGACACCTCAGAGCTCCTACTGCTGAATAGGTAAGCTGAGAAATTCCACGTCCTTCTGTTTCAGGCCTGCCCTAAAAGTGCTGAAACATCAGCAACTGTAGTCTACCACTGGGCTCTGAGCTCTATCACTCACACACTGAAGGACAGGAGTCTGAAGATCCAAAAACAATACAATTTGTACAAATGTTCTAGTGTCTAAATGTCTAATGCCAATACTGTAGCTACAGGGAAGGGTGGTGGCCAATCTCTGAAGAAAATTTTATTTATCGCACTTATGTTTCATTTATGCATAAACTTGGTCTCGGACATAAAAACAAGCAAATGAGACGATTGTTATTATCAATATTGAAAACAGTTGAGCTGCTTAATATTTTTGCGGAAACCGTGATGTATTTTTTACAGCATTCTTTAATCAATAGAAAGGAACAGCATGTACTTGAAATAGAAATCTTTTGTAACATCATGAATGTCTTGCTTTTACATTCGATCAATTTAATGCATCATTAAAGGGTAAAAAAGGAGATATTTTTATTGTCAAAAAATAACTATTAATTTGATGGGGGTTGAATAGCTGTTTTGTATCACTTATGTCAGTAAATTTACATCCAAATGAAAACTGATCACAAAAAAGCACATTATGTAAAATATATTGCCCTAAATTTATACAGCAAGATAACAGAAGAAAAAAGCAGAGTGATTCAAACACAGCCACACGCTTGCATACTGTTCACAACCGAGACTAACATTTTTCAAAAATCTCTCAACATCCGACCTCCTGCTCGGCAGCTCCTGCTGTGCCAGAGTTTTCTTGTGTTTTATAAGACAAATCTAATTAGTGTGAAACTCCAATTAAATGAAAAGAAAACTATTAGAGGCAAAAAAAACCTTCAGGAATAGAACTTGTCAATAGGGTGTAACTCTGCTACTCGGTATTGGTTTAAAAAAATAAATATGGTGATGAACCCAGCTGACTGAAAATACAGTGTTTTAATTATCTCGCTCTCTAATTAAAGAGACTGATCAATGGCACAGCGCTTATAGCTCATAGCTGCTACACCTGTTTACAAGTGCTATGTCTGGGGGCTAGAGAACTGAGTACAGCAGGTTAGAAAAGAGGTTTTGCTGCTTAGAAAGCACTCAGACTGCACAGCTAATGGGATCAATTTGAAATTGATTGACATCAAACTCACAATTAGCGCATGATCTTCTGGCCAGACCCTATCGGCATAAGTAGTAGTCAAAAAAAAAAAAAAAAAATTATAGTTGATTGGCAACATAGATCAACCACCCTCCCTGAGAAGATCAGTATCATTCACTAAGTTTTGAGAACATACTATCATAACAATCTTTTCAGGAGGCATTACTTTCATTATGATATCAGGACGGTTGTATGACCCTGATCTTTAACTCTGAGATATATATATATATATATATATATATATATATATATATATATATATATATATATATATATATATATATATATATATATATATATATATATATATATATATATATAATCTTAATTATGTCAGATAACACTTAAGCAAAACATGGTCAGGTCAAAGTGTCTGAATAATTTTTGGTTTCAAATTTTTATCAATTTTACTGGTAGTCCACTGTATGAAGATATATTTTTGGGTATAATATGTCACAGTTTACTTTATTTTGCTATCCTTACTTACATAAATGAACTATAGTGACCTGCACCCACTAGTAAGTATTCTTAATATCTTACATAATATTTAAATAAAATTAATTTTATAATAAAATAAAATGACAGATACATGTCAGGGTGATACAACTGTCCTTGTACTATAACGAAGAAAATGTTTTAATTTGATATTATATTTATATATTTTTTTTCTTTACTACTAACTATTAACACTGCTAAATACATTACAATAAAAATTAAATTAGATCCCAACAACAAGCCTGTTTTTCTTCAGTTAAGAAATTAATCTCCAGTCGTCATGTGGAAGTGGCTTCTGGCAAGGGAGAAATACATGAACAAAACAGAGCTAGAGTGCTTTTGTCATCTGTACATGCCAGCGAAGACAGAAACGAGCACGCGGAGGGTGGCGGCAAAGTGTCAGACTTTTACAAAGAAAATCAACTTGTGCAGTGTCGCCTGGAGCACGCAGTCGCACACGCAGCAGGCTAGAATCAATCCGGCCGACTGCGACTCAGCCCCCGTGGATTAAGATTTAAATTGAGGCCCATCTACACTGTCACTAAAATGGATATTGTATCCTTTATGCAGGAAGTAGGGAATTACGGCGTCCCTCTATCCCCCCTTTACTGCTCTTGACAGATAAGTGGTGCAAGCAAAGCTGCATTGCACAGGCGCTGCTTTTCAAAACCAGCAGTCGTTTTCATCTAGACACGGGCAAATAGAGCATGGGATGGCCGAGTCTGCAAGGGACATATGCTCCGCTGTTCCTTTTAAAACCTTGCATGCTGTGAACCGGCTCAAATAAATATCCCCAAAGGCATCCTTCATTCAAACACTCTCCTTCAAACAGCGGACAGCCAAGAAAAAGCACCATCATGGCACTCAAACTCTGTTTCCAACACACTCCCATCTTTTTCCCTACCCGTTCGCCTCTGTGTGGCCATGTGGTCGGTGTAGCTGAAAGGTCAGTGGTGGGTAATTTGTTTTTAGCTATGCAGACAAGCCTCACAACACACACGGCCAGGTAAACCAATTACACCCTGACATGAATTGCCATGACAAACAGCCTCCGCACACATGCGCCACGGCCATTAGCGGTCAGGCCACTGTCCTCCCTCTTGGAGAAGAGCACCTGACCCACCTCGGTTAGCTCTTTCTCATTAGCTGACCAGGAGATCATTAACCAACACCTACTGTAACCAACTAGATGGTCCATATTTGTTATACAGAGTCATTTAAACACATGAATTTTTTTTATGGAACATTGCAATATTTATAATAAATGATTCATCCATCATTCTTTTAAATGTGCCCTCATAACCTTTAATAATAATAGAAGAACCTTCCCAATCTCTTCTCTGATGACGTGTTCACCGTCACGAGAGCAGGACAATCGGTCACTTTTTTGAGAAGCTGTTTCACTCAGATATACGTCACAAAAGGGAAGAAACAACTATCGCAACTTCGCCTTTATGCCGACTTAAAATGAACCAAGCTGTGGGCTGATTGACACACGTTCATGCTAAAATAAACTGTTAAGCCCCGCCCATTTGGCAAGACCTTTATCATTTGGATTCCCAGAATTACAGCCAACAGCTTGAAAAGAACATCCTTTTGGTATTCAAAATATGTGACGAGATAAATATGAGCACAGGATGGATTTGGTCTGGATTTCATGGCATTAGTGATATGAACTGATGCTATTTTTCCTCATATGATTTTTAATAAAGCTCTTCAGCCTTTTTTCGGTCCATGCATGTGTGTGTGCGCAATGTCTGGTACCACCTCGTGAAAACAACAGCTTTCTTGGCATTCGTTAAAAATCCTCCAGAGAAAAACTCAAGCTATGCCTGGCAGCCACAGCTTTATGGATGCGAGCAATTTCAGCCGCATGTTTGCAAAACAGCATGTCATCATCGCTGCTGTTAATCAAACACACTCCCTCATCTACCCCCACCGCACGCCCGCATACTGTCCTTCTCTCTTATGCTCGGGGGCTGCCATTTGACTCGCGGCTCCTAAGTATCCATGTTAAATCTGTTACCTTGCATCCCGGCCCCCCCGCACAACAATCCTCCTTGAAATTAATTACATGAGTGAGCAGCACTTTTACACTCACTAACTGGCCATTTCTGTAGTCGGCTCGGGAGGGCTCTCCTGTACTCCATTCACTGGCCCTGAAGCAGCCCTCGGCCTCCCCTGCCAGTTACTATGGCAACAATGTTCTTTCAGCACTTGCAAAATAATGAAGACAATGTGTTTTCCATTTAGATTAGTTTTTGGCGCGGCGGTGATACAGAGTGTCCATCTTAGCACCTCTTTCACGGCTGATACGATGCAATAAAAATGGCTCTCCTGGCCTCAAACACAGGTTTACCTTTACTATCAGCCAGATAGCTGGTGTACGATACTGGTGATTTTTTTCTTCACTTAACACAACGGTTTAATTACTTGCTGAGAGAGTGGAAGATCAAGTCAGTGCGAAGAGAACAAAGGAGGAAGACTGTTCACTTCGGCTACTGTGAGGGGAGGAATATCAATATTTTTTCAGTGAATGAAATGATATAGTTAGAAAGAGTCACAAAACAAAAAAGAAAAAAAATAATTATGCCTTACACTAAGAAACAACACAATTTTCTAATTGCAACAGCAAACCATTAAAGGGTTAGTTCACCCAAAAATGAATTCTCTGTCATTAAGGGCCAGACTTACTAACAGCTTGCGCAAGCGCAAACCCTCTTTTGGTGTTAAAAAACTACTATCGGGATCTACTAAAGAAACGCAGCGCAAAATTAGTACTGAAAAGGCGTGGACTGAGTTGTTTTTGCGGCTGACCTCATTGCATATGCATTTGTAGGCATTTCCCTTTCAGACTCAATTTATGGGAGGAGAGTATTTAAATGAATCATGCAATGTGATTTACTAATGTTTGTGCTAGTCAATTAACTGGTATTTGCGCCATTATTTAACACCCAAAAAGAGCATGTCGTAACTCATTTTGCGACATGGCTGCAATTGTTCCTGCTAGGAGGAGAGACCGCAGAGAACAGAGAGCACGTGGTAGAAGGGAGAAATTATTTTACACTTGTTTTAATTTCTTTGGAATGCCAGAGGAAGTATATTACACGTAACAAGTCCGTATATTACACGTAACAAGTCCGTATATTACACGTAACAAGTTGCGCCTGTGTCGACCCGCACCTGATGAGCATCAGCTCTGCTTATTTGCGACCCAACGCTAATTTGCACTGCTCTTGGTAGATTGCGTTGGTCATTATGTAAATGATTTGCCTGTGTCTGTGTTCTTTAATTTGCGTGTCAGCAGTAATCACGCGCAAACCTTGCCACTCCCATCGGTGCATTTGTGGAATTGCGCTCTCACGCTAATTTGCCCAGTTTAGTAAATCTGGCCCTAAGCACTCACCCTCATGTCGTTCCACACCCATAAGACCTTCGTTCATCTTCAGAACACAAATTAAGATATTTTTGCCCGAAGCTGTACACGTGAGCACCACGATGCATGCGTGTGATGCTGACGTAGGAGCTGGCCGATACAGAGCCAGCGTTCGGACGTAAACACGGAAGCGCTGCACTGTGTTCACTACGTCAACTGCATATGACAACAGTTCAAATTTTGTTTTTGCACACAAAAAGTATTCTCGCCACTTCATAACATTAAGGTTGTAGTCACGTTGACTATTTAACAATGATTTTACTACCTTTCTGGACCTCAAAAGGTGCAATGACGTTGCTGCCTATGTGTGGTTCAGATACCCTCGGATTTAATCAAAAATATCTTAATTTGTGTTCCGAAGATGAACAAAGGTCTTACAGGTTTGGGACGACATGAGGGTGAGTACTTCATGACAGAATTTTCATTTTTGGGTGAACTAACCTTTTAGAACATCTCTTAATATGACTATAGCAATCTCACGTAAATGTACGTTTCACATAGTATTTTTGAATAGAATTTTAAAAATATTTGTTTGCATTTCTAAATGTATCTTATTGATCTTACTGTGAACGATACATCCATGAATGTTTCATTTTCTAAAAAATTGAGCAAAATAGAACTAAACAGACTTCCCTTTGGTGATGTATGCTGCTTAATACCTGCCCCTTTCTTACAATCAATTGTAAGCTCACATTTGAATCTGCCACCATCCAATCAACAAATAATGGACAGAACCAAGCCCCCGGGATTTTTTTTTTTTTTTTTTGATAATCTGTTTTATTCGAATGTACGTCGCAATATAGAAGAAAAGATCTGTTTTAACTTCTGCTAAATTGCAACTTTAAATTATAAAAAGATTACTGTGTGCAACTAAGTACAGTACATACAACAAAGTTATTTGTTTATTTCAAGTCTTGAAATAGACTTGAAGTAATGATTTGTTTCAGTTAAGAATCACATTCAGTCAGTGAGTGAGCCATTAGAATAACTCAAAACAAGTTTGAGATTCATTAAAAAGAATCGGTTCATACTAATCATTAATTTGCTCAAAATTAGGTAAAAAAAAAAAAAAAAAAAATCGATTTCAGTATTAAAAATAGAATAAATCCAGCTTCTGAACAAGAACAGCTTCTCACTACCCGATTTTCTGAGGACACATTAACTCTACGCAACAGTTTGCATAAACATCCACACCCTTGTAGGGATAGCAGTTAGCAATGCTGCTATAAAATCCAAACAAAGTTCTTCCCTGGAAAATCCTTCCCCAGAAAAGGGCCTTGGGCAGACCCAGCCGAAAGCCACTGCTGTGGATGGAAACAGCACAGAGTGTTTACAGTGGAAATAGTGAGTCTGGGACATATTCTTCAAGTCCCTTTTCCACTGTTTATAGAAAAAGGAGAGGAACAACACTTCCTGAGAGGAAAGCCAGCTTTCCAAGCCCAAATCAAAATCAAGCGTTTTGACAAATCTGTAGACGGAGGAAACGTTTTCCACACGTCTACACACTCAAATAACAACAGTGGTGTCAACGATAGATCTTGAAGATACACTTATAAATGTAAAAGTGTTCAATTGCGCTAATAGATTTGAGTCGCGCATGAGCCACAGGATTTATGAGTTAGCAGCAACAGTTTATCCGTAAAATGTGCTGTAATAGACAGTTTTAGATCTCCTCTAGCGTGCAGTAATTGAGTTGCGCATGGCCCGACTCTGTTTGTTTCTCACGGTATCTCTGGCATGATTGAAATAGAAATGCACGGAAGGCCACTCTAGCCCTTAATTACATGGAGATAAGACGATTAACCACCGAGCACTACTTCAAAACGGCTTCTGCTAAAAAGAAACGAAGAAAAAAGAAGCTTATTTGTAAACTGCCCTCGTTTAGCGATGTGAAATACGACTGCAGTAAACACAAAACACTATCACCGCACTGAACCTCGCTTGCAGATGTCGTCATCGCTAGCTAACACCATCTGACACTTTGTGTCTGATTGTACATGGTTAACGCAGGGCTGTTTGATCCTGGAAGAGTGAGGATGTATCTGTAAACACTATTTATTCAGCTTTGATGACGCAGTTTAGCATCAAAGCGTCAGTGCTGTTCCACTGATGTCTGAAACCCATGCTGCAACCCTCACGATAGAGATGACACGCACGCGCGGTCGACACTGATGCACGGAGGCTGCTTCTACACAGATCACTTTGTATCATCTCAGCCTTCATCTACGAACCTGCTCTAAAACATGCGCACACAGACGAGTGTGATAATGAAGTCAGGCTGCCACCTGCAGAACGAGGCAGCTTGCATTCGAGATCAACGTCTGTTTGAGATGCTGCCTTTTGAAAGAAGGAACATGAAATCCTTGTAGCTAGGAGGTACGGACCAGTAGAAACGTTATTTAGTGATCACATTACAAAGGATACTTTGTTTGGAACTTAAAATCTCATTTACTAACAAGTGCGACTCTAAAATTGTCCTGTTTGTATAATTGTTTACAGAAACAGATTGAATCTAATTAATTAAGTGAGTTCGGTCACACAATGTGGGAATGTAACTGTATTAAGCGTTATAAAACATTACTGACAACTGAATTTTGTTACTGTGTGAATGTAGCCAAGCAATAAAGTCTCAAACAAGCAAATGAGAGGTGGAGTTTGGTGATATTGCAAACAGCAAGCAATTATTAGCGATCGAAAGAAAACCCGGCTAATTGGCTTGCTCAGCTCAATACACAGCATGTATATTTAATGAGGCTCGAGTGCTCATCTGATCCCCCCAAAAACATCACAAGGGAAACAACGGTCAATTTCACATGCAGTAAATAATCATTTAGGACGAGTTGCTGCTTATGTTTTATTTCATAACGATTGAGTTTTTCATGTTGGCTTTTGAATTTCTTCGATAATTACTGCTGTAGTGTTGTTCTGTTAGCTTAGTTTAGTTATTCAAGACAACAAATGGCCTCGAACCAGTGCTGCTTTGTCACTACATAATTTTTACAGAAAACTGTTTAAAACAAAATCAATAAGATAATAAAATTATATAAATTAAAATATCTTTTGTATCTTGTATTATAAATTTTTTCGTAAATGTAAAATCTAATTTGTAAATGTGTAAATACTTATATGAAAAAATAAAATATTATATATATATATATATATATATATAGGTGACCCTGAATTAGTCGACGTTTCGAAGCTTCGATAGGTGGAGCCTGATTTGACTACCAATCTCACAGTCGAATCATTGCAGGGGTGTTATGGGACGAGATATGGGGGTGCTCAATATCTGATTTTACATAGACCTACCGGTTTTCTCCTAATAAGTTAATATACAGCCTATTACAATAATGCTATAAATAAAAAATGTGAAAAGAAAGCATCTGTTAATAAATATTTTTAATGTGCGTGAATAAATCCAAC
This sequence comes from Ctenopharyngodon idella, assembly GCF_019924925.1. NCBI lineage: Eukaryota > Metazoa > Chordata > Actinopteri > Cypriniformes > Xenocyprididae > Ctenopharyngodon > Ctenopharyngodon idella. The sequence goes on along the minus strand of NC_067232.1, from coordinate 12,530,943 downwards.
CACCACTGTGACAGAGTTAAGTTTCTCTTTCCATGATCCGTGACCAACAAAGGGCATCTTGGCGGCAGGGATTAAATCTTTAACAATGTCTGGAATAAGAAAATCTAAAGTGTAGAATTGGATGCACTTTGAAATGGTAAATGATGATCCAAAAAACGGCCAACGTTAACAAGCTAATGTTAGCTGACTAGCGCACTATTTGAAAAGACTCAAACGGACACAGGGAGATAGCGTGAAAGACTGGATTTTTTATTTTCGATCAGGTAGGGAAAAGTTTCTAGTAGAAAGGTAGTAGAAAGTTGTTTTTCTGTGCCGTGTGTGAGAGAAAATAAAAAGTTGTCTTAAGGCGCGGGTATAGGCCTTACTTCATTTTCCACGTCCCGCTCCATCCCGCTTTATCTCTTGAGTGCGCGAGCCTTTCAAAGTAGCCTATACTCCATTGGTCTTGAGCACGGAAATAGTTCCAAATTGGGCCCAATTAGACATTTTCTCTCCCCAGTGTCATGTGACTCATTAGTGTTACAAGGTCTCAGGTGTGAATGGGGAGCAGGTGTGTTAAATTTGGTGTTATCGCTCTCACTCTCTCATATTGGTCACTGGAAGTTCAACATGGCACCTCATGGCAAAGAACTCTCTGAGGATCTGAAAAAAGGAATTGTTGCTCTACATAAAGATGGCGAAGGCTATAAGAAGATTGCCAAGACCCTGAAACTGAGCTGCAGCACGGTGGCCAAGACCATACAGCGGTTTAACAGGACAGGTTCCACTCAGAACAGGCCTCGACCAAAGAAGTTGAGTGCACATGCTCAGCTTTCATATCCAGAGGTTGTGTTTGGGAAATAGACGTATGAGTGCTGCCAGCATTGCTGCAGAGGTTGAAGGGCGTCAAATTGGTCTGCATGGCTGTCGTCCCAGAAGGAAGCCTCTTCTAAAGATGATGCACAAGAAAGCCCGCAAACAGTTTGCTGAAGACAAGCAGACTAAGGACATGGATTACTGGAACCATGTCCTGTGGTCTGATGAGACCAAGATTTGGTTCAGATGGTGTCAAGCGTGTGTGGCGGCAACCAGTTGAGGAGTACAAAGACAAGTGTGTCTTGCCTACAGTCAAGCATGGTGGTGGGAGTGTCATGGTCTGGGGCTGCATGAGTGCTGCCGGCACTGGGGAGCTACAGTTCATTGAGGGAACCATGAATGAGCAGAGCATGATCCCCTCCCTTCAGAGACTGGGCCACAGGGCAGTATTCCAACATGATAACGACCCCAAACACACCTCCAAGACTACCACTGCCTTGCTAAAGAAGCTGAGGGTACCTAAACCCTATTGAGCATCTTTGGGGCATCCTCAAACGGAAGGTGGAGGAGCGCTGGGTCTCTAACATCCACCAGCTCCGTGATGTCGTCATGGAGGAGTGGAAGAGGACTCCAGTGGCAACCTGTGAAGCTCTGGTGAATTCCATGCCCAAATGGGTTAAGAAAGTGCTGGAAAATAATGGTGGCCACACAAAATATTGACACTTTGGGCCAAATTTGGACATACAAACCGTAGTCGGGGACACCCCTAATTTATATATATATATATATATATATATATATATATATAATATATATATATATATATATATATATATATATATATATATATATATATATATATACACACACACACACACACACACACAAATATTTAGTCACGCATTAAATATTTTTATGATATTACATATTTAAAAATATACATAAAAAGTTAAAAAAAATATATATATATATTTTACATATTTGTTTTTCAGATATTCAGAAGGAAAAAAAAAAAATCTTTATTGCTAAAATGATCAAATCACTGAAATGGATCCACGCTAAGCACCGGGCCCCACTAAGTACCCAATTATGTGTTCAGTGACCTCAAAAGGAGGTGTCACTAACTCTAGCATTAGAAAGCCAAAGCTGTTAAGACTTCAGAGCAGGGCAAAGGCCTACCAATATTAAGTGCTAAAGTACCCTTAGTCTATTTTAGCTTTTATACATGCTCCCAGGCTTGACAGGGGAGAAGAACGTTTGCCTTGCCATAATAGCATTAAACACCTAGCACATGAATGTAAAAAGAGTCCAAGGTTTAGCTGTAAAATGGCCACTGTCAGACAGACTGGCCTTGCTCCGGCTCAGTTCAAAGACTCATTGTTCTGCACGACGAGTCTGATGGAGAATGTGTAAAGAGACGAGCAGGGAGAGAGCAAGGGAGACAGTGAAAAAGAGGCAGGTGGAGGGTTTGATTAATGTGGCCCTGGCTGCTGCCTCCTGCCACACGCTGCCTGGGACAGGCTGGTGGGAGACCCCCACAGCGCAGCCTGCCAGCCCTCACAGAGACCACCAGGTGAGCCCCATTCATCATCGCCCATCCAACACGGCCAGCCCCAGCCCGACAGCCCTAACCCAACCCAACCTGTTCTGGCTGAGATCACTGCACCACCAGGGCCCAAAGAGTTCCAGATAGGGCATCTGCTCACAGAGGGATCACGTCTCTGAGTGCGTTTGTGCGTCGTTCTACTGAAACAGTGGGGAAAGATTATCCCACTGGGTGGATCGCATGCGTCTGTGGTGGGGCTGCGAGTGGGGCAGGGTGGTTTCTGGAGGAGCACAGGCCGGCGTCCAAACCAAACCAGAGAGGGGCCGAGCCTGGCCAAGTCTGGCACAGCGAACGCTCATTAAGATGCTGCAGCCTCGAGACGAACAGCGCTGACTGATGTCAAGGGGTCTGCGCTGCCATAAGGTCACACAGCGGCCCACGCCAGATCATTTACATGAGTGCAACAAACAATCTAGAGACTGAGAAATGAAGCACACATGACAGAAAGGTGAATGTAGATTAACCAGCATCTGTTAGAGAAAACATGTTTTGTTCTCAAGATCAAGTATTTCTAGATTCTAATAAGCTCTCTCGTGAATCTAATCAATGAATTAGCCAAATAGATATCGACAGCCAGGCCTCAACAACAATGTAATATACAGGTGCATTTAGCCGCATTAATTGGTTTACAGAACAAATCAATCAATTATCTCGCTAGCATCAGAATAAAGACACTGAAGTTGAGCTAAAAGGATCAGAGGCGTATTTTTTGTAACGTTAAACAATAGCTACTGATCAGCAGCAGGTGTGCGTTTGTTCATTGTCAGCGATGATGCCGGTGAACGCATGAACAGTAGCTCTGTCGAGGTCTTCGGCACTCTGTGCAAACACAAAAGCTCACCCCGAGCTGCTAAAAGCTGTTGACTGCCGGCCAAATACCAGACACACAAACTGAGGAAAACCATCTGGATTACCTAAATGAATTCTATTTTCTGATGGTAGACAGACTGGGACAGTAACGCCAGACCTAATCTTTTTTATAATCTGTATCAAACGCTGAGCGAGAGGGGGAAAGGGAACAAATGGGAACACTTGCATAACAGAAAAAGATGCCTGATTTTATCCTCGGACTGGACTAAACTGGACAGCCTATTTAAAGAGATAGTTTACCTAAAATGAGAATCATGTCATCATTTGCTGACCCTAATGTCCTTTCTGTACTACTTAATTTCTTCTGTGGAACACTATTTTGAAGAACATTGGCCTCCAAACTAAATAGACCCCATGACTTTCATTGTAGTATGTACACATTTTCAAATGATAATCTTTTGTCTGCACGGAATAAAGTCAGTAACACAGGTTTGGAATGACATGAGGGTGAGTAAAAGATCATTTTCATTTTTGAAAATAATACATAATCCATTTTCAACTATCCCTTTAAAACAAGCAGATCTTCAGCACTTGCTTTTACACAGACACCTAATTTCCTCCCTTTAACATCATGCAGACTAAACATTATCAATGGACAAATGCATATTATATTCTGTTTTTCTTTCCATTCTCAAGCTTTTGAAGCAGAAAGGTCATACAATGGAACAATGATGACATTCAAATCCCTATTACGCCATCCCAGCGTTCATAAGTGTGGCAGAATAAACAGTTAAGAGATGTGAATCAGCTTCAGTACAAGTTAGAAAGGTAGTTTGACACACAGAGAAAGAGAGCGAGGGTGGGGGGGAGGGAATTGAACATTGATTTTGCACACTGCCCTCTCTCTATTACAAGAGGCTGATCAATATGCTTGACACTGTGCAGAGGCAAAATACTGCTAGGCCTGCATATCTGCAGCGAGCATGAGGCCTGTCTGGTAATCATTCTTCCCTTATTGCCTCTCTCCCCACCCTCAACTCTGTTTAAGTGCGACCACACACACATGCAGAGGCAAACACTTACACTTACACTTGCGAGCACAGACAGACACAAAAATACGGGCTGGGCAATGCAGTTAAAACGTTTACTTTCAGCATTCTTATTATACTTGTTATTTACAATGTTACAAGACTAATGTGAGTAAAAATGTTAAAAAGACCATTGTTTAAACCAAACAGTCATTGAAAATATAATGCATCATCGCTACTAAAAACAGTAAACTTATTAGTAAAACTTTAGTAAACTTAATGCCAAATAAAAACCTTAAAGGGGACCTATTATGCAAAATTCACTTTAACAAATGTGTGTCGGCAGTGTGTGTACTGTAAAAATCCACCCACTTCTTTTTTCATATTCCCTATAAATCATAAACAGTGTCTCAGTTATTCGCATTTTCTATACATATGACATCACAATGTATCAGGCCCCTCCCACGACTGGTGACAGTATCTGCCCTGTTAGCTTAGATCCTCCCTTGAGTGAGCTGTACACAGTCCGCTATGTTTATCTCCTCGCTAAAGCAGCTAGTGGAAACACAAGAATGTCTCAGCTACATAATAAACGATCTGAATGTTCTGTTGTTGGCTGTATCAATGAACACAGAACACGGTTTTCCATTCCACAGTGCTTTTTTCCATTGCTTTTCTATGTAAACAAGCTAGACTGGCGTGTCTGCCCATTGCGCTCGCATATCGCATCTTTTACCATGTCTCCCGCGAGAAACGGCATTCTAAAAATGCAGCTCTCAAGTTTAAATTTGTGTCTTGACATCTTGCGTTTTCCAGTGCCCGCGTTTTTAGACGCAAAGACGCGTTGCGTGTGAATGGCCCCGAATGGGATAAAAACACACAAGGCCCATCTAGCGAGTGTTTACATAGAAAATAATGGAAAAGCAGCGCAGTGGAGCAAAAGTGGAATGTTTCTCCTGTTTTGTTGTTGCCGGAGTATGCGAGGCATAAGCTGTAAAAGCATAGCCCTCTTCTGGAAAGGGGGGCGGGAAGCAACAGCTCATTTGCATTTAAAGATACACACATGAAAACAACATGTTTTTGCTTCAAGAAGAGGTATTTTGGGCATGATATAATAAATGATCTGTGGGGTATTTTGAGCTGAAACATCACAGACACGTTCTGGGGACACCTAAGACTTATATTACATAATAGGTCCCCTTTAAGACTATCATGATATTCAGTGTTTATAATGCCAGCAAATTGGCAGAAAAAAATACATATATGAAATTTACATTGCATATACTTTGTGAATACTTAATATATCACCCATCCCTAACACATAATCATGTATAAATTAGATGAAATATGCCCCAATGCAATATGTATGAATAAAAATACATTTTTCAACAAATCCATGCATGTCAGATGGAGACACTGCAAAAAAAATCAGTTTCTCAGTGAGTAGTGATCTTGTTTTTCAAAGAATATCCAACTATCCATAAAACAAGATAAATTTACCTGAGAAGCAAAATACATTGACTTGTTTTCAGAGAATAAATATTAAGTCAAGTATTTTTCTTACCCCAATGGCACATATATACATTATATATATATATATATATATATATATATATATATATATATATAAGTGTAAATCTAACAACACTTAGTGAGGTTTACTCCTAAAACAAGGAAATTTGCCAATGGGAAATTTCTCTAAAAAAGGCTTAATATCACAATTTTGCTTCAAGTAAATTTATCTCATTTTAGAAGTGATTAGATTATTTTAAAGGAAAAAAAAAAGATTTTCAGTGCATATATTCTTGTGAGTATGTTCTCTGACCAAAGTGTGCCGTCTCCTCTTTTTTTTTTTTGAATGTGTGTGTGGATGTGAGTGGAGTGGGCTCACATGGATCAATAGAGCACGAGCTGAGAATCCAACATCTACTGGCCAGAGCACGGAGGGTCAATGAGCCTGGAGCAGGGGTCTACAAAGAGCTTGCTCTCTATCTCTCATTCACTCTGTCTTTTTACCCAGCAATAATCTGGACCTCTAACATGTACATGACCTCTAACATCAACTGATCACAACCTCATGAAAACACGCTCCACTGTCTAACACCTGGACAGGAACATGTTTCACTAATCTGTTCTCTCTGCACCCTCAATCAGTGCCTTAGACCTTTAACAGACAGCGATCACCTAGGTGTTCATTTGATGAATGAAACATCAACCTCAACTCATGGATCATGGATATGTAGCTTAAACCGAACACAGGGAGTTCTACACCATGTCCTAGCCCCACCCACAGTGAAATCCCTTTGGTCTAAACTCCCTTTCCATATCAAATACATTTTGATTGGCTGTGATTGTGTTGCATTTTCACATACAATATGAACAGATTAATTTCTTGCCGCTGGAAATTTATGTTGCTACTGGTTAGGACATAATGATAGTCTGTGTCAGCACATGGATGTTAACAGACACTTGGGTTCATATTGTTGGCACTTCTACAGTTGCTAACTGTGGCCTCTGGATATGGTGACACCTGAGGCTGTGTGTGTGTGTGTGTGTGTGTGTGTGTGTGTGTGTGTGTGTGTGTGTGTGTGTGTGTGTGTCTTTAGCACAGGAGTAAAACGGTGAGGGGAGTTCAGGAAATAAGGGAGTTCCTGTTAGCTGAGGAACGTTGGGTGAGGGAGAGGCCTCACGCCACTGAGACTCACATAACGGTGCAGCGCGTTACTGCTTAACCCAGATAAACAGTTTAAAAAGTCTTATAATACAGGAACGATGAATTTGATAGGCCCAAGTAAGAGCTAAATATAAGTGTTATACATTTATGTATAATTATTGGTATCTCGGGGCCTGTAAACTAACTTTAATAGGCTTAAAGCTGCAGAGTGTAATTTCTGTGCCACTAGCGGCACCAAATGGAATATATAATGACTGCTTAACGGTTTCGAAACCAGGTTTCCTGAACTTTCACTCAGTCCTCCATTGTTCAGCCAAACAGGAAGTTCCATCCAAAACTCGGTTGAGCCAGAAGTCAACATAGTCAACCAAAGCCAATGTTTCTCTTCAAGGAAAACAACTTACAGTTGGCTTACTTATAGCTGTCTTTGCACACTAAACCAGGGTAAGACAAAACACTTTTGTAGGCATCATAACTTAATCATAAAAAATGCAGTCTAATCTAATTAAACTTTTGTACGCTAAGAGGAGCACCAGAGCAAAAAATGCAAAGTGTGCAAAAATGTATATATAAAACATTGTGTGTCAATTTTCACACTTTCCCTTCCCTTTTGTAAATTTTTTTTTTTTAAAGAAATTCATACTTTTCTGCATGGATGCATAAAATTGATCAAAAGTGACAAAGACTTTTACATTGTTACAATGTAATGTACAATCTTTTGAAGTTTCTGTTTATAAAAACATTTAACATTGATAATAATAAGAAATGTTACTTGAGCAGCAAATCAGCATATTAGCATGATTTCTGAAGGATCATGTGACAATGAATACTAAAATATATTAAAATAGATAGTTAACAGTAAAACTGTAATATTTCACAACATTACTGATCAAATAAAAACAAAAACAATAAAAAGATCTTACACACCCCAAACTTCTGAACAGTAGTGTATATTTATAAAAACAAAAAACAAAAAAAACAAAAAAAACACCAAACTTCAAAAAAAAAAAAAAAATGCCTTTCTAATGGTGTCATGAAGGAAAAATGTATGCTGAGCAAAGGTAAGCATACTTACGACTGAATTCTTCAGAAGTTGACTGGCGGACTGTTGTCCTAGCCTGCCCAGAACATCAAAGGCAGTCATTACATAAAGTGTCTGAAAAGCAGTCTCTCTCTTATCTTAATGAGGCTCAGACTTCAGCAAGATGATATTTCAGATATCACCCTATGATGCAGTCCCCAAACATACTGTTGAATCTGAATGCAATGACAAAACTAATCATCCAAGTTTATACAAGACCAGCAAATGTGTTTTATTTGGGGCTCTTAAAGGGATTTGATTCTTGTAACAGAGCGAGTGAGGACGTCTGCCCTGTCTTGTTTAGGTGTTAATCATTTTTCTTACTGTTGGAGAGGTCTGAGCGCACACCTCAAGCTCTGGTCATGTCGTGTCTATGTCTGGCTGTTGAAACTTGTCTGTATGCTTAGGTCACAGCCTGGAGCTTTCAATGAGGGTTTTATGCAGCGGTTTTAGCTGAAGCTTTACCTGGACATGCTCCCAAAGCAGCCCTCCGCCTTCGATCAAAATTCATACCCTCTTCATTATGATTTAATGCTCCTCGCCAGATTCTCTAAATGAATCCTACACAAATAACATGGCCATTAGGTCATTTAATATCCTGAGTCTAAACGTGTGGGGCCCCTGGGATTCCACTCTTGTCTAGACATATGGAAGCACTCACACATGCACGCACTAGCTCGCACACATGTACACAGAATGCATGGGTCCCCCAGGAGCAGCAAAGGCAAAAGGACCTGAAGAAAAAAAAAAAAAAAAAGAAGCAGGAGCAAAATAATCAGGCATGCCTTGGACACCACGCATTTATCAAGGCAAACAGAGCATCCGCACATAACCATAGGTTCTCGTACCGTTACCCGGGCTCATCTCCCCTGGCAACATTTCCTTGGATACAGAGTGGGGACTTGAGCAGTTAAGAGGCGAGAAAACAAAGAGATTTGCTGACGGACATATTGTGTGAGGCTGGGGCCCCCAAACTGAGTCCCCCCTTCCACACACATGCCTCACAAGTGTGACCTCTGAACCCTGGCAGGGGCCCAGCACACAGGGCCATGGCACAGGTTGAAACTTAAGCTCCTGTGTTGCCGTTCAGTTAAGATGCAGAAGACAACTGGCCATGGTGCGCATCCCAGGAAAGACACATGCAAGCGCTTTTCTATAAAGTTTCATTTTCACTACAAAACATCTTATCAGTATTTAAAAAAAAAAAATGTAAATCTAATGTAAAATACTGTAATTTTTCTATTTATATAAATTAATATTTATATTATATTTATTATATTTTCTATTTATATTACTACATTAAATATTATAAGAAAAAATAATTATATATATATATATATATATATATATATATATATATATATATATATATATACACACACACACACACACATACACACACATACATATACATAATAATCCATTTATTTTTCCATTTATATGAATTCATATTTATATTTATTATGTTTTCTATTTATATTACAACATTTAATATAATATTTATAAGTAAAACTATATTAAAAATAAAAATATATATATATATAAATATAAAATAGTGATATGTATACACACTATTTAATCTATAATCTATCTATCTATCTATATATATATATAATCCATTTATTTTTTTATATTAATTAATATATATATATATATATATATATAATATTTATATATTAATATTTATATTTAAGTTTTCTATTTATATGATTACATTTATTATTATACTTATAAGTAAAAATAATTTTATTAAACATTAAATATATATAAATATAAAATAGTGATTTTATATATATATATATATATATATATATATATATATATATTTTTTTTTTTTTTTTAATTATATTTTCTATTTATATTATTACATTTAATATTGTATTTATAAGTAAAAATAACTATTAAAATATATATATAAAACGTTTTTTTTTCTCCCCAGTGTAATGCATGCAAAAATGGAACACAAAAGATTTGTGCTATTATTTATATGCTTTCACTGAAACTGGCTTTTTGACACAGTGTCTCAATGCAGGAATGTGGAGTGATTTTCTCTGCTTTTCACACCTTCATAATAAGCTGTCTGATGCTTTGTTAACAGATGAACAGATTTAAGATGACACAGTGGGGGGAGGAGGGACAGACAAGCGGAGGAGTGACAGTCAGCTTGTCCTCTGCATGGCGCTACGTCAGGAGACGCGCTGTTTGGTGGTTGGTCTTCACGTCGACAGAACGCCGCGTGTCAGCTCACCGCCTGAGCAGGCGAAGGGGGGAACAAAGGCTCAGTGAAGGAGGCTGGTAATGATCTGAGAGCCTGCACAATGTCTGCAGAAATTCCCCTTGATGCAGACGGCAGCCACCCAGAGCAGGCCCCTGAGAGCCGGGTTAGAGCCAGTAATATGTCTCGCACTCTCAGAGAGACAACCAGGCTGAGAAAGCAAGAGACAGAGAAGAGGGAAGGATGAGACTTTTTCAGACAGATCCAACTGCAAGTGTAACCATCAGAAGGGTGGTTGTTCATGTAGAGCAGATGACATAGACCCTTTCAGAAAGCTTTTAACAGATTGGCAGTGAAGAAATGAATAAATACACAAAATAAGATCATTGGCCAGTCTGCCATAATCCAACCAGTAAAGAGGGCAGTGTGTCTGCTCTCTGGAAGCTCCTAACGGCAGAGGGAAGTATAAGGCTCAATATTGACATGACCTCATTACACAACAGCTAGTGGACTAACGCTAATTAAAAGGAGAATGCAGCACGTATTGGGTTGTCACTCATTACCTTACAGGGAGTACATTTAACTAACAAACATTAGTGGACAGTCTTGGCACTTTTAACAGCTCAAACAGTATGAGAAGGAAGGGTGCATGTGAACTGGTAATTGATAATGGGATATAAAGAGTGACCTGAGAACATACAAAAAAATCTAATTTTAATGTAAATCTAATGAAAATATAATTGTATTTTATATTGATGTAAAATCAAATACAAATATGTCAGATTATGCACTATTTCTAGGTCGCTAATTAAATAATCAAGTGTATGACATTAGTCAGATTCCATCAATTTGGATTTTTATGCAAATTTTCAAATATAACCAAAAACGGCTGGATGAACACAAAAGTTGTGTTGTTTTGTTGACTTTCATTGTATGGACAAAAACAGTTCTTTTCTATTAAAAAAAAAAAATGTGTATATGTGACTGAATAATGACCCTGGACCACAAAACCAGTCATAAGGGTCACTTTTTTGACAATTTTCTTCAACTTTCCATTGATGTATGGTTTGTTAGGATAGGGCAATATTTGGGCAAGATACAACTATTTGAAAATGTGGAATCTGAGGGTGCAAAAAAAAAAAAAAAAAAAAAAATCAAAATGTTGAGAAAATCACCTTTAAAGTTGTGCAAATGAAGTCCTTAGCAATGCATATCCACTCACAAAAGTAATTTTTTGATATATTTACAGTAGAAAATTTACAAAATATCTTCATGGAACATGATCTTTACTTAATATCCTAATATTTTTTTGGCATAAAAGAAAAATCGGTAATTTTGACCCATACAATGTATTGTTGGCTAAAGCTACAAATATACCTGTGCGACTTATGACTGGTTTTGTGGTCCAGGGTCACATCTGCTACTATTACCTGCCAGAACTAAGACATCTGTTGCCGATCGCTAGCTAACATGTAAAGTCTGCTTTATTTGCTAAATCATTTCAATATTCAAATATTGAATACCGCAATACTCAAATTAAATTAGCAAATTGGAACATAACAATTGAGCAATGGAAGCTGGAAATCTGCAGTTCACTTGAAGCACAAGATCCTCTTGGAACATCTCAAATTATCCTGGATAACACGGATAACACTTTAAATAGTGGGCTACTCCAAGTGGTGACACTTTAAAGTCTTAAGCAAATATGAGGAGACAAATTGTAGCCTGATTCTTCTAAGCAGTGGTGGATGAACTACACTGCGTCTAAATAAGTTCATTAAAGCAGTAGGAATAGGCCCTAAAGACCAGAAGGACCTGACTGAATAGATGTTTAGTCCTTTTTGTTGAGTTAGTAATCCAAAGTCCTGTCTCTAAGCCCCATCTCCTCCCTGAAGGCTAGCACCCTCACTTCGACCCCCTATTCACTCTCACACACACACACACACACACACACACACACACACACACACACACAACCGACCTAACCCCCCCTCACACGAGCAATCTCTTGCTTTCTGCTCTTGTTCTATTTTTTCACTTTGGCACAGGCATCTCCGGTGTGATATTTTTGCCTAAAAATGATTAAAAACAGCAGAGAATGAAGGCATTTGTAGTAATGAGAGCACGTAAGCTGCGGTTTGTGGCCGCAGGAGTAATTAAACTCCCACACGGCATCTTGAGGGGCTGAGGAGGTGCGCTCTCCTGAGGCTGCCGCCCATTTTCTGTGGGCTGCTGGGAGCCGCGCCGCACAGTGCTGCGTGGGGCCTGAGGGACGCTAACAGATGAATCCCTGTCATTAAAAAGGATCACCCGCCTCTCGGGAATCGGCTCCTTGCACTGAAAACATATCTCTTAAGGAGGAAAGGGCTATCGCAATCTCTAACCCAGACGCAAACATACAAGTACAAATACACCCGATTGCCCCGTGCTGTATTTATGCGCTCTGGTTTGTAATCTATTTTCAGGCTTTTGTTCTCTGTCCACAAATAAAATGTAGGTTTACACTGGTTGGAATACAACTTTCCTAGCCCAGCAATCCCCAACCGTGAGTATACACATCCCTGGGGGTCTTTAAAGGGATAGTTCTTCCAAAACTGAAACGAATTCCTATTTACTTGTTCTCATGTCATTCTGAACTCGTATGCTATTTTTTCTTCTTCTGTGGAACACAAAAGAAGATATTGAAAGAGATTGCGAAAAATGTTCATGGTGTTCAGTGTTGTTTTGGACCCCATTGACTTTCATTGTATGGACAAAAACAGTTTAAACATTCTTCAAAATATCTTTTTTAAATGCATATAGCTTTAAAACAAGCATTTTTCCCCCCCTTTTTTGGGGGGGTAGGTCAAGTAGGCTCCAAAGGATATTGGAAAGATTTAATCTTAGAAGCCAAAATTATGAAAAAATATTATTATTATTAATTCATTATATTTTAATACTAATAAGAATAACACTAATAATATCAAAATGTAGTTATAAAATAACAGACTCTATATTATCCAGAGAAGTGTTTCTCACATCAAAGTTATTGTAAATTGGTGTCTTCTTTCTTTCTATATGGAAACGAACATGTGGTAGGTCATATGCATTGTGCCCTTTCCAGCTGTCTATCTATACATAGATGAAACGTCCATCTGATTCATATTCAGGCAGCAGCTGTGCGTCTAATAATTAAGAACGATCAATGCGATGTAGATTGCGCGAACATTTATACAATAACCTTTCCCGCTAAGCACTACCATGTTAACCGAACACAAGCCGATCGGGACAGATTGGTGTCGCAGCTCAAAACGTGGTGCATATTTAGAACATACTGAGGTACAGAGATAAAAGAATGTGCTGTTCTCCATGGCTTTTCAGTGAGCGGGATAAAGCCCTCTTTAAAGGGGATTTGGCCTATCAGGAATGTCTATATCTGGAAGCTGATACAGCCACAGAGATTGTAGATCATTTTTCATGTACAAATCTGCTTTGGCTCAGAAAGGCAGGCAGGCAGGCAGGAGAACAGCAGAGGGCAGGGCGAATGCGAACGAGGATGCGGATGCATCCAGGGGGAGGGGAGGGTGACTAGGGCACTGTCCACCACCATCACCCCTCCTCACATCCATGACTCTGCCTTGGGCCTTCCTTCCCAGTTGCTCGGCCAGCTGAGCAATCAGGTCAGTCGGCTCTTCCTGCGTCCCCCCTGGTCAATTGTTCCCTCTCCACGCCTCGTGTGCGGCCCGCAGCTGTGGCGAAATGATGTCATATCTGATCCTAAGGCAGGCAGAGTGTCTCGGCGTAAACACAGAGCAGGGGGTGGAGGGGCTCCGACCGGAGACAATGAGCCGGGTGAAGTTATGCCAATATTTCTGATGATCTCTGCACTTTTCACAGGAAACGAAAAAAGCATGTTTTCCAAACCCACGTTTCCATGTTTGCCATTTCTCTTCAGCATCAGGTGGGCTCAGCACAAGACGGCTTCGGAATAAATAAAAAAAACAGCTTTTTATTCTTGCATTTGTATCTTTATTCTAGCGGAATAGGGCAATATTATTGCCACAATCAATACAGTCTCTCAAAGGACTGGTTATTGGGTTGGTGTGTATATCTGCTGCAGTGGGGCCATTGTAAAGCCATTATTTTCACTAAATCATTTCTCTAGGAGATAATCCAGGCATTAGCCATGCTTGGGAGCATTTAAACAAGCAGCAACCCGGCCATTTGTAGTCTGTCTCTCGGTGAACAACTAAGCGCATACAGAGACAATATTGTTGTAATGCAATATCCACAAACTCTCAGCCAGCGCATTCAGGAAAGCCACACTCCAATAACGCAAGTATAACAGAGCGGAAAATGTAAGTCAGCTCCCTCCACTTGTGGGGTGATTATGATGCCACCGGCTCTAAACAAATCAATCGCTGCTTCAGAACATGAGAGGATTCCTAAAGCACGCGGAAAACAGTTTGAACATGTTACAGTGCATGTGGATTTAGAGTCCACCAAGAAAGAGAAATCCAAATCCAGCAGCCTGCCTTTGGGGAGGAAAGCACAGACCGCTGGGCTTGTTATGGATATTGTTTGGAGGTCCTCTGAGAAAAACAAGCAGTATGAATGAAGCGTAGCTGCTTTTCTGATGCAGGAGTACCGAGCGTATAAACAAGCAGGTGATTTGATTAGGTGCGTAATCGAGTGAGTACAAGAGGCCGCACTGGTCCTACTCACACCAACACTTAACTGGCACACTGACAAGCTTCCTGTGCTTCTAATGAGAGGTTTTTGAATGTAGTGTGTACTTCAAATACACGCACATACACACCGTTGGGATTCTGGGACTCAACTCATTTGTCTGTTTGTTTTTCTCAGGTTTTCATGTTCTAGAGGTGCACAATATACAAAATATATAATGAAATTATTATTGATACTAACAGTGAAATTGCAACCAATAATTTTAACCGATAATGTGGTACAGAATATTTGCTTTCAACATCAGAAATGTGCCTCAGGTTGTCTGCTTTTATTCAATTGAACTGTTTATGCATCTTGCATATCAATAACATGCTTGTATTCTTCTAGTCGAGACCTTTACAACGATAAATAACACATGACTACCTAATTTGTATGATGTCTTTACTGATTCCAATTATGTTCCAATCCAATCATAAATATATTTGATAAATTATGCAATGAAACATAATTTTGTCAGCAAAATAACAAGCATAAGAGTTGCTCTAATTGCTTATATGCAAAACATTTTATTAATGGCAAGCCTTTAAATAACATCTATTTTGTGAAAAAGAGTATAAATTAGTCACTCCAGTTGAAAGAGTTAGAAATTAAAATTAAAATAAAATAAAAACAAAGATAAAATAAAATAAAATAAAATAAAATAAGATCAAATAAAATAAAATAAGATGATAAGATAAGATAAGATAAAATAAAATAAAATAAAATAAAATAAAATAAAATAAAATAAAATAAAATAAAATAAAATCTGGCCACAACAAGCTGTTGATTATCGGTTATCATTATCGACTTAGAATTTCGTTATGGGTGCATCCCAACTCACAGAAACAGATTCCATCTCAATCATTTTCCTATAAAATGCCAGGATTACCATAGTGGATTCCACGGTGAAGTTGAAAGACATCCATAATTGAAAGCTGTTTAAAAGAAAAACACTTTAATCATTAATTCCTTTACTTTTCAATATTTATCTGATTCCTAAAACAAACTGAGAAAAGCATCAAATGTAACACACCTGGTCAGAGCAAATGCGTGAGTAGGAAGGAGTCGACAATAAAGACATTATACTGTAAGTATGATCTATTTCTGCACCTGCACTAAGCTCTACACACCCCTTTCATAAACAAGAGCTTCTCTTTTAACACTTTACCTTGGAGCGCTATTGTGCAGAGCGGTTTTGAACAAACCTTTCAATGATATCTGCCATCTTTCGTCTGTGTTGAAATCCAATCACCCGGAAATCACTGAAGAGGCAAATAATGGTGCAATGATATGATAAACGTAAGAAAAGGCTTTCTAAATTGGCAACTGTTCTATAATTTAGATGTCCACACAAGTTCAATTTGTCCAAGAAATTCAACAGGATCTCCACAGAATATCCTCTGCAAATAGAGGGAGGAAATAAGCTTCACTGGCAGGTTTCTCCAGCTCGATAGGGCACAGAGGGCACACAGTAACCAGCATGTTTCACCTCATTTCTCCAGGGCCCAAGGAAACACAGCTAATGATGTAATGAAGTAAACAGCGATTTACATCTGCGGAGCCTGTGCCTACACGCGATGTCCTGGCAGAAGCGAATGAGATCATGTCTCGGCCTGCTCCAAGGACATGAATATTTACAGTTTAGACTGGAACAGGGCTGTAAATAACGTAAAGGGCCCCAGGTAAACTACAGACCCATTACATGTCTTACTGTCTAAGGGTCAGTTCAAATTAACAGTTCGACACTACTAACTAAATTTTTTTAGTAGCGTGACAATAGCTTGTTGTGTTCAAAACAATAGTTTTTGCATTATCAAGCTACTTTTTACAAGTGTAGCATGACAAAAACAAACTGAAGGAAAAATCTGTTTATTCAATTGGTTCATGTAAATGAACTCGTTCCTAAAAAGATTCACTGATTCATTTGAGTAGCTGAGCTACGCCTGTTATTTAGCAAAATATTTGGATAAAAGTGGTTTATTACTATATTTTTAAAAAAAAAAGCATTTTTCTAAATTTTATTCATCAATGTGTAAATGTATCTATTCAAGTTGTCACACTAATTGAGACGTCATTTTTTTTGTGCCATTAAAAAAGAAATTACTCTTAAATAGCTTCAAATGTAACTATTTACTTCAAAAAGTGTGGCTTAACTATGTTAAATTATGAGTAGCTTCAAAGCAGCTTCCTCAACATCTCTCAATTTCTGATTTATTGCAAATTAGATCGGTCGGAATGTGTGGTTAACTGTGTGTCTGTCTCCAGAAAACGCAACCTCCTCTGATCTGCTTTTGCCCTCTAATGTTATTTGTCTCAGCTCTCTTCAATCCCCTTTGGATGGTCGATTCTAGTGCTCATCTGTCTGCACAAGCAAGGTTAAAAGTACACAGGCATGGACCTTGCAATGGCCAAGCATTAAGCCCGAGAAATCAAGTGTGTTATTTATGAACCATTCGGCCATTGATTATGCTCACCTGAGCAAAGGGTGAAGCACGCAAGGTGCCCGTAACACTGGTGGCCCTACCAGGAATTCATCTGTTGTTTGAAGTTGGTACAGTAGACCTTATATTACCATTAACATGGTCATACAACATCAACTTTGGAAGGGTTAGGGATAAAACAGAGGCTAGGCTATTTTTTCATGCTATGCTACTTATGCAAATCAGGTAGTGGCACAAG
The DNA here is from genome assembly GCF_019924925.1 of Ctenopharyngodon idella. NCBI lineage: Eukaryota > Metazoa > Chordata > Actinopteri > Cypriniformes > Xenocyprididae > Ctenopharyngodon > Ctenopharyngodon idella. The sequence continues at coordinate 12,513,348 of NC_067232.1, read as the reverse complement.
CACACCAAAAAATCTGTAATGAAGGCAATTTGCATGCCAGGATTCCCCATTTTGTACATGGTTCTAGGTGACAACAGACTACTGCAATCTGACATACTTTAACGGGACTATCGCTCCACCACTGCAATCCAGACACCTTAATCAGCTCTTTAAAATGACAAAAGTATGGAATATAGACCGTTCTAATGCTCTTGATCATCAAATAATGAATGTACTGCTCACAATGAATAGAAAATGTAAATAAAACTGAGTTTATGGCATGCTTTGTGTGGGTACTACTGGCGCAACATTAAATCCACTCGGCAAATAGCACTAGCTTAAGTGAACAATGTGCAAAAGTGAACAATGTGCAATCTACAATACAACAAAATCCTATTCTTAATGAGTATTTATCTAATTTTTCACTTAAAATGTTATGTAACACTAATTCTCAAGTCAATTTATCTAGTTTTAAAAAGATCCAAAATTGAAAATTCTGTCATTTTCTCACCATCATGTCATTCCAAACCTCTAAAACATTCTTTCTTCAGTGGAACAAAAGAAAGTTTGGGTCAAAACAAAATTGCACCAAATTGATTTCATTCAATTTACAGACAAAATAAATCATCTTTTGTATTTTACAGAAGAAAGCAAGCCTCTTAAAACTAGATTGCGGGTGGATAGTGAATAATGCAAAGGTGAAATACTGCACATCGGATGTGCGAATTCATTCCTAAATGAATTCATTCCATCAGTTTTGAGAATCAAAACACTACAGAAACAGCATAAATTGTTCTGATTGGAGTTATGTCAGATATGTGGTCTCTAGAAAAAAAAAAAAGAAAAAAATAATCTGATATATTTGGGATGTTAGTTTTTTTTCTGATGTCATTCATTGGCAGACTGCTGAGTTTAAAGCCCTTCTTCTGTTTTCTCTGAGCTCTCAGCTATGTAGTGCAAGAAGCAGTAAAATTAATCACTGAAATCATGAACCCATGTCAAACATGTGACTTAGTATGAAATCATTCTGATTATAGCTAAAATAATCCTGACCGCATAGTCCAACTAAATGACCTTTTGAATCATTATTAAACAAACATCCTGACAGACAACCTGCTAGCTCTCCAGATCCGCCTGCCTTTCATGCACACAAATTTGTGGGTTTGTGGTATGATACGGAAATTTATTCCTGCACAAACGTCAAAAGGCTGCCACGTTTCACTATTAGATCAAAATCAAAACATGATTAACTTATTACGACTGGATGTTTTCCTGGCTACAGCAAAAATCTCAAGGACTCCATAAAGATTCCTTTGATGCTCTTGGTCAAATGGCTAGTGTTCGGTGCGCAGTCTCAGCTTTGCTTCTGACATTAGAGGGTTGGAGCTATTTTAAGGAGACCCCAGTGCCTCTGGCAGGTCCACCACACGCCACTGTACAGCGGCTTCCATACAGCTGAAGAATGGCTCCATTATTCCCCCACAAACTCATATACTTTCACAGAGGTCCACCCACTTCTGACCTGATCTCGCTGAAACACACCACTATCGGAAATTCCCCCGTTTTGTGAAGGTGGGAACAAAACAGAACAGAATGAATCACTGAATAACAGGAATAAAGGTTGAAAATAGACATTTTTAAGGAACATTTTAAAGAGTTTGATCTTTTTATCTTAAAGTCTTGAAGATTTTACCTAGTGTAAGGCTTCTATAATGCATGCAGCAATTAATTAGCCATGGAATTATTTTATATACACAGTTTTTTTTTTTTTTGGGTGAAGATTGTGTCCAATTACCAAACTAAATGATTCATAATCTTTCAGTTCAACAAAATAATTGCTTGTCACATGCCAGAGCAGATGGTACAGTTCCATGCGATATTTCTGTAAATAAAACAAATAAAGTGCCTTTATCAGAAAGGACATTAATTATCTATATACAATACCATTAAAACGTTCGGGGACAGTAATACTTTTTTTTTTTTTTTCAGAAAGGATGCATTAAATTGATCAAAAGTGACAGTAAAGACTTGTATTTCAATAATGTTCCTCTTAACTTAATATTCATCAAAGAATCCAAAAAAACATATCAAGGTTACCATAAAATAATAAGCAGCACAACGTTGATAATAATAAGAACAACTTATAAGAAATCAGCATATTAGAACGATTTCAGTATTCAAAGATCATGTGACACTGAATACTGGAGTAATGGCTGTTAAAATTAAAAAAACAGAAAACAGTTAAACAGATATATTAAAGTGTAATAATATTTCTGTTTTTACTGTATTCTGATCACATAAATGCAGCCTTGGTGAGAATAAGAGACTTCTTTCAAAAACAACACCAAAACATCTTACTGATCTAAAACTTTTGAATGGCAGTGTATGCAATAAATAAAACTTTTAAAAAATCCCTAAAATCAGCTAATAAACCATATGGTAGCTTTGTAAAATCCTCTACAAAGCTAAAAAAAAAAAAAAAAAAAAAAAAATCTGTGTTTCATCATTCTGACACTCGCTTTGTCACCAAGTCAAACAAGAACCCATCCACAAATATATAGCCTGCCCTGTGTGTTTATCCGAGTGTGTATTTGTGTACATGTGTGTGTGAGAGCATCAGGAAATACCAGGCCAAGCATTCCAGCTCGTCAGCACCTCTGGCCCTCATGTGACTGGAGATACACAGCCCAGATTGTGTGTGCAAGTTTGCTCAAGAAGCATGATAAGAAAATTTAGTAAAAGTGAGGGAGAGGGAGGGGTAAAGAAAGGATAATCTGATATGCATGACTTGTGGTTTCTCCCAGCGCCTCTCTTTTCTTTGCCCTGGCAGAAATGGCAGTTTGCATCCATAATTTACAGGCTTCTCCTCTCCCTCTTCTCCTGGCAATCTGGTCTTTATGCTCCACCCCCATCCCAAACTTATTAGCATATTGTAGATGCTACCCAAAAAAAGCACACATTTTCACCTTCAAGCCGTTCTACATCTCATCAGTACACAAGACCAGGCAGAAAGCGGTGAATGTGTATTACAGGCTCGGGATGAAACACTTTATGCCACATGTGCTGTTTAGACAAATGTCTTTGACTGCCTGCTAAAACAGATTTTTTTCCCCCAAAGAATCTCACATCTCAGTAATTGTGCCTGCCTTTAATAATCACATAAAAAACTGACACTGACGTTGTAAGGGGGAACAACAAAGCAGCAAGTGATTTGAGAGGCCCCGCTGCTAATTATGACTCATGTTATACAGAACGTTCTGTTGCTGCTCAAAAACACTAAATAAATTCGTCGTTTGACTGCGCTCAAGAAATATGAGCGTCTGACACGACAGCGTGAATGCTTTCCCGTTTTTAGCACCAATTAGCCATTCGAGTTAATTCAGGAAAGTTGTTTTGAAGATAACACCATACGAGCGGCACATGTGTGTGCAAATCTGCGATTAGGTGAACAATCATTAGCAGAAATGAGCAGTGAAGGATCATCAGTCAAAGCGCTTACCGGAGGATGCAGTAGATTTCTTTGTTCAGTGTTTGGCAAATTCACTCACATATCTTCATCAATCATAGAAGTGATCTGGAATTTAAAAAAGAACACATTATATTAATCCTTTGCCAAAGTAAATGATGTGCACGGTTACACGTGTTCTTCTCAGTATTCATAATCCCCCGTTCTGTACCTTCCCTGCTTGATAATGTCACACTTCTAAATAAAGGAAGCACACGGTTAGGCTTATTCTGCACATGGGATCATGTACCATTATAATCTGTGGCATTTACCAGCTAGCGTAGGAGACAATCTAACTGCTATAGTGACAGTACTGAACAGCAACTGTTTATATTTTTCATAAACAACAACCAAATCAAATTACAAGAAAAATGGATTTCTTAAAAAAAAAAAAAAATTATTATATATATATATATATATATATATATATATATATATATATATATATATATAAAATTGCTGATCCAACAACTGATCCAACCACTGATTCAAACAAAGAGATGTAGATGCAGAAACCTAAATGATTGTGTATTTTAGAACTCAGTTTTGCCGTACGAGATATCAGATTAGTAATTTGCATTTTAAATTTTAAAAGTTTATCTTTAAATTGTTGGTCTATTTAATACTCATGTTTGTTGTAACATCAAAATAATTCAGTGTTTTCTATGACAAATATCTTTCAATAGAAGTTCAATAAAAAAACAAAACCTATGATATCCTGCCATTGACAGCATTAGATTTATTTTGAGCACTTAAAACACCAAATTCCTAAAAAATATCATGTTAAAAATATTTGTGCATAACTTAAATGCATAACTAGAGAAAACAGGAAAAAAAAAAGACCGTTGTCTTCCCTTTCGCCAAATAGGTAGGAAAACTTCAACACCCATAATGCAATAGGCATGTTGCCATCCAAGGCGACTCCCACCAGCCTGCTAAGGATATGCTTGCCAGAGTCAAATATTGTTCTGCTTTAGCTGGAAATACTACGTAGCAAACTTTTAGTCATGATGGTGTCAACTTGTATTGTTCCCTGGTGCCACAATTCAAAGGGTAAACGTTTAGCGGGAGTGAGATATTTTTGGTTTTCGCGAGTTGTCAAAAACTTTTGCTGACAAATAAATGTGAATTTCTCTGTCCAGGTAACATGGAGAATGAGTAAACATTGTCCATGTACATATACTACTGACACTGTAACAATACAAAGCAGGTTGAAAATCGTTACACGTCTATGTAAGTAGGTGGTCTATGTAAGTTTTTGACTGTATAAAAGCACAAAAATACCATAATATGTTTGCAGATATTTATTAAACATGCTGAGTTCACATAGTCGTTTCTCTGAAAACCATTGCTACAGACTATATTTGAAATTTGCCTTCCGTGTCGGAATTTCTGTTTTTGTTTTGGTCTGTGCCAGTCGGCAGAAAACACATGCAGCGAATTGCAGCCATGGAAGCCAGCGAACAAACTGGGTCAGCGATCGCAGATTCTACCCGACCTAAAAAGCCTCAGCGTCCATCTAAAAATCTCTATGAATGGGAGCATATTAAAACGCGATATCAACTCATCATAAAATCAATAAATCAACTAATTATCTTACAGTGTGTAAGTCTCCTCACCTCCCAATGTCAAGTGAGCTCGCTCCTGTTGAGTGTCTTCAAATTGGCAACCCGCGTGAGCGTCGAGTCTGAGGAGGAGGGGGGCGGGGCAAACAATATTTTGAATTTGGACTGAAGTACCCATTTCAACCACTAGCTGTCACTTACATAAAGCACCTTTAAGTAGTCATGGAAAAAAAGTTTTCTTCTTGTGAGGGTCCTAATCACCCTGTTAGAGTTTGCATTACATTAAAAACAGACTGACTGTGTACTATCCCTTACTGTGCAGGGGGTGTGGTTTTAGTAACAACAATATTAAAGGGGACTTATTATGCCTCTTTTCACAAGATGTAATAAGTCTCTAGTGTCCCCAGAATGTGTCTGAAGTTTCAGCTCAAAATACCCCACAGAATATTTATTATAGCTTGTCAAATTTGCCCCTATTTGGGTGTGAGCAAAAACACGCCGTTCTTGTGTGTGTCCCTTAAATGCAAATGAGCTACTGCTCCCTGCCCGCTTTCCAAAAGAGGGTAGAGCTTTAACAGCTCACGCTTCGGTTGCTCAACAACAGCAAAGTTGGAGAATCTCAGGCAGCCAAAATGACGATTGTCAGTAATGGTGTTCAGCCTTACGTTGTTCAAACCGGAGTCGGACACTGATGGAGAGACTCAGGAAGAAGTTACAACTTTTAGAATGCAACTGGACATTTCTGAATGGTTAGTGGATAAATTTATGTAGTTGCTGTTGAGTTAATTCAACTAACCGA